>NC_140021.1:17971734-18362078 GCF_964263955.1 Coregonus lavaretus | reverse complement strand
CTCTGTCTCTGTCTCTGTCTCTGTCTCTGTCTCTGTCTCTGTCTGTCTCTGTCTCTCTCTCTCTCTCTCTCTACATTTACATTTACATTTTAGTCATTTAGCAGACCCTCTTATCCTTATCTCTCTCTCTCTCTCTCTCTCAAATTCAAATTCAAGCTGCTTTATTGGCATGAAAAATATTGCGTCAATATTGCCAAAGCAACAATGTATACAATATACATTGTAATAAAATAAGAAATAATTAAAAAATATATATAAAATAGTAGTAAATATGAATACAAAATAACAATAATAATAATAATAATAATAAATAAATAATAACAACAATAAAATGGTAACAGTCAATAGTAGAAATATAATAAATATAAAGGCTAAACATGGAAAATGAAACTATAACTAACTTATAACTAACTAACTGTCTTTCCTCTCCATTACATCAGTACTGCAACTGTCACGCCCTGACCTATAGACTCTAGTTAGTTTGGTCAGGGTGTGAATATATGTGTGTGTTTTCTATGTGGGGATTCTATGTTTCTATTTCTATGTTTGGCCGGGTGTGATTCCCAATCAGAGGCAGCTGTCGCTCGTTGTCTCTGATTGGGGATCATACTTAGGCAGCCAGTTTTCCTGCCTGTGTTGTGGGATCTTGTTTGTGTTCGGTTAGTGTGGCTTGTGTGTGTATAGCCTTCCGACGTCACGTTTCGTTGCCTTTTGTTGTTTTTGTATGTTTATTCGGTTTAATAAACATGGATGCATTTCATGCTGCGCCTTGGTCTGACCCGTCCTTCAACGTTCGTGACAGCAACTACCATCATCATTACTACTACTACCACCACCACCATCATAAAAATGCTATCATTATCATCACCCCTACTCTCCCGAGTGGCGCAGTGGTCTAAGGCACTGCATCGCAGTGCTAGCTGTGCCACTAGAGATCCTGGTTCGAATCCATGCTCTGTTGTAGCCGGCCGCGACCGGGAGACCCATGGGGCGGTGCACAATTGGCCCAGCGTCGTCCAGGGGGGGGAGGGAATGGCCGGCAGGGATGTAGCTCAGTTGGTAGAGCATGGCATTTGCAACGCCAGGGTTGTGGGTTCGATTCCAGTATAAAAAATAAATAAAACATGTATGCACTCACTAACTGTAAGTCGCTCTGGATAAGAGCGTCTGCTAAATGACGTAAATGTAAATGTACCCGTACCACTACTATTTAGAATAATAATAATCACAACAATAATAATACTAACAATAAGTAAGTTACTGTTACTATGCAGATGTTATTATTCAGTGTCCGTCAGGCTATGGCAGGCAAATACATATTTAGCTGCAAAAGGAGCCATTGCTCCTTCGCCCATTAGTATTTTTTTATTTTTCCTCTTGGTTTAATAAGTTAACATTTGGAATAATTGTAGTAATTTCTTTGAATAATGAATCTCTTGGTGAGGAATATTTATCACAGTAAAGGAGAAAGTGCATCTATGTTTCTACCTCCTCTGTGCAGTGACCACATACACACTCCTCTTTGGGTAGCCATGTCTTTTTATGTCTGCCGGTTTCTATTGCCAATTGGTGGTCACTCAGCCTGTACTTGGTAAGGATCTGTCTCTGCTTCGTATCTCTGACAGAGTAGAGATAATCAGACAATTCATGTTCTCTGTTTAGAGCCAGATAGCAATTTAGTCGGCTTTGGGATTTTGTTTCGTTTTTCCAATGTTTTAAATATGAGTCCTTTGATTGGTTCAGGATTTTGTTAATTTGAATGCTTTCTTTTGAAGCAGTGCTGGTGTCAGCTTGGTTGGTTAGGTCCAACACCAGCTGACTGAGAGGGCTCGTTTCTGGGCTCAGCTCTTGGGTTTGAAGTGCTTTAAATTGGAGACTTTAATTTAGGTGTAGCCAAAATTTTAATGATATTTTATGTATTTCTGTCTCTCTCTCTCTCTCTCTCGCTCCTTCTTTTCTCAGAAAACAAACCGAGTCCAGTTGATTTAATGTGAGTTCACTGTAGGCCGCTGCACTGGGTTGATTTAAATGTCACTCCATGCTAATATATCGACAGGAAGGACATAAACGCATCTATTGACTGTTATAAATGTCATTGTGACTGTGTCCCAAATGGCACCCTATTCCCAGATAGTGCACTACTTTTGACTAGAGCCCACTTTAGAGGGAATAGTGTGCCATTTGGGACACAGCCAGTCCCTCACTGCATGACTGGAGTGACCATCACAGCAGTGGTGAGACGTTTTGTGTCTGGGCTGATCTTCCTTGGTTATGGCCAAAGAAAAACATGAAGTGAGACCAGGCAGAAAAGGTCACCATGGATCGCCTGTAATAGAGGATAGAACAACATACCTCTTCCACCACATAGTGTGTGTGTGAGTATAGTTTGTATGTTTGTCTGTATGTACAGTGTGTGTGCGTGTGTGCGTGCTCCTGCGTTTGTGCTCACAGTGTGAGAAAGGTAACTAGCGATTGTTTGTGAGAACTCGTCTCTGAGATTGTGTGTGCATGTGACCCGCAGTACTCAAGTGAGACAGCGTGTGTGTTGTGTGTGTGTGTGTGTGTGTGTGTCTGTGTCTGTGCATGCATATCTATTCTGTTGCCTGCCTGTGTGCTTTCATTGGAATTGACTGTGATTTCCATGGTCCCTAATGTGGAAACATCTAGAGCCATGATGTAATCTGACAGGTCTGGAAGTTCACTCAACTGTGACTTCAACGACGATGAATCTCTCTGGTCTATTCAGCCAATTAAATTTCTCTGTAGATGCAGTTCAATCCACTCCTCTTCCCTATCCAATAAAACATTTATTTGATACAACCGATCTCAAATCTTGTAATATGTCAACTTAGATAACATATAGCACAATTGTGGGGAGGGGTCAACCCACCATTACCGTAGATATGCATATATCCTCCTCTTGGCCCCTCTCTCCATAAAAACCTCTTCCATCGCTCTCCTTCCACCTATTAACATTGCTTCTGGGGTGTGATTCTCCAAAATGCTTACACATCATTTCTGCGAGGCTGTCCCTAGGGGAAAGAAGTTAGCTGAGGCATCTGTTTCTGAAGGCCTGATTTGTGTTCCAAATGGTACCCTACTTCCTATATAGTGTACTGCTTTTAACCAGAGCCCTATGGGCACTGGTCAAAAGTAGTGCACCAAATACTGAATAGGGTGTCATTTGGAAAGTAGCCCTTGTTCCGAGGCACCTGTTTCTGAGGGACTGGTTCTGTTTTTTAGGCCAACAGCAGGTATGCTAACATTCCATATCTTAGCTATGGTGACAGAGGATCCACAATAATATTATGTTTTTGAGTAGAATTTACGATTTAGGATCAGTTTAGCCTTTTAGATCATAAATAATAACATTACATGGACAGATGGCCATGATCCTAGGTCAATAATCCTACTCTAAGATGCTTTAAGAATATGGACCCTGATGTTTTAAGCTATCAGGATTTAGAATAATGTGGAAACTTGACAACAACTCCACATTCCAGGTCCTGTGGCATCAACAACTGTGGCCTATTATGACCTGGAGGTCATTCCCATGATAAAACCACATCTTCATCTCTATAAAGCCTGTGGTTACAGGCTATTTTAGGTGGCTGTGATGTGTGTGGGATCTAATCTAACATAACGTCACACATACCCTAACCTTTAACAAACCCACTTATTCATGACATATTCATGCATGTCTAGAAATCTGAATAGTCATTAGAGTACATGAGTTAAGCAATGGGCAACCATACTGTACAGGTGAATACAGAAGTCAGGTACTGAATATATAAAATAGACTATGACGTTTGTACACTAATGTCTATGTTGAGAAACTGGTTATTTTGGTTGCAGTGCTGGTTGCCAGTGAAAATGGGATTGAGATGCAACCTGAGGCACTAGTGGTCCCTGGGGTGACGTGTATCTTCCACTCATTCATAATAAACTCATCCTCATACTGCTCTCCCATTGGCTGACCTAGTTTTTAGGGAACTGAATGACTTACGGAGCCCCAGTGGATTTGGATTTCTCTCAGACACATGAACATGGCACAGTTTTCATTAACAGTCCATGACCTTTATGACTTTCTGAAGCTTAACAGGGCACACAAGAATCATTCTTGAAAAATCCAGCTCAAGTTGGACTGTCAGAGATGTACCATGGGCATTCTGGACACTGTTTCTTTGTGTTAAAGCACACATGTTAGTTTTTACCCTAAGTCAAGGAGAGTGTGGCATGAGGGTTGTTCTACCAATTCAGTGCCTTTTGAGAAGTGTAACTTTGTAAAAAAAAGGTGAGATTTCACCTGATTTTAACATTCTGTCATAAAGTGCACATGTTTAACGTCATATAAAAACTAGTTTTCCTATCTCAAGAGGTTTTAAATAAAATAAAAAATACTATAGTAAGTGTCTATTAAGTGCTAAATAAACTAACAGGGTTGACCGTAACAGGGTTGACGATTTCATCTTAAATCAGCCATAAATCTGGAAGCTTGTTGTGTGCAACAGGGAGTGGCAAGGTTCACAAAAAAAGTGTAATTGTTAAAACATTTCTAGCCTGTCTATCTATGGCTAACAGGGTTGACGTGTTACGCTCAACTCAGTTTTCCAACACAAAACACCAGAATTGGACAAATGTTTTGAAAGGAATAGTTTCAACATATTAAATCGAGAGTTCAGTACACGTAACAGGGTTGACTTTGATTTTTCTATTAATTGCTCATGATTACCATAGCTTTCAGGCTTATCGCAGAGTTTGCTCTGACACACAGAAATAATTTCAATAGGCAATTGCATGATTCTTCTATAGTTTTAATGAAGTTTTGATTATTTTATTGTATTGTCCCGTTGTTCCCCAGAAGAGCATGGGAGAATGTGTTTGTATGGCGGCTTGTCAGCATGTACCCATGCAGTACAGCCTTCAGTACAGTAGCACAATCTCTCTCTCTCTCTCTCTCTCTCTCTCTCTCTCTCTCTCTCTCTCTCTCTCTCTCTACCTCCCTCTGTTCTTCTCCTCTAAGTGGGCATGCTTATCCTCTAGCAGCATTTATTTGCCTTTGAAGGTGTTGGTCACAAAAGTAAGACACATTTAGCTACTGTATCGCCCAGAGGAGTGAGGAAGAAAGAGATTCCGCAGTTGCTTTGGTTCATTAAACTAAATCACATTTTTGTGTTCATGTCTATTATAAGGACAACTCTAAATAGGCCTATCCTCAAGGTTAGATGCCTATTCAGCATAAGCTACAGTGCATTCGGAAAGTATTCAGACCCCTTGACTTTTTCCACATTTTGTTACTTTACAGCCTTATTCTAGAATGGAGTAAATAATTTTTTCCCCTAATCAATCTACACACAATACCCCATAATGACAAAGCAAAAACAGGTTTTTAGAAATGTCTGCACATTTATTAAAAATACAAAACTGAAATATCACATTTACATAAGAATTCAGACCCTTTAGTCAGTACTTTGTTGAAGCACCTTTGACAGCAATTACAGCCTTGAGTCTTCTTGGGTATGACGCTACGATCTTGGCACACCTGTATTTGGGGAGTTTCTCCCATTCTTCTCTGCAGATCCTCTAAAGCTCTGTCAGGTCTCTTCAGAGATGTTCGATCGGCTTCAAGTCCGGGCTCTGGCTGGCCCACTCAAGGACATTCAGAGACTTGTCCCGAAGCCACTCCTGCGTTGTCTTGGCTGTGTGCTTAGGGTCGTTGTCCTGTTGGAAGGTGAACATTCGGCCCAGTCTGAGGTCCTGAGCGCTGTGGAGCAGGATTTCATCAAGGACCTCTCTGTACTTTGCTCCGTTCATCTTTCCCTTGATCCTGACTAGTCTCCCAGTCCCTGCCGCTGAAAAACATTCCCACATCATGATGCTGCCACCACCATGCTTCACCGTAGGGATGGTGCCAGGTTTCAATCTTGGTTTCATCAGACCAGAGAATCTTGTGTCTCGTGGTCTGAGAGTCCTTTAGATACTTTTGGCAAACTCCAAGCGAGCTGTCATGTGTTTTTTGCTGAGGAGTGGCTTCCGTCTGGCCACTCTACCATAAAAGGGCTGATTGTTGGTGTGCTGCAGAGATGATTGTCCTTCTGGAAGGTTCTCCCATCTCCACAGAGGAACTCTGGAACGCTGTCAGAGTGACCATTGGGTTCTTGGTCACCTCCCTGACCAAGGCCCTTCTCCCCCGTTTGCTCAGTTTGGCCGGGCAGCCAGCTCTAGGAAGAGTCTTGGTGGTTCCAAACTTCTTCCATTTAAGAATGATGGAGGCCACTGTGGAACCCTTCTCCAGATCTGTGCCTTGACACAATCGTGTCTCAGAGCTCTACAGACAATTCCTTCGACCTCATGGCTTGGTTTCTGCTCTGACATGCACTGTCAACTGTGGGACCTTATATAGACAGGTGTGTGCCTTTCCAAATCATGTCCAATCCATTGAATTGACCTCAGGTGAACTCAAATCAAGTTGTAGAAACATCTCAAGGATGATCAATGGAAACAGGACGCACCTGAGCTCAATTTCAAGTCTCACAGCAAAGGTTCTGAATACTTATGTAAATAAGGTTTTTCTGGGATGTTTTTTTGTTGTATACATTTGCAAAATGTTCTAAAAACCTGCTTTCGCTTTGTCAATATGGGTTATTGTGTGTAGATTCATGAGGAAATTTTTTATTTAATCAATTTTAGAATAAGGCTGTAATGTAACAACATTTGGAAAAAGGGAACGGGTCTGAATACTTTCCAAATGCACTGTACATGAATTGGGATACAATAAAAGCTTTAACTTATTATTATTATTATTATTATTATATTATATTATTTAACTAAAAATAGTTTCTGTGCTGTAGTAACTGTAATATTGAAGTCAGCTTCATATTAAAACTCTGAAGCTAATTTCTTCAAATGTTCCGTGTCAGGGTTACATTTCCCAAGGTCAGGGAGCTGAATATAATCTGCGATCCAGTCTAGCGATCCTCAAGGTTGTTCAGGGAGCTGAATATAACCTGATCCAGCCCAGAGATCCTCAAGGTTGGTCAGGGAGCTGAATATAATCTGTGATCCAGCCCAGCTATCCTCAAGGTTGGTAAGGGAGCTAAATATAATCTGTGATCCAGCCCAGCTATCCTCAAGGTTGGTCAGGGAGCTGAATATATAATCTGTGATCCAGCCCAGCTATCCTCAAAGCTTCTGTAGACAGTTTCTTCACAAAGTTGTGACAGCTCCCCTGTTGCTATAGTTACAGTACATCACTGGGCTTTTAAAATGTTTTTGTGAGAAGATAATGGTGATGATTAAAAAAGAACACAAGGATCTTAATTGTGTTCTAGACTAGAACATTTGTGTTTTCACTATCCTATTGGAATCAAAAAGAGGCTCTGGCCTGAAAGCTTTTTCAGTGTCAGTTAAAAACAACATTGACAATTTGCCCGAACACTTGAATCTGAAGAACAAACATCCATATATGTTGACCAGAAAACACAAAGTGAAAGCTACTATAATAAAACAGTAGGTAATCCACGTGGGCCCCGGTGCTCTGCTCTCTGTCCATTCTAATCAGGCTGATCCTCCCCAGTGGGCCTGCAGGAACCCTCCATGATTATCTATGTCTATTATATAATCACTGTCCCTCAAGGCCAAACATTGTGGCATTTCTGTGCTTTTTCTTCTCTTCTATGTCATCCTTTGCATCTGTTTAGCCTAGGAGAAATCTGTTTTAGATTCAGAGCATGTAAGCAGACAATTCTAACGATGGGTGAAATTGTTAAATAGGCTACATCCACAGAGAATTATTGCAACAAACATACAGTTCACTGGACACACTCAAAGACTCTTCAAATGCCTCAGTATTGCCGCTTCTGTGCCACAAAGCCTCTCTATACAATGGCCAGAAGTGTGATGATATAAATTACGTGTAGAGCATATCCTCTCTGAAAACATTTGCGCTTTTGTGAAATTAGCCTGCACTGACGTGCACGTAAAGCAGGCTAGGCTACAGTCAGTGCCTAGGACTCCAGAGAGAGACCTTTAGTCCAACACAGTGTGAAGAAGCCATCTGTGACTGCAGCACTGTGGGACTGACCGGGTACCCTCGGAGCATGATAAACTGGGTTCACTGGTGGAGCATAGGACAACCAATTACATTCCACCGTCATTGGCACGCCGTTTTTCCTTGACTCCTCCACTGTTTACCGGTCCATTTAGCTCAGAGACTCTAGATGTACTTTGGAAGCAAATTGTGCTTTAACCTTTAACCGCAGACAGCAGCCATAGGCAGTTTTGTGGTAAAATATGAGTCCAAAATAAGATGAGTTGTGAGTAGTATTTGACATTATACAGAGATGGTGACACAGTGCAATCAGATGCATCCATTTAATGGCTCAATAAGGCCATTTGATAAGGTTGATGTAAATCCTTTCAGCAAATGTTGCACTTGTGTTGCGTTGTTATGGCAGTAAACTAGCAGGTCTATTAAATAATTCAGAACCAAAGAGATTCTATCATTCCTAGTACCTTCAGAAGAGGTTGCGTAAAGCATATTCTTTATGTCTGCATAAGTCTGTAAGATGGTTTAGCAGACCCAAAACATGCCTTCCAAGTTTAGTATGATAAAAGCAATGTCCTAATACTTAATTCTATCAAAGTAGTTTAATTATATTTTATTGAATAGTTCCTCAGAAATATACATATTTGAATAAGACATCAAACAGCTTTCCAAACTAGACTTATCTTGATGGCAAGTGAACAGTAAATTATTCAAAGAGCTGCGATTCATAATTTAAAAGTACACATTCTAAATACCAACTATCTCATTCATAAAGACGCAAGGTTTGCCAAATTATTTAAGAGTGCATTACTTACTGGCCTATGTTGCGTCCAGAGAGTGGGTGGGTGAACTTGGCTCTGGCTGACATACTGGGCACTATCACACCATTAACCAGAGCATGGAAGGAACTTCAAATACACATCTAAAAGTTATACAGCCAGGAAAAAGAATAGCTTATCTCGAAGGCTTTGTGTCTTTGTGAAACGGCACAAATACAGTACATTGGATTACTGACCAAAGAACTACCACAAACACATCTACGCAGCACTAGCATGGTCAAGGGTTAGGGTTGTCTTTCAGAAGAAACACTGCTCCTGTTTCATTCTAACCCAACACACAGGGATCCTCTTTCCACTTACCATGAATGACCATGACAGCATGCCCAAGGTAGAGAGGTCATTGCATGGCAGGCTGTTTTACATTATCAACTAGTGACTCAATCCTCAGCATTGGATAATACATTTACGACCGTGTGTGTGTGTGTGTGTGTGTGTGGACGTGTTTAACTATACTTGTGGGGACCAGAAATCCCCACAAGAACAGTAAACAAACAAAAAAAAGTAAACAAACAAAACCTTTTTGTTAGTTGCCACAAAGTCAAATGCTATTTCTAGGCGGTTTAGGGTTAAGGTAGAATTAGTGTTAGGGTTAAAATTAGGTTTAAGGTTAGGGTTAGTTTTAGGGTTAATGTTAGGTTTGGGGGTTAGGGTTAGGGTAAGGGTTAGGGTTAGGTTTGGGGGTTAGGGAAAATAGGATTTTGAATGGTTATAAATTGTGTGTCCCCACAAGGTTAAATAAGCAAGACGGTGTGTGTGTATGTGTGTGTGTGTGTGTGTGTGTGTGTGTGTGTGTGTGTCCCTTACAGAAAAAAATCATGTGTTTTTGGAACATTTCAAATGATAATATTTCACATGAAGATTTTCAAATGTGATCACATAACCTTTCACGTGAAATTATGTGAAAAAATATGGTTTTGGAATTTTCAAATGATGCCCTGCAAACAGAAATCAGTCATCAGGATGTCCCCGGAACAGCCGCAGTGTTTTCAACTTACATATTTGATTACATTGTGTATGTTTATACAGTAAATATTATTCAACATGTCCTCACCTGGGATTTGAACTAACAACCTCTTGGTTTACGGCATTCTAATCTTTGTGCTATGCCACCATGTCTGCGGCAACGACTGATTTCACCCGTAGTCCTAGATTTTGGACTTAAGTAAAGTAAGTATATGCTTTGTTAAAAATACACTCACAAAAAACTATTATATTTATCATAGTGTTTGAGGAGTAACATTAAAACAAAACAATATGTCCCACCTACATTAGACAACTATACTGAAAACCCTAAAATTGCTGAACCAGGGAAATTAAATTAAATCAAATTGCACAGACTAACAGTGAAATGATTACTTACGGGCCCTTCCCAACAATGTAGAGAGAGAAATAGAAAAATAATAGCAAAAATAATAACAAATACACAATGAGTAATGATAACTTGGCTATATACACAGGGTACCAGTACCGTAATTGAGGTAGATACTGTATGTACATATACACTACCGGTCAAATGTACTCCATCACTCTCCTTCTTGGTCAAATAGCCCTTACACAGCCTGGAGGTGTGTTGGGTCATTGTCCTGTTGAAAAACAAATGATAGTCTCACTAAGTGCAAACCAGATGGGATGGCGTATCGCTGCAGAATGCTGTGGTAGCCATGCTGGTTAAGTGTGCCTTGAATTCTAAATAAATCACAGACAGTGTCACCAGCGAAGCACCCCTACACCATAACACCTCCTCCTCCATGCTTTACGGTGGGAAATACACATGCAGAGATCATCCGTTCACCCACACCGTGTCTCACAAAGACACAGCGGTTTGAACCATAAATCTCAAATTTGGACTCCAGACCAAAGGACAAATTTCCACCGGTCTAATGTCCATTGCTCGTGTTTCTTGGCCCAAGCAAGTCTCTTCTTCTTATTGGTGTCCTTTAGTAGTGGTATCTTTGCAGCAATTCGACCATGAAGGCCTGATTCACATAGTCTCCTCTGAACAGTTGATGTTGAGATGTGTCTGTTACTTGAACTCTGTGAAGCATTTATTTGGGCTGCAATTTCTGAGGCTGGTAACTCTAATGAACTTATCCTCTGCAGCAGAGGTAACTCTGGTTCTTCCATTCCTGTGGCGGTCCTCATGAGAGCCAGTATCATCATAGTGTTTGATGGTTTTTGCGACTGGACATTTTCCGGATTGACTGAAATTCATGTCTTAAATTAATGATGGACTGTCGTTTCTCTTTGCTTATTTGAGCTGTTCTTGCCAAAATATGGACGTGGTCGTTTACCAAATAGGGCTATCTTCTGTATACCCCCCCACCCCCACCTTGTCACAACACAACTGATTGGCTCAAACGCATTAAGAAGGAAAGAAATTCCACAAATTTAGTTTGAAGAAGGCACACCTGTTAATTGAAATGCATTCCAGGTGACTACCTCATGAAGCTGGTTGAGAGAATGCCAAGAGTGTGCAAAGCTGTCATCAAGGCAAAGGGTGGCTATTTGAAGAATCTCAAATATAACATATATTTTGATTTGTTTAACACCTTTTTGGTTACTACATGTTTCCATATGTGTTATTTCATAGTTTTGATGTCTTCACTATTATACTACAATGTAGAAAATAGTAAAGATAATGAAAAACCCTTGAATGAGTAGGTGTTCTAAAACGTTTGACCCGTGGTGTAGGTAAGAAAGAATAGTCAGATTAACTGATAACTAAAATAGCAGTGCAGATGGCACTCTTTTGTTAAATGCAGAGATGTATTATAGGTCATGAATGTGTAGGGGACTTCTGAAAATGTACAAACTTCATGGGGCAGCAAAAAGATCAGGGCACCCCCAGAGGTTGTGAGGTCAAATCCCAGTTGGGGTCATATGGAAAAGTCAGTACTAAGTGATCATGTCAAATGTAATCCTATTGTCATTGATGAAAGATTTTTACACTATTTTAGCTGAACAGCATACCAATTACCTTAAAACCCATATAGTATGTTCACATGTATTCAATATAGAGTTCACATGTTAACACCACCTTTTCACATGTGAGGAGAATTACATGTTTTCACCTCACATGTGAATTGCAAATTCACGTGGAATTTGCAGTTTCACATGTGAAAAACGTTCACATGTGAAAATGAAATGTACATTTTCACATGAAAAACTTGCACATGTGAAAACCTAACTCTCACATGTGGAAAACTTTCACATGTGAAAATTGAATTTGCACTTTCACATGTGAAAAACTTTCAAATATTGTCACATCTGTAGTTTCATGGTATCACATGTTGAAATTTAGCATCCCCATGTTGTCACATTTATTTAACATAAGATCATGTTTTCGCATGTGCTCAAATGTTTTCACATGTGTAGTTTCATGCTATCACATGTTGCTTTACATGTTGTCACGTTACAGTGGGGAAAAAAAGTATTTAGTCAGCCACCAATTGTGCAAGTTCTCCCACTTAAAAAGATGAGAGAGGCCTGTAATTTTCATCGTAGGTACACGTCAAATATGACAGACAAATTGAAGAAAAAAAATCCAGAAAATCACATTGTAGGATTTTTAATGAATTTATTTGCAAATTATGGTGGAAAATAAGTATTTGGTCAATAACAAAAGTTTCTCAATACTTTGTTATATACCCTTTGTTGGCAATGACACAGGTCAAACGTTTTCTGTAAGTCTTCACAAGGTTTTCACAAACTGTTGCTGGTATTTTGGCCCATTCCTCCATGCATATCTCCTCTAGAGCAGTGATGTTTTGGGGCTGTCACTGGGCAACACGGACTTTCAACTCCCTCCAAAGATTTTCTATGGGGTTGAGATCTGGAGACTGGCTAGGCCACTCCAGGACCTTGAAATGCTTCTTACGAAGCCACTCCTTCGTTGCCTGGGCGGTGTGTTTGGGATCATTGTCATGCTGAAAGACCCAGCCACGTTTTATCTTCAATGCCCTTGCTGATGGAAGGAAGTTTTCACTCAAAATCTCACGATACATGGCCCCATTCATTCTTTCCTTTACACGGATCAGTCGTCCTGGTCCCTTTGCAGAAAAACAGCCCCAAAGCATGATGTTTCCACCCCCATGCTTCACAGTAGGTATGGTGTTCTTTGGATGCAATCAGCATTCTTTGTCCTCCAAACACGACGAGTTGAGTTTTTACCAAAAAGTTCTATTTTGGTTTCATCTGACCATATGACATTCTCCCAATCCTCTTCTGGATCATCCAAATGCACTCTAGCAAACTTCAGACGGGCCTGGACATGTACTGGCTTAAGCAGGGGGACACGTCTGGCACTGCAGGATTTGAGTCCCTGGCGGCGTAGTGTGTTACTGATGGTAGGCTTTGTTACTTTGGTCCCAGCTCTCTGCAGGTCATTCACTAGGTCCCCCCGTGTGGTTCTGGGATTTTTGCTCACCGTTCTTGTGATCATTTTGACCCCACGGGGTGAGATCTTGCGTGGATCCCCAGATCGAGGGAGATTATCAGTGGTCTTGTATGTCTTCCATTTCCTAATAATTGCTCCCACAGTTGATTTCTTCAAACCAAGCTGCTTACCTATTGCAGATTCAGTCTTCCCAGCCTGATGCAGGTCTACAATTTTGTTTCTGGTGTCCTTTGACAGCTCTTTGGTCTTGGCCATAGTGGAGTTTGGAGTGTGACTGTTTGAGGTTGTGGACAGGTGTCTTTTATACTGATAACAAGTTCAAACAGGTGCCACTAATACAGGTAACGAGTGGAGGACAGAGGAGCCTCTTAAAGAAGAAGTTACAGGTCTGTGAGAGCCAGAAATCTTGCTTGTTTGTAGGTGACCAAATACTTATTTTCCACCATAATTTGCAAATAAATTCATTAAAAATCCTACAATGTGATTTTCTGGATTTTTTTTCTCAATTTGTCTGTCATAGTTGACGTGTACCTATGATGAAAATTACAGACCTCTCTCATCTTTTTAAGTGGGAGAACTTGCACAATTGGTGGCTGACTAAATACTTTTTATCCCCACTGTATAACATTAACTTCACATAAGCTCACGTGATCACAAAAGATCACGTGATCACGTGCAATTCATGTGGTTTTTCCGTAAGGGGTGTGTGTGTGCGTGTGCCTGTGTGTGTGTGTCCAAACCCAGTTCACATATACAGTACGTGGTTGTGTTGTAGCCATACTGGTTTTTCCATGCAGCCTCTCTTCTTCTTGAGATCATTCCATTTCCTTCTCCAAGATAAGATTTCCCTGAGAGCGTTCTCCTTTAATGTAGGTCAATTCAATGACCTACATTGGACTCAATGATGATAATTACACTTGGCAATGCTAACCAGGTCCGCTTCTCCTATACACTCAGTGAGATTTGTGTGTGTATGAGAGAGAAAGAGAGCGATAGGGATAGAGAGAGAGAAAGAGAAAGAGAGAAAGAGATGGATAGATAGAAATAGAGTGCATGCGCGAGTGAGCGCGAGTGAGAGTAGCTGAGAAAATATTTTACTTTTTTGTCGATCTGCCTTTAAATAACTGTGAAATGAATGCTCCTTTATTGAAGTTTAATAAAAGGTTTTGTATGTATGAATAGCTTTGGTGTTTATCTCCCCTGCTATCAAGTACAGAAGCAGAAAGGAGAGGAGATCTATGTCTCAAATGACACTCTATTCCTTACACAACTTTTGACTGGATCCATACGGCTCTGGTCAAAAGTGGTACACTATATAGGGAATAGAGTGGCATTTGTGACACGGCCAAGATCTGTCTGTTATCTGACCTAGGTAATCCTGAGACAGGGAAGACTTCAGTACTTCAGGAGGATGCTCAAAGCAGGTCTTTGATAACACTGAATGCTCTGATCAAACGTCACCACCACTAACTCCTCCAGGCAGTGAAGAAGCCAGAGTTTTGTCATCAAGAGCTGCCACCTAAAAAATCTGCCATGTTTAGCAGTAGAAGCTTCTTATTCTACATTGAGACAACATAACTGCAGTAAAGCACTAGATCAGTGATATGCAACTCACAAGATGTACTTTGGGAAGTAACTGGCATCAATATTGCACTTCAAATCAGAGGAGCAAGAATGCTGGGTTCTCTATAGCAAACATTTATTCCAATATTGAGACAACACACAATTGCCATCTACCCTGATACATGTGCACCGAATGTTCAGAAGGATTTGTGGAGATAAACCAACCAAGGACATCCTAGAAAGCATGCAGAAATCATTCATTCTCAATTTGCACCAGTTTTATCTAAATATCTTCTCTTTGACCACAGTGTAATAATAACAACACACTTTATATATACCAAACATTACCTACAATTTCATATATTGATTGAGAACCAGTTCTCATTTTCAGTTACAATCTATCAAATTAAAAAAACAACCTGAAAAATAGGGACCTGATATGATAATATACTGTATATCTTGTTAAAAAGATTGTCAATCAACTTGTTTCTTTTTTTATACGAACAATTGGATAAAGGCATCATTTACAATAATACTCTATGTTCTACAGCATCTCAGAATGACCATGCAGAGGGCTACATTGCTTAAATTAGTAATATAGAATAGGCTTGATATATAAATATGTTTCGTTAAAGATAGCCTTTGGCACAAATAGTTCATTATTCAAAAGTAATAAAAGGAAAGAAAAGCAGTCTAAAAATACCTCATAGATCACAGTCTCATAACATTGGGTCAAATCCTTCTTATAGTAGCTAGAATAAAACCTCAATTAGATATGATTGATATGCACAGTTTAATAATTAATACAGTATTAAGGTCCTTGCAATGGAAAATTATCTGAAATATAAAATGGAATCGTAACCCAAGATAAAATAGAAGTCAAAAGCAGAAGAAAAAGCCTGGAGTAAAAGTACACTCTTGTCATCAATAGATAACATGTACAAGAATCACCACTTTACCTTTACTGTGTCTACTCAACTGTAAAATATACAAGGAGTGAACAGAATACCTCTGTCCTCTGCTACAGTGTAACTTATATCACAGAGAAGCACAGTGTTTTACAGAGACAGTTTCAGTCATGATACCCAGAGCCTATGACTCAAATGCTACTAAGAAAGATTTGTAAAGAAAGTAGAATGAGCATTTTAAACCGGCCTATATATCAGTGTAGTCTGCATGACAGTTTACACACACACACACACACACACACACAGCTTTTTGAGTCCCAAATAGCACCCTATTCCCTACATATATCAGGAATAGTGTGCCATTTCAGCCTAGCCTCAAAGACAAGACGTAACATACTGTAGTAAACATAAACCTGTGACAGTCAAATTAGTACGATATGTTACGTTTGGTATGGTTACATAAGACATAAGGATAACAAATGGAGGGAGGTTGGTCGGGGTGGACGGCTCATCGTATAAGGTGAACGCCTGCAACTGAAAGGTTGCATTGTTTGAATCACTTCATGACCATTTTTGCATTTTCGCTAATTAGCAACTTTGCAAATACTTACTATTTTTTTGCTACTTTGCAACTACTTAAGATGTTAGCTAACCCTTCCACTAACACCTAACACTAACTCCTAACCTTAACCTTAACCCTAACCTTAACCCCTAACCCCTAGCCTAGCTAACGTTAACCACCTAGCCACCTAGCTAGCTAACGTTAGCCACAACAAATTGGAATTCGTAACATATCATACATATTGCAAATTTGTAACATATGGTACGAATTGCAATTCGTAACGTATCATACGAAATGGATGATGGACATACACAAATTAATACATACCATACGATTCGTAACATATCATCACAAATGGAGGGAGACAGATTTACTTTTACTATGTTACGTCTACCCCTGAGTCCAAGTTGGCCATTTGGGATGCAGCCACTATGTAAATCATGTACAGTATGTTGGTAGAATAAATCCAAACAGTGTTATTGTGATAGAACAAACACAACCTGGTCATTGAATATAAAGGTGTAGGAACCACAGTTTTTTTAGTGCAGTTCACAGCATATTGAATTTAGCTACAGTAGGAATGCTAAGCACTTATGGTCATCAACACAGTTGTCTCTAGGGTATGTGGCATCTATACAGCAAATAATACAAAAGGTAGTTCCTAACTATATCAAGTTCCTAATTTTCTGTCTATTTATTTGTACTCTATGCACAGTATTTCATCTAAATCCGGGGTGTCAAACATACGGGGGTCCATTCCGGCCTGTGGGTGGTTTGAGTAAGAACTCAATATACTTAAAAAATACTAAAACTAAATCAAACTGGGTAGAAATGATAATGGTCCTACATTCATACAGTTTCTTGACTGTGTCCAGCTCGCTAATTATCACCAAAATGAAAGCCAGACAGTCAGGGAGCATTGAACATTTCAGAATTGATGGATAGAGGACTATTTCTTGCACACTGATCTAAATAGTGTGGGTGGTTTAGCACCAAGTTCAAAACGATTTACGATGCAGGCAATTAAAGGATTTTCGTTTATATAGTTATGGTGCACAACTTTGGAATATCCCACTAAAACATTACATAGGGGTAGTATGGAACTTTGCGGAAAAAAAGGAAAACAAAAACTTTGATAACCCACTTTTGAAAATATTTCAAATTGGACACAATTCCAGTGTTATTATGCTTCTATTAGAGTACATAAGAACATAGTAAACCACTCTACAACACCAACAAGGTTGTGCTTTTGTGGGAACAATTACAAATATCATGCTGAATAAAGCCTGCTTTGTGACTAATAAAATGTATCTGGATACGTTTGGAGATGGATTGGCTCTTATCACAGATGCAGTGGGAGAGGTCAACATCCCCAACAGTGCAACAATCCCTCCCACTGACACTGTTATTTTCTTGAAAATTCAGTCAACATCCAAGTGAACAAGGGCAGTATGCCAAATGGCACCCTCTTTCCTATATAGTGCACTACTTTTGACCAGATCCCTATGGGTCCTGGTCAAAAGCAGGTACTATATAGGGAATACAGTGCCATTTGGGAGACAGCCAAGTGACCACACTCTTCTCTACAGACCGGGTGTTGATGAAGTCCCCTTGTAGAAAACGTTCCTGGTGTTATCCGGGCTGTTCCCTCGCTCTGGGATCAGGATGATATTCCCTTTCCCTTTCCTCCGGAGCGTGGAGTCCCGGCTGGAGGTCACAGAGTGGGGCTCTGAGGGGACCTCACCCCCCTCTACTGGGGTCACTCTGATGGTGGTGATGCCCTGCTGCAGGTGGAGGGAGTGCTCCCCGCCCCCTGCGTTCTGTGCATTGGTGGCAGCAGTGGGATTCGCCTGTCTCCTCCTGTCTATGGAGCCAATGGAGCCGTCCCTCATGGGCAGGGACTCGCAGCTCTCTGAATCTCTGTTCAGGTCATTCAGCTCGAAGGACTGGCCCTGGCTGCACCCACTGATACCACCACCCCCACACTGGTCCTGGGACCTCCAGGTCTTCCAGGAACCCCCACTGCTAATATCCGTCGAAGGGGCGTGAACCATGGGGTTGTTGTTGTTCTCAGGATGGGCGTCCACCCTCACGATGGCTCCAGTGCTGCCTGAGATGCTGCCCACGGAGCTGCCCAACGTGCTGCATGTCGTGCCCATGGGATTTGGTTCTTTCAGGGCTCTATAGCGGAGGGACCCTCCGGTGTAGCCGTCCATGCAGCCCTCGTCCATGCTCTTGGAATGAGTCTGAAGCAGACCCTGCTGTTTGGACATGGCAATCACCTGCATGATCCGCGGCTGCTGGCTGCCATTGATAGTCATGCATGGGGCATTTGCCTTCTCAGCCGCCTTCACCCAGTTAACATGAGCCCCACTATTGTATATATCACCGCCGCCTACATCTCCCCCACCCATCTTGGGCAAGGGGTTGTTGAGGTTCTCATGGGTCTCCTCTGGGATATGGACCAGCTGTGAAGAACCAGGTCGGGACTGCATAGAGACTCTGGCCCCTCCTGTGATGCCGCTGCAGTCTCTGGGTAGTGTGGTGCTGGCCCCGGTGGCTAGCTTCACATACTGCGTTGGCAGATCGACACCGTTTATCCCCACGGCCGAAGGCTCGGAGCTGTACCTCATGGAGTCCATGCTCCCCCGGTGGTGGGGTGACTGGGCCACCTCGCCCTCCATCACCTAATAAGAAGAAGAAAAAGAAGAAGACGAAAATATATTTATTCAACTTCTATAGCTCTTTTCATTTCAGAAAGAAAGATGCATTTCAATGCGTTTAAAGATGAGAAGAAACAAGCATTATATAAACATATCATTAGTTATAAAATTATAAATTGTATTAATTGTTTAACCTGCAGGGAGTGCTTTCGGCTCTCTTGGTTCTTGCTCTTCCACTGAGAGAGGAGCTGTTTGGAGCGGGAGGAGTCCATGGAGACATGGTGACTATGGTGGATGGTGGTGTTGCGGCGCGTGCCGGTGTCCATCGCTGGGGTGTGGACACGGGGAAGGGTGTGGCTGAACGTCACCTGAGGGTAGCAATTTGTAACCTTATTTATTCAAAATAATTTTTTAAGTTATGTTACAGCAAAATGTTTTTAATAACTATTTTTAGTAACCTGTAAAAATACTGAAAGACCAATAGAGTAAAATAAAGTATGTTGAATATCTGCTGTGGTCTTGCTGAAGCAAGCACACTAATTACATTCAATAAACAGTCACCATGCTCTCCTTTCCCATGGGGCTGCGGGGTGAGGTTATGACCTCCACGTCAGCGCTGGACCTCTTCAGGTTGGTGAGGGAACCAGAGGAGGGGTCTCGGTGGTGGGGGTTATGGTGGAGGATGCCCTCAGAGTGGGAGGTAGAGAGGCCGTCCATATTGCCGCTGCAGCTCTTCACCTGTAAATGGCGCACTGCTTCCTGGCTGATGTGAGGTAAAGGACAGGGAACACAGGGCTGGGGAGGAGGGCAGTTGCAGCTATCCTCATTGGGCTGAAAGTTCCCCACTGCATAAAGACTCTGGAGACAGAGGAGAGACAGAGCTTTAAAATAGGATCTCTCATACACACAATCTCTTCAGTCCAAATCCTTTCAAACAAACAAGTACTGTAGCAACTGTACATCAAATTAGGATTTTTCATCAGTAAAATAGCTATCTGTAACAGTCTATATACCATAAAACACAAACAATAAGAAGTATCTCTAAGAAAGTATCAGCAGAACGTACTAAGTAGACAGCTATTCCCCCGCCCAGCAGAAAGCCCAGGTAGACATCAATAGCATGGTTCTTGTATTGGATGATCCGGGTCAGCCCACAAATGATAGCACAGATGATGAAGGAGAAGACCAGCAGAGGTTTCAGTAGTTTAGAAGACTCAGTCAGTGTGCTGTTGAAGTACATCTACAGATGACCAAGGACACAAAGGCATTGTCATCATCAATATCATCATTATCATTATCGTCATTCATGTCATCATCATCATAATTGTCGTTGTTGAGATCATCATCATCATTATCATCATCATCATCATCATCATTATCATCATCAACAACTGCAATTGACTCAGCTACCTTAGCTTGTGGCTGAAATCCTTATGCAACAATCCACATTGTCTGCGAGATTTTAAACCACAACTAGGCCTACATGAATGAATAACATTGCCATGCCTTTCCATTAAAAAATGTCAACTAAGCACATTAAACCACACAGCTCCATGCAAATCCATTAATTTAGCTCTAGATGCTGCTGCATGTCTCCCCCTATGAGAAAGAACCGAGTGCATCCCAAATGGGATCCTATTACCTATAATTGTGCACTACGTCTGACCAGGGCCCATAGAGCTCTGGTCAAAAGCAGTGCACTATGTAGGGAATATGGTGCCATTTGGGACACATTTTCTGGATTTGTATAGTATGATTGTCTGGTCGTGTTCCAGCAGCTGTGAGTCAGCATCCAGCATCCTCCCCCTCAAAGCGACTTTATTACAGCAGATTTATTACTACCAGCCCCTACTGTGGACACAGCCAGTGCTCGCTACTGTTCAGACCTGGGTTCAAATAGTATTTGTTTTCAAATATTTTCAGCGTTTGATATAGCCTTCCTGGAGTGTCAGATATATATATTTTTTTTTTGTGGCACTTTTGGGACTATTCCTTTGGTTTCCAATGCACAAGGTAAGCTTGATCAAGTGTAGCTAAAGTAGTCAAAATACAACAAATACTATTTGAACCCAGGTCTGCTACTGTCTCTCCTGTGAGTAGTGGCTAATGCGGCCTAGCGGCATGCATCATCTACCCTCAGGCACCTGAGGCTTTGGGTTCTTTAGTGCCTGTCAGCATTTACAGACTCATCTGCTATAGTGGTGCAGGAAAACACTTCTGTTGTTAGTCTAACCTTGAGGATTATGGGAGACGTTTATAGTTATTCGGTCTGACAGTGTGATGTATTGGATGTGCTGTATGTAAAAGCTAAAATACTATATAGACTACATAGTGGACCTAGAGTGCCCAGAAAGTACTGACTTTTTCCACATTTTGTTGTGTTACAGCCTGAATTTAAAATTGATTAAATTGAGATTTTGTTTCATTGATTTACACACAATACTCCATAATGTCAAAGTGGAATTATGTTTTTAGAAATGTTTACAAATTAATTAAAAATCAAAAGCTGAAATGTCTTGAGTCAAGAAGTATTCAACCCTTTTGTTATGGCAAGCCTAAATAAGTTCATGAGTAAGAATGTGCTTAACAAGTCACATAATAAGTTGCATAGACTCACTCTGTGTGCAATAATAGTGTTTAACATGATTTCTTAACAATGACTACCCCATCTCTGTACCCAACAGATACAATTATATGTAAGGTCCCTCAGTCAAGCAGTGAATTTCAGGCACAGATTCAACCGCAAAGACCAGGGAGGTTTCCAATGGTGCGCAAAGGGCACCTATTTCTAGATGGACAAAAATATATATCCATTTGAGCATTGTGCAGTTATTAATTACACTTTGGATGGTGTATCAATACAACCTGTCACTAAAAAGATGCAGGTGCTCAGGGATTTCACCATGAGGCCAATGGTGATTTTAAAACAGTTATAGAGTTTAATGGCTGTGACAGGAGATAACTGAGGATGGATTAACAACATTGTAGTAACTCCACTATACTAACATAAATGACAGAGTGAAAAGAAGGAAGCTTGTACAGAATAAAATAATACTGCAAAAAATGTGCCAAAACATTTTACTTTTTATTTTTATCTGTTTGGGACAGATCAAACACAACACATCACTGAGTACCACTCTTCATATTTTCAAGCATGGGGGTGGCTGCATCATGTTATGGGTATGCTTGTCATCTGCAAGGACTAGGGAGTTTTTTAGGATAAAAATAAACGGAATAGAGCTAAGCACAGGCAAACTCCTAGAGGAAATCTTGGTTCGGTCTGCTTTCCAGCAGGCACTGGGAGACAAATTCACCTTTCAGCAGGACAATTACCAAATATACACTGGAGTTGCTTACCAAGATGACATTACATTTTTCTGTGTGGCCTAGATACAGTATTGAGTTAAATTGGCTTGAAAATCTATGGCAAGACTTTAAAATGTCTGTCTAGCAATGATCAACTGTCACGCCCTGACTCAGAGGACGCTTAAATGTTGAGTCAGGGTGTGTATATTCTTTGTTGTGTGTGTTCTATGTTTCAATCTATTATGTGTAGATCTATGTTGGCCGGTGTGGTTCCCAATCAGAGGCAGCTGTAGCTCGTTGTCTCTGATTTGGGATCATACTTAGGCAGCCTATTGGCACTAGTGGGTTGTGGGATCTTGTTCCGGTTAAGGTATGTTGTGTGTGCTACCTTGGACTTCACGTTTCGTTTCCTTTGTTGTTTTGTCGTGTGTTTATTAAGTTCAATAAACATGTACGCATATCACGCTGCGCCTTGGTCTGACCCGTCATTCAACGAACGTGACAGAAGATCCCACCAAACGAGGACCAAGCAGCGTGCCCAGGCGGAGCGGATGGCCATGTCACAGGTGGCCAAATTGTGGTCATGGGAGAAGATATTTGCGGGGAAAGGACCATGGGCTAAGTTAGATGCCCAGGCAGGAGAGGAGCAACGGCAACACGGAGGAGGCCGGTCGAGGAGGAAGCCCGAGAAGCAGCCCCAATAAAAAACAATTTTTTGGGGGGGCACACAGGGTGGTTGGCGGAGCCTAGGGTTAGAGCAGAGCCAACTCCCCGTACTCACGCAAAGAGGCGTATGACTGGGCAAGCTCCGTGTTATGCGGAGCTACGTACTGTGTCGCCAGTGCGCCGGCACAGTCCTGTACGTTCTGTACTTGCACCACGCACGTGCCATGCGAAGATGGGCATCCAGCCAGGACGGGGTGTGCCGGCTCAACGCTCCTGGTCTCCAGAACGCCTCCTCGGTCCCGCATATCCTGCGCCAGTTCTACGAACTGTATTGCCAGTGCGCGTGCACAGCCCAGTGCGTCCTGTGCCAGCACCCCGTACGTGTAGTTCGAAAGTGGGCAGCCAGCCAGGACGGGTTGTGCCAGCTCTCCACTCTAGACCTCCAGTCCGCCTCCACAGTCCGGCCCGGCCTGTTCCTGCTCCTCGCACCAAGCCAGTGGTGCGCGTCGCCAGCCCGGCCCGGCCTGTTCTTGCTCCTCGCACCAAGCCAGTGGTGCGCGTCGCCAGCCCGGCCCGGCCTGTTCCTGCTCCTCGCACCAAGCCAGTGGTGCGCGTCGCCAGCCCGGCCAGGCCTGTTCCTGCTCCTCGCACCAAGACAGTGGTGCGCGTCTCCAGTCCGGCCCGGCCTGTTCCTGCTCCTCGCATTAGCCAGTGGTGCGCGTCGCCGGCCCGGCCTGTTCCTGCTCCTCGCACCAAGCCAGTGGTGCGCGTCACCAGCCCGGCCCGGCCTGTTCCTGCTCCTCGCACCAAGCCAGTGGTGCGCGTCGCCAGTCCAGTCCGGCCCGGCCTGTTCCTGCTCCTCGCACCAAGCCAGTGGTGCGCGTCGCCAGTCCGGCCCGGCCTGTTCCTGCCCCTCGCACCAAGCCAGTGGTGCGTGTTCCTAGTGCGGTCCGGCCCGTGCCTGCTCCTCGCACCAGACCAGTGGTGCGTTTGTCCAGTCCGGCACGGCCCGTGCCCGTTCCACCGGTGCCTGGTCCGGCACCGGTCAGCTGCTCCACTCCGGAGTCAAAGCAGTCCGCTCCACCGGTGCCTGATCCAGTTCCGGTCAGCTGTTCCACTCCGGAGCCAGAGTAGTCTGCTCCACCGGTGCCTGATCCAGCTCCGGTCAGCTGCTCCACTCCGGAGCCAGAGCAGTCTGCTCCACCGGTGCCTGATCCAGCTCCGGTCAGCTGCGCCACTCCGGAGCCAGAGCAGTCCGCTCCACCGGGGTCTAGTCCAGCTCCGGTCAGCGGCTCCACTCCGGAGCCAGAGCAGTCCGCTCCACCGGTGCCTGATCCAGCTCCGGTCAGCGACTCCACTCCGGTGCCAGAGCAGTCCGCTCCACCGGTGCCCAGTCCAGCTCCGGTCAGTGGCTCCAGTCCAGACCATGACGTCAGCCCCTCTCCAGGCTCGGGGTCTCCCACACCAGGGTCCAGACAGGGCCTGGCGTATCGTGGGAGGAAGGAGAGGGGAAGCAGTGCGCCGAGGTCCAGACCAGACCAGGGGCGCAACAGGGAGGCGGAGAGTGAGAGGTCGTCACGCCCCGAGCCGGATCCGCCTCCGAGGCGGAATGCCCACCCGGCCCCTACCCTGTTATGTTTATGTTGTGCGGTCAGGGGGGGGGGGGGGTACTGTCACGACCTGACTCAGGGGACGCTTAAATGTTGAGTCAGGGTGTGTATATTCTTTGTTGTGTGTGTTCTATGTTTCGATCTATTATGTGTAGATCTATGTTGGCCAGTGTGGTTCCCAATCAGAGGCAGCTGTAGCTCGTTGTCTCTGATTTGGGATCATACTTAGGCAGCCTATTGGCACTAGTGGGTTGTGGGATCTTGTTCCGGTTAAGGTATGTTGTGTGTGTTACCTTGGACTTCACGTTTCGTTTCCTTTGTTGTTTTGTCGTGTGTTTATTAAGTTCAATAAACATGTACGCATATCACGCTGCGCCTTGGTCTGACCCGTCATTCAACGAACGTGACATCAACAACCAACTTGACAGTGCTTGAATAATTTTTTTAAGGATAATGGGCAAATAATGAACAATCCAGGTGCGCAAAGCTTTTAGAGACTTACCCAGAAAGACATAGCTGTAATTGCTACCAAAGGTGATTCTAACATGTATTGACTCAGGGGGTTGAATCCTTATCCAATCAAGATACACTGAACAAAAATATAAACGCAACATGCAACAATTTCAAAGATTTTACTGAGTTAACAGTTCATATAAGGAAATCAGTTAACTGAAATAAATAAATTAGGCCCCAATCTATGAATTTCACATGACTGGAAATACAGATATGCATCTGTTGGTCACAGATACCTTTTTAAAAAAGGTAGGCGCGTGGATCAGAAAACCAGTCAGTATCTGGTGTGACCACCATTTGCCTCATGCAGCGCGACACATCTCCTTCGAATAGAGTTGATCAGGCTGTTGATTGTGGCGTGTAGAATGTTGTCCCACTCCTCTTCAATGGCTACGTGAAGTTGCTGGATATTGGCGGGAATTGGAACACGCTGTCGTATACGTCGATCCAGAGCATCCCACACATACTCAATGGGTGACATGTCTGGTGAGTATGCAGCCATGGAAGAACTGGGACATTTTCAGCTTCCAAGAATTGCATTATCATGCTGAAACGTGAGGTGATGGTGGCAGATGAATGGCACGACAATGGGCCTCAGGATCTCGTCAGGGTATCTCTGTGAATTCAAATTGCCATCAGTAAAATGAAATTCTGTTCGTTGTCCATAACTTATGCCTGCCCATACCATAACCCCACCGCCACCATGGGGCACTCTGTTCACAACGTTGACATCAGCAAACCGCTCGCCCACACGACACCATACATGCTGTTTGCCATCTGCCCGGTACAGTTGAAACCGGGATTCATCCGTGAAGAGCACACTTCTCCATCATGCCAGTGGCCATCGAAGGTGAGCATTTGCCCACTGAAGTCGGTTACGACGCCGAACTGCAGTCAGGTCAAGATTCTGGTGAGGACAACGAGCACGCAGATGAGCTTCCCTGAGATGGTTTCTGACAGTTTGTGGAGAAATTATTTGGTTGTGCAAACCCACAGTTTCATCAGCTATCCGGGTGTCTGGACTCAGACGATCCTGCAGGTGAAGAAGCCGAATGTGGAGGTCCTGGGATGGCGTGGTTACAAGTGGTCTACCGTTGTGAGGCAGATTGGATGCACTGCAAAATTCTCAAAAAACTATATTGGAAGCTGCTTATGGTAGAAAAATTAACATTCAATTCTCTGGCAACAGTTTTGGTGGAAATTCCTGCAGTCAGCATGCCAATTGCATGCTCCCTCAAAACTTGAGACATCTGTGGCATTGTGTTGTGTGACAAAACTGCACATTTTAGAGTGGCTTTTTATTGTCCCCAGCACAAGGTGCATCTGTGTAATCATCATGCTGTTTAATCAGCTTCTTGATATGCCATACCTGTAAAATGGATGGATTATCTTGGCAAAGGAGAAATGCTCACTAACAGGGATGTAAACAAATTTGAGAGAAATAAGCTTTGTGTGTGTACGGAAAATGTCTGGGATCTTTTATTTCAGCTCATGAAACCTTTAAGAGTGTGCTCCTAATCTCAGCTCGTTACCTGTATAAAAGACACCTGGGAGCCAGAAATCTTTCTGATTGAGAGGGGGTCAAATACTCATTTCCCTCATTAAAATGCAAATCAATTTATAACATTTTTGACATGCGTTTTCCTGGATTTTGTTGTTGTTATTCTGTCTCTCACTGTTCAAATAAACCTACCATTAAAATTATAGACTGATCATGTCTTTGTCAGTGGGCAAACGTACAAAATCAGCAGGGGATCAAATACTTTTTTCCCTCACTGTATATTTCAGTCTTCTGAAACTTCTATATAAAGTGTAATATTGTGATGCAAACTCAAAATTGAATAGATTTCAACTCTATAGCTGACATGGTACAGGTGTCTTCTTTTTTCAAGCCCAGAACCATGTGTGTGATGTGTATACTTTTGTTTCAAAGTAGATTTGTTTAAGACTACCAAGAAACACTGTGTGACCCTGATTTAGCCCACAGTAGTAAAAGGTAAAATTTTCTTCCACTTTGACATTACATAGTATTTTCTGTAGATCATTGACAAAAAATGACAATTCAATTCATTTTAATCCCACTTAGTAACACAACAAAATGGGGAAAGGGTTGTAAATACTTTCTGAAGGCACTGTATTCAACTACATAGCACACTCATACAACTACATAGTACACACAAACAACGACATAGTACACGCATACAGCTACATAGTACCCACATATACAACATGCAAATGGCATAATTGATCTGATAAAATATTGGTTTCTAGTCTACATCATTGGGGCCTAGACTACATAAAAAGGTTGGCCTGAATCAGATGTAGGTTCCTCACCCCGACCCCAACCCACCCCTATATATATAGATATAGATAGATAGATAGATAGATAGATAGATAGATAGATAGATAGATAGATAGATAGATAGATAGATAGATAGATAGATAGATAGATAGAGTATACAGTACCAGTCAAAAGTTACATACTCATTCAAGGGTTTTTCTTTATTTGTTTTACAATTTTCTACATTGTAGAATAATACTGAAGACATCAAAACTATGAAATAACACATATGGAATCATGTAGTAAACAAAAAAGTGTTAAACAAATCAAAATATATGTTATATTTTAGATTCTTCAAAGTAGCCACCCTTTGCCTTAATGGCAGCTTTGCACAATCTTGGCATTCTCTCAACCAGCTTCATGAGGTAGTCACCTGGAAAGCATTTCAATTAACAGGTGTGCCTTGTTAAAAGTTCATTTGTGGAATTTCTTTCCTTCTTAATGTGTTTGAGCCAATCAGTTGTGTTGTGACAAGGTAGAGGGGGTATACAGAAGATAGCCCTATTTGGTAAAAGACCAAGTCCGTATTATGGCAACAACAGCTCAAATAAGCAAAGAGAAATAACAGTCCATCATTACTTTAAGACATGAAGGTCTGTCAATCCGGAAAATTTCAAGAAGTTTAAAATTTTCTTCAAGTGCAGTCGCAAAAAACATCAAGCGCTATGATGCAACTGGCTCTCATGAGGATGCCACAGGAATGGAAGACCCAGAGTTACCTCTGCTGCAGAGGATAAGTTCATTAGAGTTACCAGCCTCAGAAATTGCAGTCCAAATAAATGCTTCACAGAGTTAAAGTAACACATCTCAACATCAACTGTTCAGAGGAGACTGCGTGAATCAGGCCTTCATGGTCGAATTGCTGCAAAGATACCACTACTAAAGGACACCAATAAGAAGAAGAGACTTGCTTGGGCCAAGAAACACAAGCAATGGACATTAGACCGGTGGAAATCTGTCCTTTGGTCTGATGAGTCCAAATTTGAGATTTTTGGTTCCAACCGCCGTGTCTTTGTGAGACGCGGTGTGGGTGACCAGATGGTCTCCGCATGTGTGGTTCCCACCGTGAAGCATGGAGGAGGAGGTGTGATTGTGTGGGGATGCTTTGCTGGTGACACTGTCAGTTATTTATTTAGAATTCAAGGCACACTTAACCAGCATGACTACCACAGCATTCTACAGCGATACACCATCCCATCTGGTTTGCGCTTAGTGGGACTATAATTTGTTTTTCAACAGGACATTGACCCAACCCACCTCCAGGCTGTGTAAGGGCTATTTGACCAAGAAGGAGAGCGATACTGTAGAGTGTTTGTGTGAGTGTGATGATTACTCACAGAGATGTAGACGGCGGCAAAGGATGCCAGTGTGGCATGCTGAGACGGAAAAGACTTTCTGGAAAGGAAGAAGGAAAGAGGGGAAGAGGAGAGGATGGAAAGAAATAGATAGATAGTTTAGCGTTTGAGCAAACATTGACTGTACAAATCAGTGGAGGACAGTTTTATGCCACGACCATCAAATTAACTCACAATCTGTGTTCTCTACAAATGTTGTTCATGATTGAAAATTGTTTTACCTACACACTGAAGAAGGCTGTTACGCTGAAACGTCTGTGTTTACTTTCCTGATGCAGTAAAAATAAAAATAAATATGGAAAATGAATTAAGCTTTATGTGACATCATTTTGAGTGCGGATCCATCAAACTTGATTATTTATCTGAATTCACAGCTGTTATGCACCAACCAAACTTCTGGGAGAGTGCAATGGTACTTTTTTTATTTACAATCTTGAAAATATCTTATGTATAGCATAAGGTGAGAGAATTCTGTCGAGCTTACAATAGCAGAAACATTACTAAATGCTGCAGTACATCATGTGAGCATAATAGAACCACATACAGGTATGTTACGTTCTGGTCTTTTTACTGTTCTATCTACCACTGGCTCCAATCCGTTAACCCTTTGGGAAAACACAATACAGTAACATCACTACAAAATGTATACTTTCATAGTTGCACATGAGCTTCTTTCAACATAAAAAAACCCTACTGCCCTCTTTTTGACTTGTGTAACTAATTGAAAAGCACAGGTTAAACCATTGTATACAGTGCCTTCAGAAAGTATTCACACCCCATGACTTTTTCCACATTCTGTTGTGTTACAGCCTAAATTTGAAATTGATTAAATTTAGATTATTTGTCACTGGCCTACACACAATACCCAATAATTAATGTCAAAGTGGAATCATGATTTTTTTTTTTTTTTTTTTAATTAATTACAAATGAAAATCTGAGATGTCTTGAGTCAATAAGTATTCAACACTTTTGTTATAGCAAGCCTAAAAAAGTTCAGGAGTAGAAATGTGCATAACAAGTCACAGAATAAGTTGCATGGACTCACTCTGTGTGCAATAACAGTGTTTAACGTGATTTTTGAATGACTACCTCATCTCTGTACCCCCACACGTACAATTATCTGTAAGGTCCCTCAGTCGAGCAGTGCATTTCAAACACAGATTCAACCACAAGGACCAGGGAGGTTTTCCAATGCCTCGCATACCTATTGGTAGATGGGTAAAAAAAGATAAAGCAGACATTGAATAGCCCTTTGAGCATGGTGAAGTTATTAATTACACTTTGGATGGTGTATCAAAATACATCCAGTCACTACAAAGATACAGGTGTCCTTCCTAACTCAGTTGCTGGAGAAGAAGGAAACCGCTCAGGGATTTCACCATGAGATCAATGGTGACTTTAAAACAGTTACAGAGTTTAATGGCTGTGATAGGAGAAAAGTGAGGATGGATCAGCAACATTGTAGTTACTCCACAATACTAACCTAATTGACAGAGTGAAAGAAGGAAGCCTGTACAGAATAAAATATTCCAAAACATGCATCCTGTTTGCAACAAGGCACTAAAGTAATACTGTCAAAAAATGCTTGTAATCGTTAAGGACTGGGGAGTTTTTCAGGATAAAAAAGAAACGGAATGGAGCTAAGCACAGGCAAAATCCAAGAGGAAAAACTGGTTCAGTCTGCTTTCCACCAGACACTGGGAGATGAATTCACCTTTCAGCAGGACAATAGCCTAAAACACAAGGCCAAATCTACACTGGAGTTGCTTACCGAGAAGACAGTGAATGTTCCTGAGTGGCCGAGTTACAGCTTTGACTTAAATCTACTTGAAAATCTATGGCAAGACCTGAAAATGGTTGTCTAGAAATGATCAACAACCAATTTGACAGAGCTCTCAAAGACTTACCCAGAAAAACTCACATGTAAAAAAGAATAAAAAATTCTAAACATGTTTTCACTTTGTCATTCTGGGGTATTGTGTGTAGATGGGTGAGAAAAAAATAATATTTAATCCATTTTGAATTCAGGCTGTAACACAAAAACATGTGGAATAAGTCAAGGGGCATCAAATCAAATCAAATCAAATGTTATTGGTCGCATACACATATTTAGCAGATGTTATTGCATGTGTAGTGAAATGCTGGTGTTCCTAGCTCCAACAGTGCAGTAATATCTAACAAATCACAACAATACACACAAAACTAAAAGTAAAAGAATGGAATTAAGAAATATATAAATATTAGGACAAGCAATGTCGGAGTCCGGAGTTGCTAGTGATGGCTATTTAACAGTCTGATGGCCTTGAGATATAAGCTGTTTTTCATTCTCTTGGTCCCAGCTTTGATGCACCTGTACTGACCTCACCTTCTGGATGATAGTGGGTGTACAGGCCGTGGCTTGGGTGGTTGATGTCCTTGATGATCTTTTTGGCCTTCCTGTGACATCGGGTGCTTTAGGTGTCCTGGAGGGCAGGCAGTGTGCCCCCGGTGATGCGTTGGGCAGACTGCACCACCCTCTGGAGAGCCAGGGCCCTCACCTCCTCCCTGTAGGCTGTCTCATCATTGTTGGTAATCAGGCCTACTACCGTTGTATCGTCTACAAACTTGATGATTGAGTTTGAGGCATGCGTGGCCACGCAGTCATGGGTGAACAGGGAGTACAGGAGTGGGCTGAGCACGCACCTTTGTGGAGCCCCTGTGTTGAAGATCAGCGCAGTGGAGGTGTTGTTTCCTACGTTCACCACCTGGGGGCGGCCCGTTAGGAAGTCAAAGACCTAGTTGCACAGGGCAGGGTTCAGATCCAGGGCCGCGAGCTTAATGATGAGCTTGGAGGATAGTATGGTGTTGAAGGCTGAGCTGTAGTCAATGAACAGTATTCTTACATAGGTATTCCTCTTGTCCAGATGGGATAGGGCAGTGTGCAGAGCGATCTGTTGGGGCGGTATGCAAATTGAAGTTGGTCTAGGGTGTCAGGTAATGTGGAGGTGATATGATCCTTAACTAGCCTCTCAAAGCACTTCATGATGATAGTCATTTAGTTCAGTTACCTTTACTTTCTTGGGTACAGGAACAATGGTGGACATCTTGAAGCAAGTGGGGACAGCAGACTGGGATAGGGAGAGATTGAATATGTCCGTAAACACTCCAGCCAGCTGGTCTGCGCATGCTCTGAGGACGCGGCTAGGAATGCTGTCTGGGTCGGCAGCCTTGCGAGGGTTAACACACTTAAATGTCTTACTCACATTGGCCACGGAGAACGAAAGCCCACAGTCCTCGGGAGAAGCCTGCGTCGGTGGCACTGTGCTATACTCAAAACGGGTGAAGAAGGTGTTTAGCTTGTCCGGGAGCAAGACGTTGTGTCCACGACGTGGCTGGTTTTCCCTTTGTAATCCGCGATTGTCTGGAGTCCCTGCCACATACATCTCATGTTTGAGCCGTTGAATTGCGACTCCACTTTGTCTCTGTACTGACATTTTGCCTCTTTGATTGCCTTACGGAGGGCATAACTGCACTGTTTGTATTTGACCATATTCCCAGTCACCTTTCCATGGGTAAATGTGGTGGTTCGCACTTTCAGTTTTGCGCAAATGCTGCCATCTATCCACAGTTTTTGGTTTGGGTAGGTTTTAATAGTCACAGTAGGGAACAACATCCCCTATACTCTTCCTGATGAACTCAGTCACCATGTCAGTGTATACGTCAATGTTATTCTCAGAGGCAACCCGGAACATATCCCAGTCCGCATGATCAAAATAATCTAGAAGCATGAATTCCAATTGGTCAGACCAGCGATGAATGGACCTTAGCACTTCCTGTTTGAGTTTCTGCCTATAGGAAGGGAGAAGTAGAATGGAGTCAGGATCTGATTTGCCAAAGGGAGGGCAGGGGATGGCCTTGTAGCCATCCCGGAAGGGAGAGTAACAGAGAGAGTTTTTGAAGCACGAGTACTACAGGCAATGTGTTGATAGAACTTTGGTAGTGTTATCCTTAGATTTGGTTTGTTAAAGTTCCCGGCTAAAATGAATGCGGCCTCAGGATATGTGGTTTCCAGTTTGCACAAAGTCCAGTGTAGTTCCTTGAGGGCCGTCGTGGTATCGGCTTGAGAGGGAATATACACGGCTTTGACTATAAACGAAGATAATTCTCTTTGGAGGTAATATGGTCGGCATTTGATTGTGAGGTATTCTAGGTTGGGTGAACAAAAGGACTTGAGTTCCTGTATGTTATCCCAATCACACCATTAGTAGTTAATCATGAAACATACACCTCCGCCTTTCTTCTTCCCAGAGAGTTCTTTATTCCTGTCTGCACGATGTACTGAGAACCCAGCTGGCTGTATGGACGGGGACAGTATATCCAGAGAGAGCCATGATTCTGTGAAACAGAGTACAGTACCCGTCAAAAAGTTTGGACACACCTACTCATTCAAGGGTTTTTCTTTATTTTTACTATTTTCTACATTGTAGAATAACAGTGAAGACATCAAAACTATGAAATAACACATATGGAACCATGTAGTAACCAAAAAAGTGTTAAACAAATCAAATATATTTTATATTTGAGATTCCTTAAATAGCCACCCTTTGCCTTTATGACAGCTTTGTACACTCTTGGCATTCTCTCAACAGCGGCGGCGTCTTGGAGCAGCCTCTGGAATAAGTTAAATTGCTTTGGGGGGTACGAACAAGGCATCCAATTTGGGAAAGTTGTATTTCTGGTCAGAATGCTGGTGAGTTACCGTCGCTCTGATATCCAAAAGTTATGTCCGGCTGTATATATTAACACAAAAAACGTTCTGGGCTAAAAATGTAAGAAATAACACAAAAAAGCTGCCATGTCTATCGGTGACATCTTCAGATCATCAGATGAATACTAAAGAGGAGAAAAACATTGAACTGTTGTACCAATCTCTTCTAAGGGTCTTTATATAGTTCATTAGATTTAGACTGTTAAACTGCGAGCTTGGCTCTCACAGAGAGGAACAGACACTGTTTATGCCCTGAGCCACTGTCAGTTTTGAGCTTTTAATGGTGCAGGCTGAATTTAATGGTCCGTTTCATCTGTCTGTTTACAGGATGAATAAGACCATAAAGGCTATACATTAGTCTTAGAATGACTAAGAGGGGCACGACAATATTAGACACAGATACACAGATTAATCTCCCATAGGTAATGGCACTGTCTGTCTTCAGCTCTACAGGAAAATGGGATGTCTTTTTAGATAAACCTCAATAATTCAATTCAGGAGAGACAGTATGATAGTATCTCAAATGTTATCATTTTATGTCTGCTGCTCTATACTGGATGGAAAGCTATATGTCCAGGAGAATGCAAAAAGTTTTCTTTAATGGTAGCTTTTCAGACTGTAACGATTTACACTGTGGTGTTCCTCAAGACAGCTGCTTAGGCCCACTCCTCTACACTGTCTTGACTAATGATTTGCCCTCAGTAATGAATAGCATCAGCATATAATGAGCTAACAGATGTACTGAGCAAAGAACTAAGAACTCTGTCTGAGTGGCATAACACATTTCTAAAACAAAATGTTTTGTGCTTGGTCCAATATAACATTGTAATTAAAATGGGTAAGGGCATTGCTATAACAAGAGTATGTAACATCCAACACTCTGAATCAGGTGATTCAGTCTTTGATTTTATCACACCTAGAGTACTGACCTGCCATATGGTTATCTGCAGCAAAAAACAATCTAAAAAATCTCTAACTTGCTCAGAACAGGGCTGCCATTTTTCTATCTGTATGAATGTCAACTGAATGCATAATAATCTCTCATGCCGTCCCATTGAAAGCAAATTACTATCCAGTCTTCTGATTTTCATTGGAAATGTACTATTTTTCAAGAAACAGCAATTAGTGTATACTAGCAACAAACATAACCACGAAATCACACAAGAAAATTCAGGTCATCTGATACCCCCGAGGATAAACAGTTATATACAGTTATATACAGAGCCATCAATGAATGGAATTATTTACCCATTTCTCAGGCAAAAAGTAAATCCACCTTCAAGAAAACAATAAAAGAATATCTAATGCGATCAACCATATGACTGGATGGATACTAATCCCAGAGAGCATCTTCTGAATGTTAAATGTATTACCGGTCAGGTATTTTAATTGTCTGTAATGTCCACTTGTTAAATGTTTGTAATGTCTTCATGTAAATTGTAATTGTTTGTAATGTCTTTTTAGTTCTGTGTTGGACCCCAGGAAGATTAGTTGACATTACGGCGTCAGCTAATGGGGATCCTAATAATAATAATAATAATTCAAATCTCACCCTGTGCTTTGCTTTCTCCACCCACTCCAGACGGAAAACTCCATACATCTATTTTTCCTGAATCCACACGAGCTATTTGCTGATGTGCAAAAGAGTCAATTTTCCAACCTCATTAGTGAGAACATCAAAAAGGTTCTCTTTCCTCTACAGCCATGATAACCATAATTAGAAACCAAAATAGCTTTGCTGCTACTTGTCTTGTCTGGGTCCTTGTGCTTATACATCCAAACAGAACTGAACAACTCAAACTCTGCGTAATCCCAGGAAAAATAACCAATTGAACTGTGCTAATGACTCAAGTCTTGATCTGCGGCTACTGAATAATTGGAGGTATTAGATTAATTTACACATCAATACAACTTCCAGACAAAATGTGCTTTGATTGACAGTGTAGATATTTGTGATATTTGAGGATGATAATATCGTCAGAAGAAAGCTGAGACTTCTGAATGAGCTTTAGCTCTGTTTTCCATAGACTACAATGGAGCCCTAACCCTAACCTTTACCCTAACCCTTGCTTCACATCCACATCCTGGTTCAATGCTAACCCTAGCCTCAACCCTAACTCTAACCCAAGCATAATGTTGTGAGATTGTGATTTGAAGGAGTCAGGCGCAGGAGGGTAAATCACAGAATACAGAGTTTATTCCATAGTACACGGTTACGCTAGATAGCGTCAACAGTCCAGTGCGCAACACAGGCGCACTGGAACAAATATAGGAACACTAGGAAAATATACCCCGGCAATACAAAGTACAGGTAGCTCCACCGAGCTACACTCATCTCACCCACAAGGACAAGGGGGCAGAGGGAACACTTAAACACATACTAATGAGGGGAATACGAACCAGGTGTGTGTAATTGAGAAGACAAGACAAATGGAATGATGAGATATGGAGCGGCAGTGGCTAGAAGGCCGGTGACGACGAACGCCGTAGCCTGCCCGAACAAGGAGGGGAGGCAGCTTCGGAGGAAGTCGTGACAAATGTCCACACACTGGGTCAACCTTAACCTTAGCCATAACACTAACCCTAACCCTAGCTTCATGTCCTCATGTCTAACCATAGTTGCAACCCTAACCTTAACCCTAACCCTAACTTCATGTCCACACCCCGGCTCAACCCTAACCCTCAACCCTAACTCAAGCTTCATGTCCACATCCCGGTTCAAAGCTAACCCTAGCCTCAACCACAACTCTATCCCTAACCGTAACCCTATCTTCATGTCCTCATCCTGGATCAACCCTAACCCTAGCCATAACCCTGACCCCTTAACGTCAGGTTGGTGGAGCAGAAATACATTGACAGCTCTTTAGAGGTCAAAGGTGAAAGGTGAATGTGACAAACCTGCCCTGGTTGATGGTTGCGGTTTCGGACCCGGAGCAGATATCCTGCAGGATGTAGGTGTTCTCGTCGCAAGTTGTGTTGAGCGTGGTGTAGTTGGGTTTACACACAGTCAGAAAGTAAGGTGCGTGGTAGCCCGTCGCTAGCTGGAGGATGTCCGTGATGAGAGCCGTGGCACACAGGCCAAACACATGGACCCCTGGGTGGCAGAGACACACACATGCACGTGCGGCACATGCACACACACACATGCACACACACCCAGTTAGCATAGATTTCTATTTATACTTGGGCCTTGTCATGTCATTTTTTCATTATTCATAAAAATACATACTTAAAGGGCTGAGACAGTCTCATCAAGTAAACCAAATTAAACTTACCAATAAACCTGACAGCTCTGCGGATGAAGGAGTTAAAGTTACAGCCTGCTGCATTAATGTCTGCCTCTGCCCCGACACCCTTCCTTTTTCTGGACAGACAGCAGAACAGGATCCCCTCTCCGATCATTATCTGTGGACAGAGACATGGCCATCGGTGTGTCAGAGACACTGTGGACACATACACTTACATCACAAACACACACACATGCACACGCACACACACACACACACACACACACACACACACACACACACACACACACACACACAGTAGGATTAAGAGATCACCTTTCCCTTGAACTCTGTCTACCTCTGTTTCAAATGACTGCCTCTCCTCTCAGCACTCTGTTTTTGGGTTAAAGTAAAGCTCCCTGTCTTTGGCATAGCCCCAGACGAAAGGTTAGGGGAAGGCCAAGGCACACTTTCCCTGCAGTGTGGAGTACTATGGCCTACCATTCCCATGTACAACTCTCAGCACTAACCAGCTGTGGTAATCAAGATTGTATAACCTGACTGACCTATATCACAATACCTTCCAATTAGGCTTGGGCGATATACCGTTTACCGAGGTATTTCGAAATACCAACGGTATGATTTTCAATACCGTAAAAATATATATAATAATAATAATTAGCCCTCACGGGGGTGAGTGCTACACCACTGTTTATAACTATAAGAAATCTAAGATGTGTCAAATAAATTATATCCAGCTCAGGGCTCCAGCTATGCATTTGGTTTGCTAACTTGCTAGCTTGATTACAGCAGAGACATTCATTTTTTTGTTGTTGAAATAGAGGCCCTTGTGTGCAGATTTGGTAATACCATATACAGAAACTGTATGACGGTTTGAAAATCTGGATACCGCCCAACCCTACTTCCAATATAGAACATTAATAACTTCAGCCAACCTAGGTGTACAGTAAGTCTCTCCCTTGTGTCTGGAACTTTGACAAACAGGACCACAGGACACCTGGCTGTCGTCTGTGTCTGAATAAACCCCTCCACCCTGACCTTCAAACACAATCCAATCCCCTCTGCTCTGTTCAGGGGAGCTGAAACAATCAACACACACACTCACACACACACACACACACACACACACACACACACACACACACACACACACACACACACACACACACACACACACACACCACCACGCCTGTCAATCAATCAGAATCCTACTCTGTTACCCGATCCATAATCTCAGAACTCCAGCCAGCTACCACAAGAGACTACCCACGCCTTGACAACTTGAATAAAGCATGAATCCCAATGGTACATCCTCTCCCACAGCTCTGATACAGTCATTACTAGTCTATAATAACCCCTCTTCAGTCTGTCAGTGTGAATGCATGAAGAGTTTATATCTCAGTGGGGCTGTGTGTTTGATGTCAGCGGTGATCCACACCCTGTCCTGGCCTGGCACAGGCAGGGTGTTGTGAGAAGTAAGGGCTAAACCCCAGGGTGCTGTGGGTACTGTAGTATAGTCTAACTAAGCCTTTGGCGTAGGGTCTGCTGTCACGCTGTGACATGAATGAGTGGCCAGGTATCATGCGGCTATCGCCATGGCAGCACACTCTGCCCATCTGACAGGTTGAGAGGTTCCAGAGATAGAGAAAGAGGTGGGAGTGTGTGTGTCTGTGTGTGTGTTTGTATGTGTGTGTATGTGTGTGTGTATGTGTGCGTGTGTGTGTGTGCGTGTATCTGTGTGCATGTGCGTGTGCGTGTGCGTGTGTGTGAGAGAGAGAGAGAGAGAGAAAGAGAGAGAAGGCAACAGAACACTGAGCTATGACAACTGGCCGAACCACAGGATCCTGCACTACCTGCAGGTACTTCCTTTCTAATGATAAATCTGCTCTATAATAAACCAATACTCAGCACTGATAGAGATGGTGGAAAAGGCTAGGTCATCTGAACTAATAGAATGTTGTAACATTATCGTACTTACTGTATGTAGGTTAATTGTTGTTTGATGAGGTATTGAACTGATCTTTCATTTTACATGTTGTTATTGTGATACGCTACACAGTGTTAGCTGATGTTTGGGAACTGCATCTGAATGGATTGCAGATGGAATATAGAAGGATTTAAAGTGCTAGCATTCTGAACCTTAGATATACAGTACACTCCCATATGTCCTGAGTTATATTTCTGTCTCAGTGCCGTGATGAAGTATTTATAATCAGCTAGTTCATCTCATTAAATGTAACTGTTTGAACAGTGCTGCTAATGGACTGGGAATGTGTTTGGTACAGTATGTACATATTCCAAAGCACCAGACCAGTAGTAAACAACTAGAGAAATTGAGTAATCTTTACCTTTCAGAGAAGGGTGAGGGGTACAGTAGTTAAGTATGTACTCTGATGTGCAGTCACAGTCAAAAACACATATTTTGACCAATGGGTAAAATAATGTTAATTGTGTAGATAATCTTCTAAGAAAACCAATGGTCCAAACCTCATGTCTCCGTCATAATCCGTTCAAAATGTATTGGAGTTTTTACTCTTGTAGGATGGTCAAAATTAGGGTGACTAAATTAATAGCGGCCAGAGAAAAAAAGTGGTAAAAAATCTGGCAAATAATTAAGGTTACCTGACAGGCTTCCCACTGAACTCGTCATCTTTGTTCTCAAATCCGGAGGACATAAAACAATATGGAGGTAAGATAGATATTGATTTTGAGACATTACATATTAATGTGAAGTTCCAGTTCTTTTTCAAAGACTTCTCACAAAAACAAGCGTATCTCTGTGAAATGTCAAGGGAGCACTGAGCATACCGCAGGCTTTTTATTTTCAAAGCCTTTTACATTAGATTCAGCTTGTGTCATGCTAATTTTGATATTTGCGACCCACAACTTGGAAGACAACAACCACAAAATGTAAAATCCTCAAAAGTTTTAGCGGGAAAGCTGCCCCGCTCTGTCAACAGAGCTTGGTGCTTATTATTGGATGTATTCGGTTACGAAATCTGACTTTTTGGATATAATATTAATGTGTTAATGATATGTTGGAGAAAGACCCCACTGAACGATTCAGAACATGAAGAATCATATTTGTCTTGGTAACATTTATTTTATAACATAAGGAAGTGAAATGTCATCACCCAAGTGCGTTTTCACTTACTCTAGACAGAGTGGGTGGACACCTTACAGTCAGCCTGAGAAGATGCTTAGAAAGGCACCTTAGTCAACACCATTGTGAGGGGACGTTTTAAAGAAGAAGAGAGAATGGTTCACACTTGAGAACAGTTTAGTCTTCCTGTCAAACACAGCAATATGCCTCCAGGACTCTCAGGAAGTCGAGTGTGAACTAATCAACGCGTTTCTGCATGAGCAGCCTGCTTGAAAACACCACAAAACACTGCAACACCCACTCATTCATAACCCTCACTTAAACCACAGAACAAAAAAAGAGGACCCCAAACCGTAGTTTCAAACTGTCAGTTCACCTGGGGACATATAGGTTGAGATAGCTTCATAGCCAGTGACAAAAACACATTGACTGAGTCAGGATAGGTCTTGGGGAGGTTGCTAGCTACAGCGACTACTCTGGGGTGGCTGGCAGTCAAATGCTGGCTGACAGTAGCAGCCACAGTATAAACACCTGAGAGAACAGTCAGCCACAGTGTATACACCTGAGAGAGAGTCTGACAGAGGACTGGAAACACAAGATCTGCTTGCTACAGTACTGAGTGTTGCTAGGAGATCTCTGTGAAAGTAATGCGTCATCACACTACTAAAGTCAGTAGAATTCCACTAATACACTACATGACCAAAAGTATGTGGACTCCTGCTTGTCGAACATCTCATTCCAAAATCATGGAGTTGGTCCCCACTTTGCTGCTATAACAGCCTCCACTCTTTTGGGAAGGCTTTCCACTAGATGATGGAACATTGCTGCGAGGAATTGCTTTCATTCAGCCACAAGAGGATTAGTGAGGTCAGGCACTGATGTTGGGCGATTAGGCCTGGTTCGCAGTCGGTGTTCCAATTCATCCCAAAGGTGTTCGATGGGGTTGAGGTCAGGGCTCTGTGCAGGCCAGTCAAGTTCTTCCACACCGATCTCGACAAACCATTTCTATATGGACCTTGCTTTGTGCACGGGGCATTGTCATGCTGAAACAGGAAAGGGCCTTCCCCAAACTGTTACAAGAAAGTTGGAAGCACAGAATCGTCTAGAATGTCATTGTATGCTGTAGCGTTAAGAATTCCGTTCACTGGAACTAAGGGGCCTAGCCCGAACCATGAAAAACAGCCCCTCCTCCACCAAACTTTACAGTTGGCACTATGCATTCGGGGAAGATGCGTTCTCCTGGCATCCGCCAAACCCAGATTCGTCCATTGGACTGCCAGATGGTGAAGCGTGATTGATCACTCCAGAGAATGCGTTTCTACTGCTCCAGAGTCCAATGGTGGCGAGCTTTACACCACTCCAGCCGACGTTTGCCATTGTGCATGGTGATCTTAGGCTTGTGTGCGGCTGCTCGGCCATGGAAACCCATTTCATGAAGCTCCCGACGAACAGTTCTTGTGCTGACGTTGCTTCCAAAGCAGTTTGGAACTCAGTAGTGAATGCCAATGTTTGTCTATGGAGATTGCATGGCTGTGTGATCGATTTTATACACCTGTCAGCAACGGGTGTGGCTGAAATAGCCAAATCCACTAATTTGAAGCTACTTTGTATATATAGTGTAGTTGAAGATGCTATTTGGGATAAGTTCCTTTTCTTTTTATAAGTGCCTCAGATCAATACAGGAGAGGATTCTGGTAGCAAACAGGGATTGCTGGCGGATAGAGACATTTTTTGACGTGAGTTAGAGTTTTGTTTCGAATAGTCAAACTTCTCAAACACATCATTAGTCATACTTAGGACAAGATCTTCAGAATCCTCAGCTGACGGTAGTCACAATATTTTAGCTAGTGGGGAAGAGGCATCAACAGAGACATCAGAGGAAATTGAATGTCAGATCACTGTACCCTTCATCTTACCCTGTAAAGATCTGCAGCTTTGGGTCAACTTAGTGTTACCATACTGACCAATGCTCTCTTCCTCCTAAGAGGCCTATCTTACACTAGGATCTTCTGACATTCTACCATATCTAAAAACATGGCCTGCCTATTTCTGTTGGAAGAACAACCAAGTAGGCCTACAGGCAGCACTCAACTAAAATGCCAAGTGTGACAAGTCAGGATGACATAGATAATGCCACTGACATGTGTGACTGTGTGTGCATATGAGTGAATGTGTGAATGTATGTGTGCGCGTGTGGGCGTGCGAGCATGCCTGTGTGTGTGTGTGTGTTACTGACCGTGATGGCAGGTCCAGCGAAGGCCAGGCTGAGCAGCATGAGCAGGGGGATAATCTCATGGGTGGGCTCTATGTAGGGCAGGCTGAGGCTGCGGTCGTGGCAGCTGTACCCCGAGCGGACTGGCTTGAACATGTCTGTCAGCTCCAGGAAGTACAGACTCACCACCGACGACACCAGGATGGGGAGCTGCCCACGGGTGAACAAACAAACAAACAAGCACATAAACAGAGAGGCAAAACAACAAACATGATATGTCAGAATCATTGTGTGGTTCGATTCACTCGTTACTCTGATTCCACTGGAGACGATGGATTCTGAGTCAATATCTCAGTTTCAGAGACCTGATGAAGGGGAAGTTGTCAAATCATAACTATGGGATGTCAACCAACTTTCAACACAATGAAAGTGTGAAAAACACTAAATTAATGTTAATGAATCCTAGTTAGAAAGCTAATTCATAATTTGGAAAACAACAACATTGATTGCTGTCACAAGTCAGACATTCAAATGTTGGGAATTACACAGGTTGCTCTAGTGAACTCTTAGTGGTTGGTTCCTAGTCTCTAGTATTAGACAGATGGGTTACCTCCCACAGTGTCCCAATGGTCTGGGATTTCAAAGACTAGTTGATTCTAGGAACTACTGGAGCAAAATTGGCACCAGTAGAACATGCATTAAAAGAGCTAGCTCTTCGATGTGGTGTAGTCTTGCAGGCTATGATAGGATGCATCACTGAACTGATTTCACATCGACTTGTCACAGTTTAGTTCTGTCCCTTATCTTCAGCCAAGTAATTATGTCTTAAGTGCTCAGGGAGCATGGGCTCCCAAAGACGAAAGTCCCCTTTTTACACAATATTACATTCCACACCAACTCCTACAGCAGAAAGGAAATAGGTTTGCGACCTACTAGGAGAAAATCTCATGAGGAAAAAGGTATCACCTGATAAAGCCAAATAAATGACGATGATAAATCCAATTGGGATCTAATAGTGTACCCACAGAGATGTTAGGTCTGAGATGGGTTGATATTAGCCTCGTACAAACCCAAGCTTACATTCTACTTTGCTAACGAGAACGCAGCTGTCAGGATGGATCAGGCTAGGTTGATATACAGTTGAAGTCGGAAGTTTACATACACCTTAGCCAAATACATTTAAACTCAGTTTTTCACAATTCCTGACATTTAATCTTAGCAAAAATTCCCTGTTTTAGGTCAGTTAGGATCACCACTTTATTTGAAGAATGTAAAATGTCAGAATAATACTAGAGAGAATGATTTATTTCAGCTTTTATTTATTTCATCTCATTCCCAGAGGGTCAGAAGTTTACATACACTCAATTAGTATTTGGTAGCATTGCCTTTAAATTGTTTAACTTGGGTCAAACGTTTCGGGTAGCCTTCCACAAGCTTCCCACAATAAGTTGGGTGAATTTTGGCCCATTCCTCCTGACAGAGCTGGTGTAACTGAGTCAGGTTTGTAGGCCTCCTTGCTCGCACACACTTTTTCAGATCTGCCCACACATTTTCTATAGGATTGAGGTCAGGGCTTTGTGATCGCCACTCCAATACCTTGACTTTGTTGTCCTTAAGCCATTTTGCCACAATTTTGGAAGTATGCTTGGGGTCATTGTCCATTTGGAAGACCCATTTGCGACCAAGCTTTAACTTCCTGACTGATGTCTTGAGGTGTTGCTTCAATATATCCACATAATTTTCCTTCCTCATGATGCCATCTATTTTGTGAAGTGCACCAGTCCCTCCTGCAGCAAAGCACCCCCACAGCATGATGCTGCCACCCCCGTGCTTCACGGTTGGGATGGTGTTCTTCGGCTTGCAAGCAACCCACTTTTTCCTCCAAACATAACGATGGTCATTATGGCCAGAGGATATTTCTCCAAAAAGTACGATCTTTGTCCCCATATGCAGTTGCAAACCGTAGTCTGGCTTTTTTATGGCGGTTTTGGATCAGTGGCTTCTTCCTTGCTGAGCGGCCTTTCAGGTTATGTCGATATAGGACTCGTTTTACTGTGGATTTAGATACTTTTGTACCTGTTTCCTCCAGCATCTTCACAAGGTCCTTTGCTGTTGTTCTGGGATTGATTTGCACTTTTCGCACCAAAGTACGTTCATCTCTAGGAGACAGAACGCGTCTCCTTCCTGAGCAGTATGACAGCTGCGTGGTCCCATGGTGTTTATACTTGCGTACTATTGTTTGTACAGATGAATGTAGTACCTTCAGGCATTTGGTAATTGCTCCCAAGGATGAACCAGACTTGTGGAGGTCTACCATTTTTTTTCTGAGGTCTTGGCTGATTTCTTTTGATTTTCCCATGTGTCAAGCAAAGAGGCACTGAGTTTGAAGGTAGGCCTTGAAATACATCCACAGGTACACCTCCAATTGACTCAAATGATGTCAATTAGCCTATCAGAAGCTTCTAAAGCCATGACATAATTTTCTGGAATTTTCCAAGCTGTTTAAAGGCACAGTCAACTTAGTGTATGTAAACTTCTGACCCACTGGAATTGTGATACAGTGAATTATAAGTGAAATAATATGTCTGTAAACAATTATTGGAAAAATTACTTATGTCATGCACAAAGTAGATGTCCTAACCGACTTGCCAAAACTATAGTTCATTAACAAGAAATTTGTGGAGTGGTTGAAAAATGAGTTTTAATGACTCCAACCTAAGTGTATGTAAACTTCCGACTTCAACTGTACCTAGTTGGTAGCACTGCAGTGTAATGTTGGCTGGACATCCAATGCAATTAATATACAGAGTGGGCCATGAATGTAATTTTAGCATGTACATGTCAATGTGTACCATTGAAAGACTGTAAGACTTTCAGTCCAGTAAATAAGTTTCATGCGAAGCCAGATACATGTGTAATTGAATGTAAAGTTGGTAGCTCTCTGGGATGCAGTGCTGTACAGCATGTGGTCTGTGTTTGGCCTTGGGCATCCATGCTGATGCAGTAATTCCACATTCAGCTCTTAAACAGCCAGCTAGTGTTAAAAGGAGGCTGTGACAGAGTACCCCGCTGCTAGAGGAACAGAAGGACGTCTTCTTGATGTCGGCGTGTTAAAGTGACTTCACAAAATTACAGGCCTCTCTCATCTTTTTAAGTGGGAGAACTTGCACAATTGGTGGCTGACTAAATACTTTTTTCCCCACTGTATCTATCTATCTATCTATCTATCTATCTATCTATCTATCTATCTATCTATCTATCTATCTATCTATCTATCTATCTATCTATCTATCTATCTATCTATCTATCTATCTATCTATCTATCTATCTATCTATCTATCTATCTATCTATCTATCTATCTATCTATCTATCTATCTATCTATCTATCTATCTATCTATCTATCTATCTATCTATCTATCTATCTATGGGGAAAAAAAGTATTTAGTCAGCCACCAATTGTGCATGTTCTCCCACTTAAAAAGATGAGAGAGGCCTGTAATTTTCATCATAGGTACACGTCAACTATGACAGACAAAATGAGGAAAAAAAATCCAGAAAATCACATTGTAGGATTTTTAATGAATTTATTTGCAAATTATGGTGGAAAATAAGTATTTGGTCAATAACAAAAGTTTCTCAATACTTTGTTATATACCCTTTGTTGGCAATGACACAGGTCAAACGTTTTCTGTAAGTCTTCACAAGGTTTTCACACACTGTTGCTGGTATTTTGGCCCATTCCTCCATGCAGATCTCCTCTAGAGCAGTGATGTTTTGGGGCTGTCGCTGGGCAACACAGACTTTCAACTCCCTCCAAAGATGTTCTATGGGGTTGAGATCTGGAGACTGGCTAGGCCACTCCAGGACCTTGAAATGCTTCTTACGAAGCCACTCCTTCGTTGCCCGGGCGGTGTGTTTGGGATCATTGTCATGCTGAAAGACCCAGCCACGTTTCATCTTCAATGCCCTTGCTGATGGAAGGAGGTTTTCACTCAAAATCTCACGATACATGCCCCCATTCATTCTTTCCTTTACACGGATCAGTCGTCCTGGTCCCTTTGCAGAAAAACAGCCCCAAAGCATGATGTTTCCACCCCCATGCTTCACAGTAGGTATGGTGTTCTTTGGATGCAACTCAGCATTCTTTGTCCTCCAAACACGACGAGTTGAGTTTTTACCAAAAAGTTCTATTTTGGTTTCATCTGACCATATGACATTCTCCCAATCCTCTTCTGGATCATCCAAATGCACTCTAGCAAACTTCAGACGGGCCTGGACATGTACTGGCTTAAGCAGGGGGACACGTCTGGCACTGCAGGATTTGAGTCCCTGGCGGCGTAGTGTGTTACTGATGGTAGGCTTTGTTACTTTGGTCCCAGCTCTCTGCAGGTCATTCACTAGGTCCCCCCGTGTGGTTCTGGGATTTTTGCTCACCGTTCTTGTGATCATTTTGACCCCACGGGGTGAGATCTTGCGTGGAGCCCCAGATCGAGGGAGATTATCAGTGGTCTTGTATGTCTTCCATTTCCTAATAATTGCTCCCACAGTTGATTTCTTCAAACCAAGCTGCTTACCTATTGCAGATTCAGTCTTCCCAGCCTGGTGCAGGTCTACGATTTTGTTTCTGGTGTCCTTTGACAGCTCTTTGGTCTTGGCCATAGTGGAGTTTGGAGTGTGACTGTTTGAGGTTGTGGACAGGTGTCTTTTATACTGATAACAAGTTCAAACAGGTGCCATTAATACAGGTAACGAGTGGAGGACAGAGGAGCCTCTTAAAGAAGAAGTTACAGGTCTGTGAGAGCCAGAAATCTTGCTTGTTTGTAGGTGACCAAATACTTATTTTCCACCATAATTTGCAAATAAATTCATTAAAAATCCTACAATGTGATTTTCTGGATTTTTTTCTCTCAATTTGTCTGTCATAGTTGACGTGTACCTATGATGAAAATTACAGGCCTCTCTCATCTTTTTAAGTGGGAGAACTTGCACAATTGGTGGCTGACTAAATACTTTTTTCCCCACTCTATCTATCTATCTATCTATCTATCTATCTATCTATCTATCTATCTATCTATCTATCTATCTATCTATCTATCTATCTATCTATCTATCTATCTATCTATCTATCTATCTATCTATCTATCTATCTATCTATCTATCTGTCTGTCTGTCTGTCTGTCTGTCTGTCTGTCTGTCTGTCTGTCTGTCTGTCTGTCTGTCTGTCTGTCTGTCTGTCTGTCTGTCTGTCTGTCTGTCTGTCTGTCTGTCTGTCTGTCTGTCTGTCTGTCTGTCTGTCTGTCTGTCTGTCACATCTGCAGTGCCTTCCATACATTAAAAACTGTCCAGCCAGTATTTTTCACTTGACCAGCAATCTTTAAATATTTATGTCAGGGATATGTAATGACTGAGCTTGTTAGCCCATTACAAGACATTGATAGGGAAGGAAATCTTTCAACCATTTTAATTGGAAAACATGAGTTTGAATAAGGGAACTGGAGGTATGATGACCTCAGCATAGTCAACCCTGGCCAAACACACATTAATGCACGCACGCACACGCTCACACACACACACACACACACACTGCTCCCTTGTGCTGCCATGTTCAGCTAGGATAAATATAGGTCAGTGGTACCGTGCCACCTCTCTCTCCAAAAGAGAAACTATGCAGAATCTGTCAGGAGGCAGAAGCTCACTTCAGTTCATCTCTAGCCATTGCCAGTTTGATATTTACTGTACTAAGGCACATCCCAAAAGGCACTGTATTCCATATAAAGTGCATTACTTTTGACCAGAGCCCATATGGCAATTTACACAGAGGACATAAGTAAATCGTCTCCCGAGTGGCGCAGTGGTCTAAGGCACTGCATCACAGTGCTAGCTGTGCCACTAGAGATCCTGGTTCATATCCAGGCTCTGTCGTAGCCGGCCGCGACCGGGAGACCCATGGGGCGGCGCACAATTGGCCCAGGGTAGGGGAGGGATTGGCCGGCAGGGATATAGCTCAGTTGGTAGAGCATGGCGTTTGCAACGCCAGGGTTGTGGGTTCGATTCACACGGGGGGCCAGTATGAAAAATGAAAAATAATGTATGCACTCACTAACTGTAAGTCGCTCTGGATAAGAGCGTCTGCTAAATGACTAAAAATGTTAAAAAAAAAAAAAAAAAAGTACATTGTTAGAAAAGTGTGCAAAATGTCCTTTACAATTTCACAAGCTTAATCATCTAGCATCGTTTCCAAGGTTTGTATCAGTTCCCATTTGACTAGAGCTAGCTGATTATCATGTAGAGTTTAGGCCTACACTTTCTCTTCCAATTATAAAAACGATCTACCAAATATTTTCATTTTAAAATGTTGATTACTTCTCCTTGCCATTATCATTCACCTGATGATGAGACAAGATGTGAAATATGGTCTTTGGGTTGTCGGTTTGCATGGGAGGCGGTCCCTGGTGTAAAAGCATATGCTATCTTGCTGACTAGCGTCGCTAGCATGACTAGCTAGCTAGCTTTAATGATGATACCAGTTAGTTGTGGATGCGCAAAATCAAGCTAATCCTACTGAACTCATGTAGTGGCTTTTGATGTTTTTGTTGTTTGTTTTTTGCTTAATGACATTGCAAATATCATCTGTTTGCATTTCACTATGTGGTAATCTGGTTTTAGCATGAGAATAATGACTGAAGTCCCAAATTCCCGTGAGATACTGCAAGAATTTGTGGACTCACGGATACGGATCCTCAGAACTAAAAGATCCGGTCCTGGATTAGGAGCCACTTCCTAATCTAAACGAGCAAAGTAGTACATCTTTAGTAGAAGGGCCTAGAGGAGAACCCTCGAAAACTCTCACATGGGATTTATTCATGTGCATTAGTCTTTCTAAAAACATACATAATTAGACTGCAACATTTACAATTTATAAACACCAGGTGCATGCAGTCTAATGAACATGAATATGCTGGTAACACAAACAGTCCTATTTCTGTCCATTATCTTGCCACTGCCAGACAAGACTGTACCTCTAATCTCACTCTGCTTAAACCCAGATCCAGTGATTACAGAAATGAAAGGCAGGGAAGTGACAGATGAAGTTTAATAATGGATGGCTAGAAATGGAAAGTGGACTGGTTGGTTGGTTGGTTGGCTGGTGTGCTATTTATAGCATGTAGCAGCAGGGGTTGGACCCAAAATTATTTTTAAATCGTTTAGTTCTGAACAGAACCATTATTTTTTTTCATTCTGTTACACTGTTCCGACCTGCAAAATAATGTTCTGAACCAAAAAAAGTACTGATTTATATCGTTCCTTTCTGTTCCTTTTAAACCTCTGATTTATTTATATTTTTTTACATTTAGCTTGACATTAAATTAGAGCGGCTAGAGCAGCTCTGACCGGGCAAGCTATAGTTGTTTGTATGCGCGGTGTAGGGTGTGAGATGTGACTGAAATTTGCGGGTGGGGAAAGAGCGAGAGAGGGTGGAGGAGGGGACTTGGCTTGAAGCGCTGGGCATATTGTTATGACATGCATTATACTTAATTAGGCCCACAGAATTATACCTACGGAGGAGTTGCTTCTATGGAGGAACTTTGAATGTCTTTGAACTTCCGAGAGTTGGCTTAATGTCGGACCAGAGCTAGCTAGCTAACAAGCTTGTGTGTGCAGAGCGACAACAGAATAAAAACCACGTCTTAGCTTTTAGTAATTAATAAATCCAATGTGAAACGTGATAACTATAGTAGCCTTAACTAGCACTGAAAAAGTTTATCCATTCTTATCTAATTAAAAATCTCTCCCTAATTTCTGAATCACTTGTGTAACGTCAGTAGGCTACAGTAGCCTATGCTTTGGAGGGGTAGGGGCAGATAGTCTACACACGCACACACACACTGGAAAAAATATTTTCTGCTGGTAGGCTGACACTGGAATAAGTTTCCAAGTGACTGAGTGAGGGCTTTTCATAGGCGCTTTGTTGCGTTTTTTTTGTGGGACTGAAAAAAATGCCCGGAACGTAAAATAACATTATTAACCGGTTCCCATGCTTTTAAAATAACGGTTCTGTTGCGGAACAGTATAGATCACGTTCATTCCCGGTTCTGATTCTGTTCCTTGAAGAATTTTGCTATTTTGCTATTTTTGGTTCTGTTCCCTGAACCTGTTCCAAACCCTGTGTAGCAGCACAGACTAAAGGCATCATCTCACAAGGCAGCGAAGGTGTCTTTCTGAGGATGATGGAGGCTTGATGAGTGTCTTACTGTACACATACAGTACATACAGCCCTATAAGACTGTTATAAGACTGTAATTCAACCAAGCATGGGTGTCTTGCACACACACATTTAAGTCTTACACATATAGCCCTATACGCGTGTCATTACAGCCCTATAAGACTGTCATTACAAAAATAATAATAATAATCAAACCATAGGAACCAGTTGAGAGGAAACAGGTGTTCTGTTCCAAAAAAACAAATAAGCATACCACTCAGAATGTATATCCAATCCATGACTTCATACTGAGTGGTATGGTGTGTATGTTTGTGTGGACATTGGAAACAAAGCCAGTGAATCAGAGACATGAGGTGGTCAATATTGCCTGCATGTGAGATGTGTGTTGTGGTGCAGCCATGTGGTTTCTCCTTCTCCAGTAGTGCTGTAAAGTTAGCTGTCAGGGGCAGTGGGATGGTTTCTCCACGTGCGCTTTAAGGGCATTAACCAAAAAGAAGATCTTATGAATGAATGAATTAACAAACGGATAAACAAATGAATAAGAGAATGAACAAATATGACACTTCTTTGCAACTCACTCTGTGCATGCATTGCAACATCAACATGTAGCCTAGGTATGCCTAATGCCCTGCTCATGATCTATATTTCAAGAGCTATGTATTCCCCAGCATGAGCCCCACTGGCTCCATTCTGCACTGTAGCGGGTGATGCCCCTGCCCCATTGGCCTATATATGTTCCAGTTTCCTGCTAGACCAAAGGGGAGAAGTAAACTGGCTTTCCAGTCAGAGAACATTGGTAAGGGTCCAAAAGATGACAGATTTTTACTACAGTACATACAGTACAAAACAGAACAGTGCAGTGCAAAATAGAATAGTGCAGTACAGTGCAGTGCATAACAGTGCAGTACAGTACAGTACAGTACAGTACAGTACAGTGCAGTACAGTGCAGTACAGTGCAGTATAGAACAGAACAGTGCAGTACAGTGCAGTCCAGAACAGTGCAGAACAGTGTCGAACAGTGCAGTACAGTGCATAATAGTGCAGAACAGTGCAGTACAGTACACTCCATGTGTTTGATCCATCCTTTGAACATAACTTTTTCCCCTGTTTTATCTCGGGTTTTCACTACACTGTGTGCTCAAATTGGTTCCACTAGAGACACAAGCCTCAGGCAAGACAAACTCTACAAGGCCACTTTAACACAGAACCAATGGTTCTTAATATAATCAAGAAGCAAGGTTCTTTAAAAGTAAAGCCATGGTTAAGATACAGGACGCTCCTCATAAGAACTACTCCCTTAAAACGGCCTATTGGCTGTTCTGGCTCGGACAAGGGTTACTTGTCCAAGGCCTACTTACTGCCCCTGACATGGTGATGTAGGTTGTGTAGTTTAAATATCCAGAGACATCACATGAAAGATGCATGTCCCGTTGGTGTGGAGAAGAGATGCTGAACTGGCTGAACTGTGATGGAAGACTGTGTAAAAAAATCCTAGATATACAGTAATATGGTATTTGGCAGCCAGGCTTCATAGGAGATATGATTCGGTTGAATTGAGCTGAGCTGACTCCTGAGTCCTTAATGTTCAGTGTCTGATAGAGTCATATATGCTACTTAATGCCTACCACAGATTTCAAGATTTCCACACACACACACACACACACACACACATACGCACGCACACACACATGAACGCACACACACATACACACACACACACATACACACATAAACACACACACGCGCGCACACACACACAAACACACATAAACACACACACACACACACACACACACATAAACACACACAAGCACATGCGCATACGCGCACACACATACACACACACGCGCGCACACACACACACACACACATGCACACAGTAAATGTGCATGCTTGTGAGTGATATCTCTGTTTCAACATATTGTGCATAGTGAATCTTGTGGTGCTTGCATCCAGAGAACATCAACAACGTGTTCGATCATGTGTATTGAAACCAAACATTAATACCAATCAATATATGTAATTCATACAAATCATGTATATAACTTGAAATTGAACTGCTTGCATTTATTTTTCCACGACTGCAATAGCCTATTATCATTATTCATATGATTTACCTATTTCTTTGTTTCTTATTGTTTGATATTTCGTTGCAGCCCTCCCATTTATGCAACATACTTTTTTTTGTGTGTGTATGAAAATATGTGAAAAAAATGTTTTACAGGTGTTTATAGTCATGATTAATGTCACTATCCTCTTATTCTCTGAGTCAGCCCAGACAGTCTTCAAAAAGAGAGAATCAACCTACCTCAACGAAATAGAAGCAGGGCAGCAAGCTGACGCTGTCCTTCGTCATATTTCCTTTTTCTCTTTCACTTGAAGACATGATTGGTCCCCCGGTTCTCGATAAAATTATGAAATAATAGCGGTAACCTGCTGTAAGATAGTCAAATGTCCAATACTGCTGTCACGCCTGCGTGCCAATATCATACGCGCACGACAGCCACTCGCTCCATTCCGAAGTATACGGTGGATGAAGAGTGCGGGTTGCCGCCACAGTCGGCATGCGCCTCACAAGACTCTCTGAAAAAGACACAGAATCTCCTAACCTGATTTTGAGAAAGTATCCTCGTTGCTAAGATCAAAAGCACATCCTTTGCATCTCTTGATAAGGACTTCGCATACACTTGGGCCGCACGAGCAGTCAACGAGTAAAGTCCTTGGCAGGCTGCTATGACATCAGCAGTGCTCTCCTGTTTTACACTCTGGCGCTTGAGGGAAATGCGCAGGCGCACTTCGGAACGCATGCATTCACAAACATGAACAGACAGCATTTTAATTAGCTCAGCAGTAAAACAGTTAGAGTATACAGTAGATTTCGACCTGTCTGTCTATTCGGCTTATGTATCCAGTAGCTTCCAAATGTCAACATGAATCAATCAATTTCTACTGCAAATGTCTTCTAGCAATATCAATCGACAGGGCCATTGCTAGCCTTTTGGGGGCCCTAAGCGAGATTTGGTTGCCCCCCATTTTAGTGGCCCCCTCTCTTTAAGGCAGAGAGAAGAATTTACTTTTAAAGTGAAATTCCTGCAATTCTGTACATTTTTCCATGGGGCGGAGAAACATTTAAACAGTTTTATGGCAAAAGATTCCATGGAATTCTACTAATTTTGCCATGGGGCAGAGATACATTTTTTGCAGTTTTACAGCTAATTTCCCGCAATTCTACACATTTTGCCATGACTTTTGGCATGATATGTGAGAATGAGAGTGACTAACAAAATCAATGGAGGCCTGCTGGAGTTCAGGGTCCCTGGGCACGTGCCCTGCATGCCTGGTCGGTATTCGGCCATGATAACTATAAGTTTAGGTAGCTGGCTAGACTAATTTACCTATTTAAACATTTTTATGTAATCTGTAGCCTAATAAACTGCATGGTTTCCCGAGTCGTAGTGGAAGGACCACACACCATATTATCGTGTGATTCCAAGTTTACTTCGATATAATGGTTATCATATCAATATTTGTGCATAAAGTCATTTCCACTGCTATTTCTCACATAATTAATTTTACAGACAGAAAAAGATCCCACCATGTCGAACGGACCACTTATTTGTCTGCATTTATACAATTGTACCAAAACTTACTTATTCCATCACAGCAGTCGTCTTATTTTTTTTTTTATACGGAATGACTTTACTGGCATAAAAACTGTGGATGGAAACGTGGTTAGTGACTGACAAGAGACAAATTGCTGATGCACAACCAAATTTCGAACTTGTACCTTGTGTATTCTACTATTCTAACTCTCAACAGTAAGTTGAGACCCCAACTGAGTTCCAAAAAATGAAAAGGGGGTTGGGGGCCCCCTAGCGGCCTGGGGTCCTAAGGTACCACTTATGTTGCTTATGCCTGGAGCCAGCCCTGCCTATTGATCCTGGCTGGATAGATAGCTGCTTGATGTGACTGTGGTTCAAGTGTAGCAATATTGGGCAGCACAAAGGGTGTAAAAACGTTATAGTCTCATCGAAGATATAGGCTATCTATTACTGGCATTGATACAGAGTGGGTGTAATTAATAAGATTCCCATTGGTGAGTTAAATATGGTTACCACCGTGTGTCTTCATAGCACTCAGGGAGGAGAGGCCAAAAATAATTAATTAACAAAATCTTCCTCTTTTCAACTATCTTCTGACCCTTTTCACATCCTCTGTTTGCTTTTTTCATTTTTCAAATATCCATTAATTGGGCCTACAGTCAGAAGATAAGAACGATCAAAATCTGTTTAAATAGACCTACATTTAGAAAACAAGACACTTGCGGTAATTCAGCACCATTAATGTGGACAGCGACAGAGTCGGAATTACGAAGTTCAGAACCACATGACAGTGGACAGCGACCATCTAAGGCGCAGAGACTCCCCATTATTATAGCCTATGTTTACATATTAGTCACTCTAAATGTAGGCTACCTGGAAGCTTATGTCACTCTAGTATCTGACTAGTAAACGGACGCCATGCCTAGTGAGGAACCTATATTCCTGAATAGGACACATTTTACTAGGAGAAAGAGTTAGAAGTGTTGGGGGATGAGACGATAGCAACAGTGGTGTAAACTAGCCTTCACCTCCATGACATTACAGCAAAAAGACTGACCTGAGTTGCACATGCGCACTAGCGCATCAGCTGCATCTACCAAGGTAATTGACAACATACCGGAGACACTGAAAGTATTGAAATGAATTAGTTATTTTCACCAGAAGGGACCTCGGAAATTCGTAGAACACTTAATGTACATTCAAGAAGCAAACGTCCGTAGAGATACAAACATATGAATCACGTCTGTCTGTTTATTTATCACGTTCAGACTTCTGAAGCTGTTGAGTCGCTAAAACTCCTTGAGCTGTCCAAGGTAGGACTTTTCCCATTTATCCCGTCAGCACTGCAGAGACTGTCACAGTTGTCGCAGGGTAGATGTTCAGTCGTAACTGCTCTGCATTTTGTTAGGCTACCGTTCGTGCAGAGAATGAGAAAATACAGCAATGCACCACGTATGATAGCCTATGGCTCTATGCTTCCTAAGGACGTGTGGTGGTGTGCATCGAGGAGGAAAGCTAAGAAAACGTTCGAATAAGTTAGCTGTCAAAACATCTATATCAGTAGAGTCTCAGAGTATTGCCATTTAGAAATTAGGCTCAATGTACTACATACGTTGTTACAGTGTTATGACTATCCGTCTTGTTATAGTTTCAGGTACTCTGATCATTATTGTGTTGTAGGCTAGGCTACTGTACCCATGGATCCCTGATACAATCTTCAGCCTACACTGCACAGTGCACAGTAAAACATTGATGATGCAATTCATCTGTAGCAGTTTATAGACGTATTTGAATATTCTCTTAAAGGGGCAATCAGCAGTTGCTACATCCATTTTTGGACTTAAATTAAATATGTACCCATTGATTATTGAAGAATATAACTTATACATGGCATGAGTTTAGTTCAACTGTCATACCCCATCAAAACCCAATATAGAAGCTTGTTTTACTCCAATATTTGCAAACCAATACTATATAGCCTTAAAACATGATTAAAACTATAATTTTGATATCATGGATGGTCAGTCCTTGCATCCATAGGTCTGTCTATGAATTTGAGAGTGGTTACATTTGAAGGGTTTCATTTCAAATCACTGTATATCCATTTTCAAAAATGTTAGTACATTAGCTTTTATTTTTTAAATAAATCATTAAAGAGATATGTTTTTTCACTATCTAATCATGGCATAGGGTTGTTCAATGACAGACATGTATTTGTTTAAAATGTATCACTTGATGGTTTCATTACAGAGAGACAAATAATCATGTTTTTTGCTAAATGCTATATATTCACCTCACTCTCAGATAAATAAGTAGTACTAATAGGTTTTACACAGTCAAATGTAACACATATCTACTTTATGAAGAAATAAATGTACAAATGATACATTTGTGACATCAATACAGTATACAGTGCCTTCAGAAAGTATTCATACCCCTTGATTTATTCCACATTTTGTTGTGTTACAGCCTGAATTCAAAATTGATGAAATAAAAAATATTTCTCACCCATCTACACACAATAATCAATAATGACGAAGTGAAAACATATTATTATTTTTTTCTTTCTTTACATTTACTGAAAATGAAATACAGAAATATTTCATTTACATAAGTATTCACAGCTCTGAGTCAATACTTTGTAGAAGCACCTTTGGCAGCGATTACAGCTGTGAGTCTTTCTGGGTAAGTCTCTAAGAGCTTTCCACACCTGGATTGTGCATAATTTGCCCATTATTCTTTAATAAAAATCTTCATGCTCTGTCAAATTGGTTGGTAGACAACAATTTTCAGGTCTTGCCATAGATTTTCAAGTAGACTTAAGTCAAAACTGTGACTCAGCCACTCAGGAACATTCACTGTTTTCTTGGTAAGCAACTCCAGTGTAGATTTGGCCTTTGTGTTTTAGGTTATTGTCCTGCTGAAATATGAATTCATCTCCCAGTGTCTGGTGGAAAGCAGACTGAACCAGGTTTTCCTCTAGGATTTTGCCTCAGTTTAGCTCTATTCTGTTTACTTTTTATCCTGAAAACTCCACAGTCCTTAACAATTACAAGCATACCCATAAAACATGATACAGACACCACTATTCTTGAAAATATGGAGAGTGGTACTTAGTGATATGTTGAATTGGATTTGCCAATTTTTTTCCAGAATTACTTTAGTGCCTTGTTGCAAACAGGATGCATGTTTTGGAATATTTTTATTCTGTACAGGCTTCCTTCTTTTCACTCTGTCAATTAGGTTAGTATTGTGGAGTAACTACAATGTTGTTGATACATCCTCAGTTTTCTCCTATCACAGCCATTAAATTATGTAACTCTTTTAAAGTCACCATTGGCCTCATGGTGAAATCCCTGAGCAGTTTCCTTCCTCTCCGGCAACTGAGTTAGGAAGGATGCCTGTATCTTTGCAGTGACCATGCTCAAATGTCAGCATTTTTGTTGTTGTTGACCCATCTACCAAGGTGCCCTTCTTTGTGAGGCATTGGAAAACCTCCCTGGTCTTTGTGGTTGAATCTGTGTTTGAAATTCACTGCTCCTTACAGATAATTGTATGTGTGGGGTACAGAAATGAGGTAGTCAATAAAAAATAATGTTAAACACTATTATTACATGCAACTTATTATGTGACTTGTTAAGCACATTTTTTATCCTGAACTTATTTAGGCTTACCATAACAAAGGGGTTGAATACTTATTGACTCAAGACATTTCAGCATTTATAATGAATATAAAACATATATACAGTGCCTTCCGAAAGTATTCAAACCCCTTGACTTCTTCCACATTTTTTTCGTTACAGCCTTATTCTAAAATGGATTAAATCAATCTGCACACAATAACCAATTTTTGCACATTTATAAAAAATAAAACACGGAAATATCACATTTACATAAGTATTCAGACCCTTTACTCAGTAATTTGTTGAAGCACCTTTGGCAGCGATTACAGACTTGAGTCTTCTTGGGTATGAAGCTACAATCTACAAACCTGCATTTGGGGAGTTTTTCCCGTTGTTCTTTGCAGATCCTCTCAAGCTCTGTCAGGTTGGATGGGGAGCATCGCTGCACAGCTATTCTCAGGTCTCTCCAGAGATGTTCGATCGGGTTCAAGTCCGGGCTCTGGCTGGGCCACTCAAGGACATTCAGAGACTTGTCCCGAAGCCACACCTGCGTTGTCTTGGCTGTGTGCTTAGGGTCGTTGTCCTGTTGGAAGGTGAACCTTCACCCAATTCTGAGGTCCTGAGCGCTCTGGAGCAGGTTTTCATCAAGGATCACTCTGTACTTTGCTTAATTCATCTTTCCCTCAAGCCTGACTAGTCTCCCAGTCCCTGCTGCTTAAAAACATCCCCACAGCATGATGCTACCACCACCATGCCTCACCGTAGGGATAGTGCTAGGTTTCCTCCTGACGTGACGCTGGGCATTCTGGCCAACGAGTTCAATCTTGGTTTCATCAGACTAGAGAATCTTGATTCTCATGGTCTGAGAGTCTTTAGGTGACTTTTGGCAAACTCCAAGCGGGCTGTCATGTGCCTTTTACTGAGGAGTGGCTTCCGTCTGGCCACTGTACCATAAAGGCCGGATTGTTGGAGTGCTGCAGAGATGGTTGTCCTTCTGGAAGGTTCTCCCATCTCTGGAACTCTGGAGCTCTGTCAGAGTGACCATAGGGTTCTTGGTCACCGCCCTGACCAAGGCCCTTCTTCCCCGATTGCTCAGTTTGTCCTGGTGGCCAGCTCTAGGAAGAATCTTGATGGTTCCAAACTTCTTCCATTGAAGAATTATGGAGGCCACTATGTTCTTGGGGACCTCCAATTCTGCAGAAATGTTTTGGTCCCCATATCTGTGCCTCGACACAATCCCGTCTCGGAGCTCTATGGACAATTCCTTTGACCTCATGGCTTGATTTTTGCTCTGACGTGCACTGTAAAATGTGGGATCTTATATAAACAGGTATGTGCCTTTCCAAATCATGTCCAATCAAATGAATTTACCACAGATGGACTCCAATCAAGTTGTAGAAACATCTTAAGGATGATCAATGGAAACAGGATGCACCTGAGCTACATTTTAAGTCTCATAGCAAAGTGTCTGAATACTTATGTAAAAAAGGTTTTTCTGTTATTATTTTTTATAAATTAGCTAAAATTTCTAAAAACCTGTTTTCTCTTTGTTATTATGGGGTATTATGTGTAGATTGATGAGACAAAAATAATAATTTAATCCATTTTAGAATAAGGCTGTAACTTTCCGAATGCACTGTAAATAAGAAGTAAGTTCTAAGCCATTGACCAAAAAATCAAATAAATGTTAAATTCAGGCTGTAACACAACAAAATGTGGAAGAAGTCAAGGGGTGTGAATACTTTCTGAAGGCACTGTATACAGTATATATTTTTATATAAAATAATTCAATACAGTACTGTGAGATCTGTATGTAAAACATTTCCATTTGATATTTTAGTCATTTAGCAGATGCTCTTATACAGAGTGACTTACAGTAAGTGTATGCATTATAAGATATCTAGGTGAGACAATCACATATTACAGTCAAATATACATAATACAAACATTCCATTCCAGCTAAACAATGGATATAGCGTTTTGCAGGGGCACAACTTTGGTTTTAGATGTGGGGGGGACATAATATATATATAATTTTTTTATGCAGTCGGATAAACACTCCAAACAGCCTACCCGGCCGCTGGGAGGCATCCGCATGGTCCTAAAGCACACTGTTGCCTCATTTTGTATCACATTTCAATGATACAACTGGGGGGGACAAAAATGCAATGAAAGTTGAAATACACTCTTAATGTTTCATGCCTAATCCCTTATATTTTTACCGAAACAAAGGCGGGGAACACGCTTTGTTATTGTTTCTACTGCTGATTGCTATTTTAAGGTTTAGACAGTTAATACATCTTCATATTTGACCCACAATACTTTTTCCTGACACAAGGTGAACATAACAAATATGCCTAAGAATGATCAGTTCAGCCTAGAAGGCACTGTGTGTGTAGAGATAGCTACTGATAATGTACTTTCATGACACAATGGAATAAGAACCTTATACTGTATCTCAAACACGATGGGAAAAAAAACTACGTTAGATCTAGGAGTTGTAGAATCTCTAGAGATTGAGATAACTTTCTACCTAAAGCTAGGTGATAAAACACAGGAGATTAATGATCTGGGTACCGTGGAAATTGATTAAAGACTGCCACAAGCTGAGATACAGAAGCTCTTGAGGTAGATGGAAACACCATAATAACTCAAGGCTAAAATGTACAGCTCTCTGGTGAGGTGAGAGAGACTGTTTTGTGTCCCAAATTGAACCCTTTTCCCAGGCTTCTCATGACAAAAATGCATATGATTGAATACAATACAATACAATACAATACAATACAAAACAATACAATAGTAATCTTGCTCAAAATGGAATTCTTCCTCAGAGAACCAGACAAAAGTTGTGTCTTAGGAGAACACTCTTTTCCCATCTTGACCTTTCCTATAGTACATAGCATTTGAAACCGGGGTACACCACACACCCACTCTGTCTGCATTAGTAGTGCACTGCAAAAAAAAAAACAGTCTGCTCACATATTGTTCCAGGGCTGGTCAGGGCCTGGTTTATTTTGGGAAACCAGGCCCTGGTCTGGTCTGATCTCGTTTGGTGTGATCTGGTCTGGTCTGATGTACTTAGCTTTTGCCTTCTGAAATAAAAGACAAGTAAAGAATCTCTCCTCTTTAAAGAGCAGGGTTTGGCCCACCACATACAGTAGAATCAGAATATGTTTAAACCATGAGGAGACAGTTGATAAGAATAGCATAGTTATGGAAGGGTCCTGGAATAGACTGAATCACAATGATTCCCCATCTCATTCTGTGCTGGTAATTACTGGAGTATGTATTCTGCTGTGGAATTAGAATCAGGTCTCTGCTTTTAGATGCACCATGCTTGTCTGCTTGGTTAATATGCATAACATCACAGACGATATTGAGATGCATGCTGCACACTAAACCACAGGGCCAAGGTTAAAAATGTAGTGCCCCAGAGGCAAAGCACAGTGATTCACTTTAAGTTTGTTGGACTTGAATCCATCCTCAATTGGTCGAAAATGGTCAGTGTTATTTTGTTATGTTTAATTTTACATTTGCTCATTCAATTCACATCACTCATATGAAGGTGCTTTATACCTGTAACAATTGTAGCCTGATTGTGTAAGTAGAACCTGTTTCCTTGAGCTACTAAACCAAACAAATACATTTCTCTCTCTCTCTCTCTCTCTCTCTCTCTCTCTCTCTCTCTCTCTCTCTCTCTCTCTCTCTCTCATGAGAAGTTGAACACAAGGTTATTCACTGAAATATGTTGTACATCAAAACTGGGCCCTGTATATGACAGATAGTTTTTACCTATCTTCCCAATGCCCCCTTGTGGTAATGAATATGATAGCAATGTATAGCCTGCTGCTAAGGGACAGAATAATGTGTGATCCTGTCAAAAACTCATATAGAGAATCAACAACACATCCTATAAACCCATGGCAAACATTTAGAATGAGTACATTGAATTTTTTATTTATTTTTTAATCAGTGAGATGACCTGTACTTGACCTGCAATCATAAAGTGTTGGGGGGGGGGGGGGTGTGGGGATCAGCACTTCTACTCTGAGTTGTTTTATGAATATGGCCCCAGGTTTCTAAAGGAGGAAAACCTTTTGATTTCTATTTTGGTAGAGAAAACATGTCAAAGATTGGTTACAGGCTCCATCTAGTGGTTGACTGTAGATGTTGTAAGTAAAGGTTTAGACGCCATACATTTTTTTGAATGGAAATCTAATTAGTGTCCCTGTTTATACCATTTTACAGTTAATGCCACATTTTGGTGTACAGAAACATGCCTGCAGTCGCAGAAAGATGGGAGCCAAGAGATAAGCGGAAATTCTTCACTTACCTGCTTGTGGAGGTAAGATGTAATTATTATGGAGAATTGTTCCCGTTTACTGAAAAAAAAACACATGAATTCCACATGTTAACATGTGATCTTGTGTGATCTCATGTGATCACATATGATTTTATGTGAAGTTAATGTGATAACATGTGACAACATGTGAAGCAACATGCAACATGTGATAACATGAAACTACATGTGACAACATAATCTCATGTTAAATAAATGTGACAACATGGGGATGCAAAATGTCAACATGTGATACCATGAAACTACACATTTCACATGTAAAATCATGAAAATGTGTTTTTGGAACATTTTACATGTGACATTTCACATATGAAATCATGTGAAACCATGTGTTTTTGTAATACTTCACATTTGTGAAATTTCACATGTGAAATCATGTGCAAGTGAAATTTCACATGTGAAATCATGCACAAATGTGTTTTTGTATCACTTTACGTGAGATAATGTGGGGATTCGATTATCTGGCACAGGTTGCCCCAGTGGGAGGAGGGAGGAGTTTGCACCGGGTGAAAAGTGATTGCATTAGTTTTGGAACCGGGCTGCCCCCCGGGCATTTCTTTTCTCAATTTGTATTTATTTTAGCCAGGATATTCCACTCAGTAACAATTACCATTGTTTTCCAGAGAGTCTTGGGTTCCATAAAATCAATAAAAACATACACATCACATAAAAGTTTACTCTAAAAACACACCATACACAGAAGCATATACACAGCATATCCATTAGCACACATACAAAAGCACAGCTAAAATCACAGTTAGAGCCAGGTGAGCCAGGTTCCCCGTTCAAAGCCCATGGCGAAGTCGGCTCAAAACAAAAGTGACGTAGGTTAAGCACGTGAAGTAACAAGTTGAATTCTGTGTTTTCACATGCAAAAGTGATTGCTTTTGATAAAAATGCTTTACCTGCCTTCCCAATGAAAAGTAGTTTGAAATTTCTAACATAGATTTTATGGAAAATATGTTGTATGTTTCTGTATGATGCACCATGCTGCCTTGTTGACAACATGACCGAGCGGCGCCGATTACTGTTCGATATGAGAAGGGTGCTCCTCCCTTACCACGTTTTCCCGTTAACATCACGGGCCATAGCCGGGTGCACTCAGGTTAATAGAACTCCTTCTATATTTTCACATATTTAGTTTCATGTTATCACACGTTGCTTTACATTTTGTCACATGTTATCACATTAACTTAACATTAACATGTGAAACACATGATCATGTGAAATTCATGTTGTTTTTCCATAAGGGTAAGGACCATGTTAGGATTTTTGTAAGCTGTTCTCAAGACATTTGTTTACCAGTCGTCAGGAAGTCACGTGATGGTCCCAGATGGTCCCAAACCATTATAAGTAAAATAATGAAATGGTATTGAGTTTTAAAGTAAGTGGTACGCTGTTCATCTAAATTATGACTCCACCTGGGATTTGAACACACAACCTCTGGATTCAAGGTGTGCTGATCTTTCTGCTGTTCTGCAAAGTCTGTAGCATTCCTCTACACATTCATTACCTATAATACATCTCTGCACATAGCTAAAGAGTGCCATCTGCACTGCTATTTTAGTCAGGACTTAATCGGACTATTCTCTCATCATTGATTTCCTTTACATATTTTAGCAATTTAAGGGGTTTCTGTATAGTTGTCTAAATGTGGCATATTATTCTGTTTCAATGTTACTCCTGAATCACAAATACAAATATAATAGTTATTTTTGAGTGTATTTTTAACCAAGCTGACATTTACTTTGAAGTCAAAAGTGTATGAATACAGGTGAAACCAGCCATTGACACAGACATGGTAGCATAGCAGAAATATCGGAATGCCGTGAACCAAGAGGTTGTAACTTGTGAGTTCAAAGCCCAGGTGAGGACGCATTGAATAATAAGTACTGTATAAATAAACATACACAATGTAGTCATGTATGTCAAAGTGTGTCAAATGTGTAGAATGAAAAAACTCTGTTAAAAGCACTGTGTGTATCATAATGACTCATTTATGCCACGTGAGGTGTTCCAAAAACACATGAATTCACATTTGAAATGTCACGTGAAATGTTCCAAAAACACATATTTTGTGTTGTGAAATCATGTGGTTTTTCTGTCAGGGTTATAGTTTTCAAACTGTTCATACAGTTTATTTTCTGTTAATTGGAGCATCTGTAAATCTAAATTAATTCTTAACAACTTCAGCTCCATTGTGAAAATATTTCCTCTTCATTTAATTTCCTGTACCCTTAGGAAACACTGAACACAATAAACACAATGATGTAGCCTTACACTTCTCAGTATTACTCAGCAATGTTACTCATCTCTGCACATATTTATGAGAGAGAACGAGGAGACGGGATATGTGAAAATGTCACATCAAATTAACTGAGCTGGCTCTGTGGGTTATTAACGCTGTGATTTTCACCTGCAGAATAGGTAAGGCTGTTTAATCACCACTCTATTAGTATCGCATGTTCTCTGAAAGAACATCATCACCATCATCATCATAATTGGACACCACCAAAACCATCGGCCTAATCGTTTCACATTAGGTGTGAAATGAACCTGCTCCTTCTCTCTTCTCCTCCTCTCTATTTGCCAGTAGTGTGAGCAATTATAGCCCACTTTGGCGTCCTCACAAATGATTGAGAACCAACACAAACAGATCTTTGCTAACAAAACCCACTTAAATATCATCATGTTTACTGAGAGAAAAGTCCTGTTGTGTACACCAAAGTTCCTCTGTAAGTTTAAATGAAAGATATCACAGTTATGCACCAGTATCTATGAATTCAGTGAATCTTACTTCATCTATGCATCTTTACCATGCATCTACTGTGCTTGGCATCTATAAATAGATCTGTGTATGTGTTTCAGTTACTCCCCACTCAGAAAATATAACATCCCAATACATATGAATTATGTGCATGTCATGCAAGGTTCCTGTCCATAATTTGCCTATACTGTATAATGCCACACATGTATAATGTCATTTTAATGAAACAAGGAGGCAAAGAAAGCATCAGTGAGAAATGGCTCCGCCGTGTGAGGAGATGTGAGTGTACTGTAGACCGCTGGGTAAAGACAGCCCACGTACATATGCTGGGAGTAGGAGACTGACATTTTTACATTTTTACATTTTAGTCATTTAGCAGACGCTCTTATCCAGAGCGACTTCCAGTTAGTGAGTGCATACATTTTTCATACTGATGTGCTGCAGTACCTACTGGGCCAACCAGGCATGTGCTATGAGGGGTTTAGGGGCTACTGAAGGCGTTGAGTTGTTCCTGTGTTCCTCTGAGGGGTTAGGCTGGGGATGTGGGGGTGAGAAGTGAACTGAAGGTCATTGTCAACTCAAAGATAGACCCACTCTTCTGTAGCACAAGCCTTGTTGGTGCAGTAAATGCTGCACATCATTCTACCCCTGAAGCTTCACTCTTGTGGTCCTCTGAGGGGTTAGGGGGGCTAGGGATGTGGGGGTGGGAGTGGGAGTGGGAGCAAAAGAGATCCTAAGAGGTTGAAGCAGAGGCTGACTGGTCCCACCGCTCCTCTCCTCTCCCCCTCAGCCCAGAAGGAAGAACAGAAACAACACATAACAGAGCTGGCTCTGGAGAAAGAGATAGAGAGGGGGGACCAGTCTGTCCCCTCAACACATGGTTGAGGGGGCAGAAGAGTCTGACAGTCAAATATTTTATATTTTCTTTAAAGAGCGACTGCCTTTAAAAAGCACAGTTATTCTAGTGTCAAAATGCTACAAAGTGTAATTAGGATAGTTTGGAACATCTGTGCATCACAACGGGTAAATTATGGTTGGGTTTTGATTTGACGATGTCCATTTGCCCACTAACATGGGGTGAACAGCTGCGGTGATTGCTCTCTATCCAATAGCATAGTGAGACAGACCTGCCCAGCAGCCCAACTTTGTTTACATAAGACAACACGTCATCACACATTTTTCTACTTGAGAAATACTGCACCAAACACCTTAGTTAGATGTAACTAAAACATCCTCGTCAAACACTTCTAAATGAATTACAGATTTCTTATCTTAGATTCATTCTGGGGATTTTGAGGCATTGAAATAGGCTTCTGCCTCTACAGTGTCTCATGGGGGACAAACATCATTAACCAAACGTGGAATCGGTTAGAAAACACACCTCCAAGAATGAATTTCATTTTTCTAATGTGCAACAGAAAAACACACGTGCCAAAGCTGCTTGGATGTTGGAGATGAGCATATTGCTTTCTCTGTTTTTCCTTGCATGTATTGTAGGTTATTGTTATCACTGATCATCTAAACTGTGGACACCATGCCTGGCTATTATCTCAGAAACATTCCATTAACTATTTGTATATATTCAGAAATGCTGGCCTCTGACGAGCTTGTATACAGTACATTCAGCGCATTCATGCCCACTGTACCTTAGCAGCCTACATTTGAAGTGTTGAATCTGCCAGTACAGAAGGACACAGGGGCCCTCTCCCAGACAACGTAATACCAAGCCTCTCTGGGCTCTCGGTAGCACAGAACAGCCAGGCCTTTTTAATACATTATTAGATCCTCACAAACCTCCATCAACTTAAGGGCTCCCTGGAAGCTCCACACAGCTCTCCTCCTCGCTTCCTTTGTAAAAGACACCACAGAGGCCAATCCTCTCCCGCTAGCTCCCAGCTCACTCCCTCAGCAGCCTAACTCCACTCAGACAGCAAGCACTTCAAAAGAGAAGAAGGATACACGAGATGGCCCAGGAGGTCCAAGCTAGTGACAGTCTTTCTATTAGTCTCTCTATTAGTCTCTCTTCTATGTGGAACCATAATGACTCAAAGAACCCTTTGAGCACTTCAATAGTTCTTTGCTCTTTTAGTGATAATAAAAATGTAGGAGAGGCGGCTCATTCAAATATTTTGGGGAGTGGTTTGCTCACAGCTCGGTGCAACCGTGAGTGAGTGTGTCATTCCAGTTGATCTAATGTGTTGTTTTATGCCATTACATATTATATAGGACTATGGCCAGTGCAGGTATCTTGTGAAAGACTCATGTATGGCCTTGTGTCAATTAAGAACGGTTGACTAAATCAGTCAGTGGTTCTCAGTTCTCCCCTCAGGAACCCCCAGCTGTTCCAGAGTTAGCGCACTAGATTCAACTTCAATTTTACACAATAATAACACCAATTGAATTATAACAATATAATATGGCTGACCAGAATAAAAAACCTGTATGGTTTTCAAAAGGACCAACAAAGAACCTTTCAGATTGATAAAGGTTATTTATAGAACCATTCTCCATAAAGGTTCTATAAAGAACCATAAAAAAGGGTTCTATGGAGCCCCAAAAAGGGTTGTTACCATAGAATAACCCTTTTTTGGTGCTATAATAGAACCATTATTAATGGTTCTTTATAGAACATTAGGAAAGGGTTCTTTTTTTATTTTTTTATTTTATTTAACCTTTATTTAACCAGGTAAGCCAGTTGAGAACAAGTTCTCATTTACAACTGCGACCTGGCCAAGATAAAGCAAAGCAGTGCAATAAAAACAACAACAACAACACAGAGTTACATATGGGATGAACAGAAAGTACAATCAAAAACACAATAGAAAATCTATATACAGTGTGTGCAAATGTAGTTATGGAGGTAAGGCAATAAATAGGCCATAGCGCAAAATAATTACAATTTAGTATGAACACTGGAGTGATAGATGTGCAGAAGATGATGTGCAAATAGAGATACTGGGGTGCAAATTAGCAAAATAAATAGGTAGTTGGGTGGGCTAATTACAGATGGGCTGTGTACAGGTGCAGTGATCGGTAAGCTGCTCTGACAACTGATGCTTAAAGTTAGTGAGGGAGATAAGAGTCTCCAGCTTCAGAGATTTTTGCAGTTCGTTCCAGTCATTGGCAGCAGAGAACTTGAAGGAATGGCGGCCAAAGGAGGTGTTGGCTTTGGGGATGACCTGTGAGATATACCTGCTGGAGCACATACTACGGGTGGGTGTTGCTATGATGACCAATGAGCTAAGATAAGGCGGGGATTTGCCTAGCAGTGATTTATAGATGACCTGGAGCCAGTGGGTTTGGCGACGAATATGTAGTGAGGGCCAGCCAAAGAGAGCGTACAGGTCACAATGGTGGGTAGTATATGGGGCTTTGGTGACAAAACGGATGGCACTGTGATAGACTACATCCAATTTGCTGAGTAGAGTGTTGGAGGCTATTTTGTAAATTACATCGCCGAAGTCAAGGATCGGTAGGATAGTCAGTTTCACGAGGGCATGTTTGGCAGCATGAGTGAAGGAGGCTTTGTTGCGAAATAGGAAGCCAATTCTAGATTAAACTTTGGATTGGAGATGCTTAATGTGAGTCTGGAAGGAGAGTTTACGGTCTAACCAGACACCTAGGTATTTGTAGTTGTCCACATATTCTAAGTCAGACCCGCCGAGAGTAGTGATTCTAATCAGGCGGGCGGGTGCAAGCAGCGTTCGATTGAAGAGCATGCATTTAGTTTTACTAGCGTTTAAGAGCAGTTGGAGGCTACGGAAGGAGTGTTGTATGGCATTGAAGCTCGTTTGGAGGTTTGTTAACACAGTGTCCAATGAAGGGCCAGATGTATACAAAATGGTGTCGTCTGCGTAGAGGTGGATCTGAGAGTCACCAGCAGCAAGAGCGACATCATTCATATACACAGAGAATAGAGTCAACCCGAGAATGTAACCCTGTGGCACCTACATAGAGACTGCCAGAGGTCCAGACAACAGGGTCCTCCGATTTGACACTTTGAACTCTATCTGAGAAGTAGTTGGTGAACCAGGCGAGGCAGTCATTTGAGAAACCAAGGCTATTTAGTCTGCAATACAGTTTTTCTGAATTGCTAAAACACTAAACCCCATTCTCTGAACCAAATGCTCAGTGGCCTAAACCCATTTGACGAATCAATCAGTCTTTTTGCAAAACTCTAAACACATTCTCACTCACTAAAACACATTTCGCATTGTGATGCACTTGTGTTACAAAATGGTAAACACAGGCGGCAAAAGTTAAACACAACTACAACACAGTTGTCATCGTTTACACACAACGACTCCAAATTGTTCACACTTGTTTCTAATGATGTGATCAAATATAAGCCAGTTCAGAGTGCACAGGTGGCACAGGTGCGTTGAATGTTGATACCAACAATGGATGGAAACAATCTGAGAGGCAGAGGAGGAAGAGTACGTGTAAGAGGTGATGGACGAGGAGGAAGAGTATGAGGACGAGGAAGAGCAAGACTAAGAACAGTAATTTCAGAAGAAATTTGAGCAACTGTGATAGACCATGTTGTTGTTAATGGAATGACAATGAGGGAAGCAGGACAAAGAGTACAACCCAATTTGAGCAGATTCTCATTGGCCACCATAATCAGGACATTCAGAGAAGAGAACAGGTAATTGTTTCTTTTTATAATAATATAATAAATAATATGCCATTTAGCAGACGCTTTTATCCAAAGCGACTTACAGTCATGCGTGCATACATTTTTACGTATGGGTGGTCCCGGGGATCGAACCCACTACCCTGGCATTACAAGCGCCATGCTCTACCAATTGAGCTACACATTGAAAGTTTACTGTATACATTTGATTCAGTACATCACTTTGTCAATAGAAAGGGGACTGGGGAAAAAAAGAATAATTTTCTTACCATAAAATATTTTACGTATAGAAGTAATGTCCATTACTATTTTTACTGTATGTATATGTTTGTAAGTGAATTTTCCCTTTTTGTAGAATTGCAAGACTACCACATGAGGGTGAAATGCCTGCTATGTTCTCCCAACAGCAAGAGGCTCTCATTGTTGATATGGTCCTTCAAAACAATGCCAACCGACTGCGTGAAATACAGCAAAGAGTTGTTGAACACAATGTAAACTTTGAAGGAATCAACAGTGTCAGCCTTTCTACCATTGACCGTGTCCTCCAGCGCAACAGGGTATGCATGAAGCAAGTGTACAGAGTACCCTTTGAGCGCAACTCAGAAAGGGTCAAAGATCTACGATTTCAGTATGTGCAAGTAAGTGTACACTCAGACACTTTCAGCGCTGATGCTTACAGTACAATGCTATGCTGCTAGCCTACTGTTACTGTAGACTGCACTATATTGTAGTGTATGTAAATCAGGAGTGCATACAAATGCACTATTGCAGAAGTCTGTCTTTCTGTATCACTTACTAAACTACTTATTTATCTATTTTGATATATAGAGAGTGTTTGAATTGGATTCCATGGAAAGGCCCCATGAATACATTTTTGTAGATGAAGCAGGGTTCAATCTGGCGAAGAGGAGAAGGAGAGGCAGGAACATAATTGGCCAACGTGCCATTGTGGAAGTCCCTGGCCAGCGTGGTGGCAATGTCACCCTTTGTGCAGCCATAAGTAATCGTGGGGTTCTCCACCGTCATGCAACCCTGGGGCCATATAACACTGAAGATCTTCTTACATTTCTGGGTGGTCTTCGGGATGTTTTGTTTGAGTGTGAGCAGCAGGATCATCAGCAGGCAGTGCATCCTGTCTATGTCGTGGTTTGGGACAATGTCAGCTTTCAACGTGGTGTCTGGATACGCGAGTGGTTCAACATCAACCAGCGATTCATAAATGTTTGCCTTCCACCATACAGCCCTTTCCTCAACCCAATAGAATAGTTTTTCTCTGCGTGGCGGTGGAAGGTCTATGACCGAAACCCCATATACCAGGGAAAATCTCTTACAGGCAATGGAATTGGCCTGTGGTGACATACAGTTGAAGTTGGAAGTTTACATACACTTAGGTCGGAGTCATTAAAACTCATTTTTCAACCACTCCACACATTTCTTGTTAACAAACTATAGTTTTGGTAAGTCGGTTAGGACATCTACTTTGTGCATGACACAAGTAATTTTTCCAACAATTGTTAACAGACAGATTATTTCACTTATAATTCACTGTATCACAATTCCAGTGGGTCAGAAGTTTACATACACTAAGTTGACTGTGCCTTTAAACAGCTTGGAAAATTCCAGAAAATGTAATGGCTTTAGAAGCTTTTGAGTCAATTGGAGGTGTACCTGTGGATGTATTTCAAGGCCTACCTTCAAACTCAGTGCCTCTTTGCTTGACATCATGGGAAAATCAAAAGAAATCAGCCAAGAACTCAGAAAAAAATGTGTAGACCTCCACAAGTCTGGTTCATCCTTGGGAGCAATTTCCAAACGCCTGAAGGTACCACGTTCATCTGTACAAACAATAGTATGCAAGTATAAACACCATGGGACCACGCAGCCGTCATACCACCCAGGAAGGAGGAAGGAAACAGGTAAACAAGTATCTATATCCACAGTAAAACAAGTCCTATATCGACATAACCTGAAAGGCCGCTCAGCAAGGAAGAAGCCACTGCTCCAAAACCGCCATAAAAAAGACAGACTACGGTTTGCAACTGCACATGTGGACAAAGATCGTACTTTTTGGAGAAATGTCCCCTGGTCTGATGAAACAAAAATAGAACTGTTTGGCCATAATGACCATTGTTATGTTTGGAGGAAAAAGGGGGTTGCTTGCAAGCCGAAGAACCCCATCCCAACCGTGAAGCACGGGGGTGGAAGCATCATGCTGTGGGGGTGCTTTGCTGCAGGAGGGATTGGTGCACTTCACAAAATAGATGGCATCATGAGGAAGGAATGTAAATGTAAAAATGAAGGAAAATTATGTGGATATATTGAAGCAACATTTCAAGACATCAGTCAGGATGTTAAAGTTTGGTCGCAAATGGGTCTTCCAAATGGACAATGACCCCAAGCATACTTCCAAAGTTGTGGCAAAATGGCTTAAGGACAACAAAGTCAAGGTATTGGATTGGCCATCACAAAGCCCTGACCTCAATCCTATAGAAAATGTGTGGGCAGAACTGAAAAAGCATGTGCGAGCAAGGAGGCCTACAAACCTGATTCAGTTACACCAGCTCTGTCAGGAGGAATGGGCCAAAATTCACCCAATTTATTGTGGGAAGCTTGTGGAAGGCTACCCGAAACGTTTGACCCAAGTTAAACAATTTAAAAGCAATGCTACCAAATACTAATTGAGTGCATTTTTATGCAAGTGCTGAATATACAGACATTCAATACTGTATTACTTGCAGTACTTACAGTATACAATATATTCACTGTACTAAGTTGTGATTACTATACTTTTTGTTTTAATTGCAAAATGCGTTTACTATATACAATAATAAAAAAAAAATCTGTAACTACATGTCCTGGACGCTGTGTTCTCCATTTTTTTATGTAGTGTCTAATGAACGCTCTGTAGTGTTTATATATTGACTGGCTGTGTGTATGATCTGAAAGCATTGTTTGATTTTGAGCACAGAATAAATGGTTTTGAGGCGATTGTTTGATTTTGCCAGAAGAGTCAGGGGTTTTGTGAATGTAGTTTGAATATTAGGTTTTGTGTTTAAAGTTTTGAGAAAATGGGTGAAGGTTTCAAGAAATGTGTCTTAGCAATCGAGAAAAACTGTAAGAATTGACAAAGTCGAAAGCCTTGGCCAGGTCGATGAAGACGGCTGCACAGTACTGTCTTTTATCGATCGCGGTTATAATATCAACTCTTTGTGAGGATTTGTTTTTTTTGTAGTTTCCTTTATTTCCTTTATTATTATGACCAGCTCGGAAACCGGATTTCATAGCGGAGAAGGTACGGTGGGATTCGAAATGGTCGGTGATCTGTTTGTTAACTTGGCTTTCAAATACTTTCGAAAGGCAGGGCAGGATAGATATAGGTCTTTAACAGTTTAAATCTAGAGTGTCACCCCCTTTGAAGAGGGGGATGACCGCGGCAGCTTTCCAATCTCTGGGGATCTCAGATGATACGAAAGAGAGGTTGAACAGGCTGGTAATAGGGGTTGCGACAATTTTGGCGGCTAATTTTAGAAAGAAAGGGTCCAGATTGTCTAGCCCAGCTGATTTGTAGGGGTCCAGATTTTGCAGCTCTTTCAGAACATCAGCTGTCTGAATTTGGCTGAAGGAGAAGTTGGGGGGGGGCATGGGCAAGTTGCAGCGGAGGATGCAGAGCTGGTGGCCGGGGTAGGGGTAGCCAGGTGGAAAGCATGGCCAGCCGTAGCAAAATGCTTGTTGAAATTCTTGATTATCGTAGATTTATCAGTGGTGACAGTGTTTCCTAGCCTCAGTGCAGTGGGCAGCTGGGAGGAGGTGCTCTTATTCTCCATGGACTTTACAGTGTCCCAAAACTTTTTGGAGTTAGTGCTACAGGATGCACATTTCTGTTTGAAAAAGCTAGCCTTTGCTTTCCTAACTGATTGTGTATATTGGTTCCTGACTTCCCTGAAAAGTTGCATATCGCGGGGGCTGTTCGATGCTAATGCAGTACAACACAGTATGTTTTTGTACTGGTCAAGGGCAGTCAAGTCTGGGGTGAACCAGGGGCTATATCTGTTCTTAGTTCTGCATTTTTTGAATGGGGCATGCTTATTTAAGATGGAGAGGAAAGCACTTTTAAAGAACAACCAGGCATCCTCTACTGATGGAATGAGGTCAATATCCATCCAGGATACCCGGGCCAGGTCAATTAGAAAGGCCTGCTCGCTAAAGTGTTTTAGGGAGCGTTTGACAGTGATGAGGGGTGGTCGTTTGACCACGGACCCATTACGGACGCAGGCAATGAGGCAGTGATCGCTAAGATCCTGGTTGAAGACAGTGGAGGTGTATTTAGAGGGTAAATTAGTCAGGATGATCTCTATGAGGGTGCCCATGTTTACAGATATAGGGTTATACCTGGTAGGTTCCTTGATAATTTGTGTGAGATTGAGGGCATCTAGTTTAGATTGTAGGACGGCCGGGGTGTTAAGCATATCCCAGTTTAGGTCACCAAGCAGTATGAACTCTGAGGATAGATGGGGGGCAATCAATTCACATATGATGTCCAGGGCACAGCTGGGGGCTGAGGGGGGTCTGTAGCAAGCGGCAACATTGAGATACTTATTTCTGGAAAGGTGTATTTTTAGAAGTAGAAGCTCAAACTGTTTGGGCACAGACCTGGATAGTATGATAGAGCTCTGCAGGCTATCTCTACAGTAGATTGCAACTCCGCCCCCTTTGGCAGTTCTATCTAGATGAAAAATGTTGTAGTTGGGGATGGACATTTCTGAATTTTTGGTGGCCTTCCTAAGCCATGATTCAGACCATAAAGGTTCCATTTATAACCTTATGAGCATGGTTCTTTATAGAACCTTCAAAAAAAGGGTTCTGTATAGCACCAAAAAGTGTTCTGCTATGGATACAAGCCAAACAACCCCTATCTGGTTCTATATTTTTTATTTATTGTGTCTATAATCCAATTCTCTCTCGCTGGTACTTGGGGTCTCCATACTAAATGCTGTTGTTGTCCGCTTCTAATGAAATGCCTAGTCATCTCTCTCTTGTTCTCGCTCTTGTTCGGCAGGTAGTTTAGTGGGTAAGAGCGCTGGTTCTAATCCCCGAGCCGACTAGGTGAAAAAATCTGTCGATGTGCCCTTAAGCAAGGCACTTAACCCTAATTGCTCCTGTAAGTCGCTCTGGATAAGAGCGTCTGCTAAATGACTGAAATGTAAATGTAAAATGTTCTCTTTCTATCCCTATATACAGTACACCCCCCCCCCCCCCCCCGTAAAATGTTATCTTTCTATCTCTATATACAGTACACCCCCCCCCCCCCTCTCTATATATATATATATATATATATATATATATATATATATATATATATATACACAGTATATCCATCTCTCTCTCCCTCTCATTAATCTGGGTGTTGCAGTGGCAGACTAAGGCCTGCTGGAATGACATGGTGGTTTGCGATCCCAAAACAAGCAGGGAAACGATAGATAGTAAATATTTGTAATCCGCCTTGGCTATCAATTGCAAGTGGTGATCATAATTACGAAGGCCAGATTGTGCTACATCAGAGTACTGGGGCATTATGAACTCATAGAATCCTCCCCTGGAATGTGTGATTAGTGGGATGAATTATGTGTTCAATGGAAATGATTTTTGCCAGGCTCTATCAACTCAGTTCAACTCATTTCAGATGGTGATTACTTTTTAGCTATTGCTTGATCATGATGAACTTCATATGCCAATGGGTGTGATTCCCAGCGATTCTCTTCTAAACTAGTGCCTTCGGAAAGTATTCAGACCCCATCATTTGTTTTGGTACTGTCCATTTGTAGCTTGTTTTTGGACACATGTCCAGGAATGGCTAAAGGATTGCAATATTTACCTGGAGCTAACCCTGCAGATAGCACTACTGGGTGATCTGAAAAGTCATAGTCAATCAATCAATAATATAATAATACTTTTAGCGAAAATGTTTATTTTCAATTTACAATCTGTAGAAACAATGAACAAGGGTTCAGAACTTTTGTAAAACATCACAGTACAGTTGAAAAATATATGGCAAATAGAAATCCAATATGGATGGTGTTAAGAGATAGATGGGAGGTGTTGAATGGAGTTGAAGGATGGGACTAATAACAACTAACAACAACTAATAACAACAAGATAACTAATGCAAAGCATACTGTGTCCATAATAAGTATATAGGTTATAGGTTGAGAGCTTTTGTGAAAGAGCACAGTTAGAAAGATATGGCATATAGAAGCAAACCAGATGGACATCATGAAAATGATCTGAGAAGTTGAGGGTAGAGGAAGTTCAGGAGTAAAAACAAACAAAATAGAATTATTGTAAAATTGACTGTGTCCATTAAATGTATATAGTATGTATAACCTGGAAGTAGAGGCCTAAGCATTGTTGTTCACTAGTTTACTCCAATTAGGGAAGGGGTGGTGGGGTTGTAAAGTAATATATATATATTTTTTAAGTATTCAGACTGCTTGACTTTTTCCACATTTTGTTACGTTACAGCCATATTCTAAAATTGATTAAATTGTTTTTTTTTCTCATCAATCTACACACAATACCCCATAATGACAAAGCAACAACTGGTTTTTAGAAATTGTAGCAAATTTGTCAAATAAATAAAATGAAATATTATATTTGCATAAGTATTCAGACCCTTTACTCAGTACTTTGTTGAAGCACCTTTGGCAGCGATTACAGCCTTGTGTCTTCTTGGGTATGACGCTACAAGATTGGCACACCTATATTTGGGGAGTTTCTCCCATTCTTCTCTGCAGATCCTGTCAGGTTGGATGGGGTGCGTTGATGCACAACTATTTTCAGGTGTCTCCAGAGATGTTAAATCGGGTTCAAGTCCGGGCTCTGGCTGGGCCACTCAATGACATTCAGAGACTTGTCCAGAAGCCACTCCTGCGTTGTCTTGGCTGTGTGCTTCGGTTCGTTGTCCTGTTGGAGGGTGAACCTTCGCCCTAGTCTTAGGTCCTGAGCGCTCTGGATCAGGTTTTCATCAAGGATCTCTCTGTACTTTGCTCTGTTCTTCGTTGCCTCGATCCTGACAAGTCTCCTAGTCCCTGCCGCTGAAAAACATCCCCACAGCATGATGTTGCCACCACCATTCTTCACTGTAGGGATGGTGCCAGGTTTCCTCCAGACGTGACGCTTGGCATTCAGGCAAAATTGTTCAATCTTGGTTTCATCAGACCAGAGAATCTTGTTTCTCATGGTCTGAGAGCAAACTCGAAGCGGGCTGTCATGTGCCTTTTACTGAGGAGTGTCTTCCGTCTGGCCACTCTACCATAAGGCCTAATTGGTGGAGTGCTGCAGAGATGGTTGTCCTTCTGGAAGGTTCTACCATCTCTACAGAGGAACTCTAGAGCTCTGTCAGAGTGACCATCAGGTTCTTCGTCACCTCCCTGACCAAGGCCCTTCTCCCCCGATTGCTCAGTTTTGCCGGGTGGCCAGCTCTAGGAAGAGTCTTGGTGGTTCCAAACTTCTTCCATTTAAGAATGATAGAGGCCACTTTGTTCTTGGGGACCTTCAATGCTGCAGAAATGTTTTAGTACCCTTCCCCAGATCTGTGCCTCGACACAAAGGCACACAATTCCTTCGACCTCATGGCTTGGTTTTTGCTCTGACATGCACTGTCAACTGCGGGACCTTTCCAAACAGGTGTGTGCCTTTCCAAATCATGTCCAATAAATTGAATTGTGGACAGGTGGACTCCAATCAAGTTGTAGAAACATCTCAAGGATGATCAATGGAAACAGGATGCACCTGAGCTCAATTTCGAGTCTCATAGCAAAGGGTCTGAATACATTTTTTTTAAATTTGCAAACATTTCTAAAACCTGTTTTTGCTTTGTCATTATGGGGTATTGTGTGTAGATTGCTGAGGAAATTGTTTTATTTAATCCATTTTAGAATAAGGCTGTAATGTAACAAAATGTGGAAAAGGTCAAGGGGTCTGAATATTTTCCAAAGGCACTGTACACCTATGCTAAATGAATTAAGACAAAATGCTGAATATATTGTCTTTCATTTAATATTTAATTATTTTAGTGTCTACGTGACAAGTACATTTGTCCTCCTTTTTCATGTCAGGCATCAATGTGCCTTCAGAAAGTATTAACATCCCTTGACCTTTTCCACATTTTGTTGTTTTACAAAGTGGGATTAAAATTGATTTAATTGTCATTTTTTTGTCAACGAACTACACAAAATTCTCTGTAATGTCAAAGTGAAAGAAAAATTCTAACATGAATAAAGCACAAATATACAGTACCAGTCAAAAGTTTGGACACACCTACTCATTCAAGGGTTTTTCTTTATTTTTACTATTTTCTACATTGTAGAATAATAGTGAAGACATCCAAACCATGAAATATTATGCCATTTTAGCAGACGCTTTTATCCAAAGCGACTTACAGTCATGTGCGCATACATTTATACGTATGGGTGGTCCCGGGGATCGAACCCACTACCCTGGCGTTAAAAGCGCAATGCTCTACCAATTGAGCTACAGAGGCACACATATGGAATCATGTAGTAACCAAAAAAGTGTTAAACAAATCAAAATATATTTTATATTTGAGATTCTTTAAATAGCCACCCTTTGCCTTGATGACAGCTTTGCACACTCTTGGCATTCTCTCAACCAGCTTCACCTGGAATGCTTTTCCAACAGTCTTTTCCCACATATGCTGAGAACTTGTTGGCTGCTTTTCCTTGACTCTGCCGTCCGACTCATCCCAAACCATCTCAATTGGGTTGAGGTCGGGTGATTGTGGAGGCCAGGTCATCTGATGCAGCACTCCATCACTCTCCTTCTTGGTCAAATAGCCCTTAAACAGCCTGGAGGTGTGTTGGGTCATAGTCCTGTTGAAAAACAAATGATAGTCCCACTAAGCCCAAACCAGATGGGATGGCGTATTGCTGCAGAATGCTGTGGTTGCGATGCTGGTTAAGTGTGCCTTGAATTCTAAATAAATCACAGACAGTGTCACCAGCAAAGCACCTCCACACCATAACACCTCCTCCTCCATGCTTTACGGTGGGAACTACACATGTGGGGATAATCCGTTCACCCACACCGCGTCTCACAAAGCCATGGCGGTTTGAACCAAAAATGTCAAATTTGGACTCATCAGACCAAAGGACAGATTTACACCAGTCTAATGTCCATTGCTCTTTTTTCTTGGCCCAAGCAAGTCTCTTCTTCTTATTCGTGTCCTTTAGTAGTGGTTTCTTTGCAGCAATTCGACCATAAAGGCCTGATTTTACAATGTAAAAAGAGTAAAAAATAAAGAAAAACCCTTGAATGAGTAGGTGTGTCCAAACTTTTGACAGGTAGTATATCTTGATTAGATATGTAAGTATTCAACCCATTGAGTCAATACATGTTCAAATCACCTTTGGCAGCAATTACAGCCGTCAGTCTTTCTGGGTAAGTCTCTAAGAACTTTCCACCACCTGGATTGTGCAACATTTGCCCATTATTCTTATAAAAATTCTTCAAGCTCTGTCAAATTGGTTGTTGATCATTGCTAGACAACCATTTTCAGGTCTTGCCATATATTTTCAAGCAGATTTAAGTCAAAACTGTAACTAAGACACTCATGAACATTCACTGTCTTTTTGGTATGCAACTCCAGATTAGATTTGGCCTTGTGTTTTAGGTTATTGTCCTGCTGAAAGGTGAATTCATCTCCCAGTGTCTAGTGGAAAGCAGACTGAACAAGGTTTTCCTCTAGGATTTTGCCTGTGTTTAGCTCCATTCCGTTTCTTAAACTCCCAAGTCCTTAACAATTGCAAGCATACCCATAACATGATGCAGCCACCATTATGCTTGCAAATATGGAGAGTGGTACTCAGTTATGTGTTGTATTGGATTTGCCAATTTGTTTGCAGTATTACTTTAGTGCCTTGTTGCAAACAGGATGCATGTTTTGGCTTCCTTCTTTTCACTCTGTCAATTTGGTTAGTATTGTGGAGTAACTACAATGTTGTTGATCCATCCTCAGTTTTCTCTTATCACAGCCATTAAACTCTGTAACTATTTTAAAGTCACCATTGGCCTCATGGTGAAATCCCTGAGTGGTTTCCTTCCTCTCCGGCAACTGAGTTAGGAAGGGCGCCTGTATCTTTGTAGTGACTGGGTGTATTGATACACCATCCAAAGTGTAATTAATAACTTCACCATGCTCAAAGGGATATTAATTGTCTGCTTTTTTTTTACCCTACCAATAGGTGGTTGAATCTGTGTTTGAAATTCACTGTTTGACTGAGGTACATTACATATAATTGTACAGTATTTGTGGGGTACAGTAGTCATTCAAAAAATAAAAAAATAAAAATGTAACTATTATTGCACACAGAGTGAGTCCATGCAACTTGTTATGTGACTTTACTCCTAAAGTTATTTAGGCTTGCCATAACAAAGGGGTTGACTCAAGACATTTCAGCATTTCATTTTTTATTAATTTATAAAACTTTCGACAAACATAATTCCACATTATGGGATATTATGGGATATTGTGTGTAGGCCGGTGACAGAAATCTCAATTTAATCAATTTTAAATTGAGGCTGTACAACAAAATGTGGAAAAAGTCAAGGTGTGTGAATACTTTCTGAAGGCACTGTATCTGCATTTCAGTCTTAATCCACTGGAGGTTGCACCATTTGCACTGCTGTTCTGTATTTCTCTCATTTGCCTCTGAAATATTACAGCAATGATGAACAAGGGTGTGTTTCATTTCTATTCATATAGTTATAATGTATATATGCACAATATACAGTATATGTAACATTATAGACTGGAATTAATTTTCCTCCAATATAATCCAGCGTTGCACTGTGGAGACCTCTTTAAAGAGAGTAAGATATAACAAATGCATTTGTTACTCCCCTTTAAGCTATGTACATAGTCACCAAGACCTTACCTCATACATCTCACTGGGACTGTATCACATGGCCAGCACAACACTAGATTAACTCTTTATTTAATCTATCAAACATAGTCTAGTTATGAATAAAAGTAAAATACTGTGGCATTGCTCTTGCGCTTTCATTGACTCAGCTTATGAGGTTGTGGAATTTCACACTTGTCTCATGCACTTGAAAACAGATTATCCACGCGACTTTATAAGACTTTAGTACATTCTCATTCACCTCATTAATCTGAGTGCGATGTGAAGAAGCATAATGCTTCTCACTAAATTATTTCAAGCTTGTTAGGCAAAGGTCCCAAATGTACTATATTCGATATATTACACAATTAAAAACAAAAAACTACGTTTTAAGTGAGAATAGGCATTGGTCAGAAGCCGAAAAAGAAAGGAAATTCACGAGCACCACAATTCCTATTCCACCCATGTTCTACCAAGGTTTTCCAGCACACAGCTTTGACCTACTACAGTAGCAATGTTGGTCTATTGTACTTCCATCAATGTATAGGCAGGTTGCTTAGGATTCAGACCTTCTCAAACAGCCTAATTCATACTCTTAGAGGAGGTGCTTCACAATAATGTCCTGTGTACCACATACAAGGTAAAGTATTGGATTCTTCACAAGCCACAGTAAAATATTTTCCCATTACGCTTCCTTTTCATGCTTTTTTTTTATTAAATGAAAGCAACTTTGTTTTTATACTTACAAGACCATCAGGCTTCATTGAGCTGTTTTGTCTTGTAATAATGTGATGCATGCATGTATTTCCTTAAACATGTATTTTAGTAATACATGTCACTGAAAAAAAAATCATAATAACATCCTTTTTTGGTCAGTAGGTGCCCAACATCACAACAGGTGGTGGTGTGTTGGACACGGTAGCTCAGATAGATAGAGCCTGTCTACATTCCTGATTTCTGTAAATGTTAGCTTACCTGTGTAATATTGACATAAGCTCAGGACCAATTGTGTTTCAAACATGGTCCTGTTTTATCAATTGCTGTGCTGATCACTGGACAGTTCATTACCTCTGTCAAAATAATATGTCACTTAAAGTTATTTTTGTACTTGAATTTATTTTTGCAATAAAGATGGCGATGCAACAATAATACACATTTACAATAGGCCTACATCTAAAAATACATACAGCCAAATGATATACACTGAGTGTACAAAACATTAAGGACACCTGCTCTTTCCATGACATAGACTGACCAGGTGAATCCATGGCAAGCATCGGAGTCAACAGGGCCAGCATCCCTGTGGAACACTTTCAACACTTTGTAGAGTCCATACCCCAAAGAATTGAGGCTGTTCTGAGGGCAAAAGGGACTCAATATTAGGAAGGTGTTCCTAATTTTTGGTATACTCAGTATATATATACCGGTATACATAATTTTTATAGCAGGCCACTGTAAAGTCCATTATTCCTCTGAAGAGTATGACTTAGGCTGTTTGAGAGGGTTTGAATCCTAAGCAACCTGCCTCAAATCAAATCAAATCCTACACATATCAAAACACATCCTACACAATCCTACACATAGCTACTGTAGCTATGTATAAAACATTATAATACAGCATAACATTATAATACAGCATAACATTATAATACAGAATAACATTATAATACAGAATAACACAGCAATAAAATGTAAGTAAAACCAAACAATCATGACAAATGGCAACAGAAACAATGTAGTTGTTAGTATTTACTTAATATTAACAGCTGATTTTCCAGAGGGAAGCGAAAAACCAGAAACCCATTTAAGCCAATATGAAGTAAACTGGTAATCAGGTGTGGTAGTGTAGCCGGCGTGCTGCGCCTATGTCAGATGGTGTGTTACGTTGTGTTCTGGTGCCTTAAAAGAGGAGTCATGCTGAGGGTCTGAGGGTTGACTTTATTGACAGCTCTGGATCACAGGGCAAAAGGAAAGGGGACATCAGGGCTGGACGTCGTACAGGCTATATATTTGCTGTGCCTCCCCTCGTTCAGATGGAAACAGCTCTGCTATACATTCTAAATGTATCATATAATAAACAACAATAGGTATAGATATAACATTACAATTTAAAAAGAGGCTTTAAGATCAATAGCTAATAGAATAAGGCACCAATGTTGAAATATGAATAGACCATATAGATGAATGAATAGGAATTAGTGATATAAAATTACTTTCTATGTGATACAAACATTTCACAATATAATAGAATACAGAATAGGGCAAATAGACTGTGTTTCACAATAATAAAGCCCCTCAATACAATTTAAATGACCCACAATATGATTACAAAGAGTTATGAAATCACAGATACAAATAGGAACCATGTTCTCAACTACTACCATCAATAGAATATCAAAATCCCATGTTAAAATGGAGGTTCAACGAAAAAACCTTGTAACCTAGGCTCAATGAATGAGCCAATTAGCCAAATGGCTATTGAATCTGACACAGAATTGATTCATTAATAGACAAAAACCTGCCCACACATATTTCATACAGAATCGCCATACCTGGATCACAGGGCAAAAGGAAATGGGACATCAGGGCTGGACGTCGTACAGGCTATATATTTGCTGTGCCTCCCCTGTCAGAAGATGGAAGCGAAACTGAACCAACGGTAGCTAGCCACCGAACACTGAACGCTAGCGAGCGAGGCGCTAACATTAGCCTGCTAGCAAGCCGGCAAACAAGCTTCGTCGTATTACCTCAGGAAGACAAACTTATAACATGACATCCTGACACCACACAAAGACATCGTTTACACAATATGTGACCAAAAGTACAATGTTTTCGGAGGTTACAATGTCCATTTAGTGAGGGCGGGAGAGAACACAGCCTACCTCGTTCAGATTGAACGAGCTTGTGTGCACAGCGCTGACGTCACACACAGACCCCAACAAAATACCAGTAGGAGATTCAACCAAAAACAAATGAGGAACAATGTGTGATTTGGTGAATATTCATCACAGTACTGACTCCTGTTACAGTAGCACTGGGCTTGAACAAAAAAGCCTGCATAACCCTGTGGATCTTCAAGAGCAATTTTGATAACTTCTGATACAAACACTGTAACAAATGGCAAACTGCTGAGAAACACCTGCAAAACACAAAGTCATTAGACAACTACAACACTCTTAAGAGAAATGATAGACATACAATGCTGTGAAAAAGTATTTGCCCCCTTTCTGATTTTCTCTATTTTTGCATATTTTTTATACTGAATGTTATCAGATCTTCAATCAAAACCTAATATCATATAAAGGGAACCTGAGTTTACAAATAACAAAAAAAATGACTTCAACCAAATGCTTCCTGTAGTTGTTGATCAGTCTCTCACATTACGTGGAGGATTTTGGACAACTCTTCCATGCAGAACTGCTTTAACTCAAACTTTGTGGGTTTTCAAGCATGAACTGCTCGTTTCAAGTCCTGCCACAACATCTGAATTGGGATTAGGTCTGGACTTTGACTAGGCCATACCAAAACTTCAAATCTTTTGCTTTTTAACAATTTTCATGTAGACTTGATTGTGTGTTTGAGCCAGCGGTGCTTCAGCTTCAGCTCACAGTTGGCCTGACATTCTCCTGTATAATTATTTGATACAGAGCAGAATTCATGGTTCCTTCTATAAAGGCAAGTCGTCCAGGTCCTGAGGCAGCAAAGTATCCCCAAACTATCACACTACCATCACCATGCTTGACCGTTGGTATGAGGTTCTTACTGTGGAATGCAGTGTTTGGTTTTCGCCAGACATAATGGGACCCATCTCGTCCAAAAAGTTAACTAAAGTTTGCCAAAAAGCACCTGGAAGCACCTGGATGCTCATCAAGACTATTGGAAGAATGTTCTATGGACAGATGAGTCTAAAGTATAACTTTTTGGACGACATGGGTCCCATTATGCCTAGCTTTCCTTGTTTGTTGGTTAGCTACCTAGCCAACGTTAGCTCTCATCTGGCTGGTATAACATTAGCTAACTAGTTAGCTAGCTAGCTACCTAGCTAATCAAAACAAAAGCTCATTTATTGGCTAGCTACCTTTATTTTCCTGTTTGTTTGCTAGCTAGCTTTCAGCTGACTGGTGTTAGCTAGCTACAGAGGATAGCTGCTGGACTTTGTACAAGCAAGCTAACGTTAGCTAGGTAACATTAGCTAGTTAGCTACCTAGCTAATCAAAATATCTGCTTGCATTTATTGATTAACCTCAGCTTGAATACCACGATATATCTAGCTATATACAGTAGCCTAGGTTTTTTCGCATACACTTATTATGACTGCCAGCATGGTACAAGCAGCTGTGTTGTTGCTGAGCAACCGACCCAGTGTTAGAACTCTGAGATTTGGCAGATTTCTTTTTTGCATTGTCAGAAATGCTACAGAAAGGTAGCACATCGTTGGTTCTTAACGAACAAAAATGAGCATGTGAGAGCGATAAAATATCAATGTAATCAAAACTGTTGCCCCAACAAACTTATTTAGTCCAGAAGGTGGCAAGTCTAATGGTCACTTTATGTAGTCTCGTTCTTATTCGACGGCTAGATATTAGCTAGTTCTGGGCAACAAAATTGTATGATGACCCTAATGCTAATGACCCTATAAAAAATCTGGTATGTGGTTCTCGTTAATAGACGGACTGCTTATGACGAGAGGCGGGGAGTATGTTGTGTACCTCCAATCAAGTTGATTTGAGCATTTTCATCAAGATTGGTGTCATAATGGTTTAGCTACTCCTGAGTGGCGCAGTGGTCTAAGGCACTGCATCGCAGTGCTAACTGTGCCACTAGAGATCCTGGTTCGAATCCAGGCTCTGTCGCAGCCGGCCGCGACCGGGAGACTCATGGGCGGCGCACAATTGGCCCAGCGTCGTCCAGGGTAGGGGAGGGAATGGCCGGCAGGGATGTAGCTCAGTTGATAGAGCATGGCGTTTGCAACGCCAGGGTTGTGGGTTCGATTCCCACGGGGGGCAGTATAAAAATATATGTATTCACTAACTGTAAGTCGCTCTGGATAAGAGCGTCTGCTAAATGACTAAAATGTAAATGTAAGCTATGAAGGTAGAGAGATTAGAATTTAACACTGAGCTTCAACCAATCGTCGCGTCTATAATATGTAGGCTTCATATTGAAAGTAGCAGTCTACCATTATCTTCTCAAAATGGTTATTCCATATCTCGTTTAATTTTGTGTTCCGTAAGAGTGAGATTGCGCATATGTAATTCTATAGTACATAGGCAATTTATTTCTGAATAGGAAAATAACTGGCAAAACCTGCTTTTCTTATGTATCTTTATCATGCAACTTTATGTAACTTTACCATCCCATTCACATAACTATAGAATCACCCAACAAGACTGCATCAGTCTTTCTCCAATAATACATTGTACCTTTGTGGTAATGAATGTTCTCTGTAGGTGACATTTCCTACACAGAGTGGTTGGTGGTGGGTGTTATTGCAGAGGGAAAAGGCAGGAAAGGTCCTGCACCACAATGGTGGTCACAACTAGTTTTCCCTTTGCAAAATCCCCAATATTTTGGGTCAAATATTGCACCTCCAAGATAAAGGCAATACATAATCTTATCATGTAAGATAATTGTTCGTTCTTGGAGATTCTGCAGAACAAATTTGAATTGCTGCCCAAACACAATTTTGTCCAATAAAGAATATGTCTATTGCAATACCTATTATGGATGTGATTGTTGAAGGAAGGTTGTTTGATCTTGGTAATAATGGCTTAAGGCAAACACAGAATCAAGATCCACAGTGGTAGAGATTGTAATCATGATTGAAATCTGTAACTGAATCTGAAACCCTTTCCTGTTGAGACAACAAGTAGAATGTCTGGTATCATTTCTACATTCTTAGAACTGTAGATGTTCCATATGTGTTCTCCCATGTTCTAAGTCTCCACAGAATGAAGCTTTGCACAATGGAAGGAGACGCCAAACTGCACGTAAACAGGCAGAGAGAAAATAAGTTAGCTTGGAGCGTTCAACATATTTGCATGTATTATTAATTATAGAGTTAATGACCCCAGGGATGAGTCTTGATGAGCTTGATCTACTTAGTAATTAACTTCTTGCAGTATCTATCAGTCACTAGGAAAAATCCCTGCTACAACAGAGATGTCTACACCAAGATAGACATAGACTACAGGTGCGGGGGGCTGCCTTAATCGACATCCACGTCATCAGCGCCCAGGGAACAGTGGATTAACTGCCTTGCTCAGGGGCAGAACAACATATTTTTGTACTTGTCATCTCAGGGATTCGATCCAGCAACCTTTCGGTTACTGGCCCAACGCTCCTACCCGCCAGGCCACCTTGGTGTCTACACCAAGACAGAGATAGAAATAGACATAGCGATAGAGACCAGGGGCGAGATACCTAATACAGTATGTTTACAATCTAAACCAAGCCACATGACCTTCGTCTCCTTTACCATGTCTCTGAACTAATATATTGTGTAAAGAATGAGCAACCGTCTATTCAATTAAATAACACAGTATGTGCTGTGTAGGTTGTAGTTTTGCTAACACAACCAGATTGAACCAGTACTGTATCGGTATAAACCACTATACTGTACATATATAGTTCTATGTTGCATGATCACACAAAATAGACTGTGAAAACTGTAAATGCAACAAACAGACATGTTGGTTATTTGCCATAAAGTAAGCAGTTGTTATAAACTAGTGACAGAGTACTTCTAATAATATTTAAGTGCCAATTTCACAGTATATAAATGATTTACCCTTGTTTAGCTCATTAAGATTCACAGGCAATGCTAATAATAACAGACATCACAGAAAGAGGCACCACAACATGTTTATGCATTCCCAGCAGTCACATTACAGATTCAGGTGTCAAACTGCCTCTGACTCTCCCATTACAGTGACAACAGGAGAGCATTAACCTTTTCCATTTCTCCCAATGTTTCTTGGTTTCACTATTCCTCAGCCTGGCTGCCACTAATATTTACATTCAATAAAATAGCTAACAGGATCCCTTCAAATCTTCTAGGTTGTGTTAAAGACAGTGTAATGCATTTCTTTTGAAGTGTGGCATGGAATATAAGCCTCATCTGCTTGAAGCGTGCAACTTTGAAGTTGTCCTCTGTTGCTTCGCCTTCTTATAATTGGTGTTTATTCAGATGTGGTGATGAAATCAATTATATGCTGAACAGTAAACGGCATGGTGGATAGACTGAAGGTGTCATCTTGTTTAGTTATAGACGTGTTTAGCTACAGTCTATTTTTAACCTTCCTGATTTAATTACATGAGGTATATAGTTGGCTATGTTGTTGAAGAAGTCAAATCAAATCAAATCAAATTTTATTGGCCACATGCGCCGAATACAACAGGTGCAGACATTACAGTGAAATGCTTACTTACAGCCCTTAACCAACAGTGCATTTATTTTTAACAAAAAAGTACAAATAAAACAACAACAAGAGCAGAAGTAAAATAAAATAACAGTAGGGAGGCTATCGGGGGGGGTACCGGGGGGTACCGGTGCAGAGTCAATGTGCGGGGGCACCGGCTAGTTGAGGTAGTTGAAGTAATATGTACATGTGGGTAGAGTTAAAGTGACTATGCATAAATAATTAACAGAGTAGCAGCAGCGTAAAAGGATGGGGTGGGGGGGCAGTGCAAATACTCCGGGTAGCCATGATTAGCTGTTCAGGAGTCTTATGGCTTGGGGGTAGAAGCTGTTGAGAAGTCTTTTGGATCTAGACTTGGCACTCCGGTACCGCTTGCCGTGCGGTAGCAGAGAGAACAGTCTATGACTAGGGTGGCTGGAGTCTTTGACAATTTTGAGGGCCTTCCTCTGACACCGCCTGGTATAGAGGTCCTGGATGGCAGGAAGCTTGGCCCCAGTGATGTACTGGGCCGTACGCACTACCCTCTGTAGTGCCTTGCAGTCGGAGGCCAAGCAGTTGCCATACCAGGCGGTGATGCAACCAGTCAGGATGCTCTCGATGGTGCAGCTGTAGAATTTTTTGAGGATCTGAGGACCCATGCCAAATCTTTTCAGTCTCCTGAGGGGGAATAGGCTTTGTCATGCCCTCTTCACGACTGTCTTGGTGTGTTTGGACCATGATAGTTCGTTGGTGATGTGGACACCAAGGAACTTGAAGCTCTCAACCTGTTCCACTACAGCCCCGTCGATGAGAATGGGGGCGTGCTCAGTCCTCTTTTTTTTCCTGTAGTCCACAATCATCTCCTTTGTCTTGGTCACGTTGAGGGAGAGGTTGTTGTCCAGGCACCACACGGCCAGGTCTCTGACCTCCTCCCTATAGGCTGTCTCATCGTTGTCGGTGATCAGGCCTACCACTGTTGTGTCGTCGGCAAACTTAATGATGGTGTTGGAGTCGTGCCTGGCCATGCAGTCATGGGTGAACAGGGAGTACAGGAGGGGACTGAGCACGCACCCCTGAGGGGCCCCCGTGTTGAGGATCAGTGTGGCAGATGTGTTGTTACCTACCCTTACCACCTGGGGGCGGCCCGTCAGGAAGTCCAGGATCCAGTTGCAGAGGGAGGTGTTTAGTCCCAGGATCCTTAGCTTAGTGATGAGCTTTGAGGGCACTATGGTGTTGAATGCTGAGCTGTAGTCAATGAATAGCATTCTCACGTAGGTGTTCCTCTTGTCCAGGTGGGAAAGGGCAGTGTGGAGTGCAATAGAGATTGCATCATCTGTGGATCTGTTGGGGCGGTATGCAAATTGGAGTGGGTCTAGGGTTTCTGGGATAATGCTGTTGATGTGAGCCATGACCAGCCTTTCAAAGCACTTCATGGCTACAGACATCAGTGCTACGGGTCGGTAGTCATTTAGGCAGGTTATCTTAGAGTCCTTGGGCACGGGGACTATGGTGGTCTGCTTGAAACATGTTGGTATTACAGACTCAGTCAGGGACATGTTGAAAATGTCAGTGAAGACACTTGCCAGTTGGTCAGCACATGCTCGGAGTACACGTCCTGGTAATCCGTCTGGCCCTGCGGCCTTGTGAATGTTGACCTGCTTAAAAGTCTTACTCACATCGGCTACGGAGAGCGTGATCACATAGTCATCCGGAACAGCTGGTGCTCTCATGCTTGCTTCAGTGTTGCTTGCCTCGAAGCGAGCATAGAAGTGGTTTAGCTCGTCTGGTAGGCTTGTGTCACTGGGCAGCTCGCGGCTGTGCTTCCCTTTGTAGTCTGTAATAGTTTTCAAGCACGTGCATTTGAAAGAAAAGAATGTGCCCTGTAGTTTAGACGTTCTTGAATTCTAAGTTCTGTATAATACAGGAATTATACCAAGGTCATTGTACAGCTTTGGGCATACTACTTCAGAGTAGAGATGGGCAGTATTTCTGTTACATGTATTTAAAATAGGTATTTTAATTACTTCTGAGTATTTTCTATACCATTTCTTTATAGCTGCCCCTTTCACACTACATTGCTATCTAACGTCTGATGGCACTATGGTGTGAACCAACAGGACCCTGAACAGCTTCTAACCCCAAGCCATAAGACTGCTAAATAGTTAATTAAATAGTTAACCAGTAGCTACCCGGACAATCTGCATTGAGCCTTTTTGACTCATCACATACGCTGCTGCTACTTTTTATTATCTATCCTGTTGCCTAGTCACTTTATCCCTACCTATATGTACATATCTTCTCATTCACCCTCTGAACGGCACACATACACAATCCATGTCTCAATTGTGGCAAGGCTTAAAAATCCTTCTTTAACCTGTCTCCTCCTCTTCATCATCTGATTGAAGTGGTTTTTACATTTTGGTCATTTAGCAGACACTCTTATCCAGAGTGACAGTGCATTCAACTAAGGTAGATAAACAACAACATATCACAGTCATAGCAAGTTAGAAGTTTCTATAACCGTTACTGAGAATGTTGTTGCTGTTCGGCCGGCTACTTGCACATTTATTTTTGTATTTTAAAATACAAAATACATGTATTTTAATTTAATACAATACTTAGCAAAATTATATTTTATTTCACTTTGATACATTGGTCTCTAGTGTATTCTGTAGTTGTATTTTGTAATAGTAATTTGTGATTGATGCCCATCCCTGCTTCAGAGAAACCTAATGTAAGTATTTTTGCCTGTTTCATGGACAAAACATTATCCATATTTATGGTATATGTTTAGGTAACAGAATCTCAGAGTCATTTTCAGTAGTTCTTATTTATGGTGAATGTTTTGCAGATACAGTTGAAGTCGGAAGTTTACATACACTTAGGTCGGAGTCATTAAAACTTGTTTTTCAACCACTCCACACATTTCTTGTTAACAAACTATAGTTTTGGTGACACAAGTAATTTTTCCAACAATTGTTAACAGATAGATTATTTCACTTATAATTCACTGTATCACAATTCCAGTGGGTCAGAAGTTTACATACACTAACTTGACTGTGCCTTTAAACAGCTTTGGAAATTCCAGAAAATTATGTCATGGCTTTAGAAGCTTCTGATAGGCTAATTGACATCATTTGAGTCAATTGGAGGTGTACCTGTCGATGTATTTCAAGGCCTACCTTCAAACTCAGTGCCTCTTTGCTTGACATCATGGGGAAATCAAAAGAAATCAGCCAAGACCTCAGAAAAAATTTTGTAGACCTCCACAAGTCTGGTTCATCCTTGGGAGCAATTTCCAAACGCCTGAAGGTACCACGTTCATCTGTACAAACAATAGTACGCAAGTATAAACACCATGGGACCACGCAGCCGTCATACCACTCAGGAAGGACACGCGTTCTGTCTCCTAGAGATGAACGTACTTTGGTGCGAAAAGTGCAAATCAATCCCAGAACAACAGCAAAGGACCTTGTGAAGATGCTGGAGGAAACAGGTAAACAAGTATCTATATCCACAGTAAAACACGTCCTATATCGACATAACCTGAAAGGCCGCTCAGCAAGGAAGAAGACACTGCTCCAAAACCGCCATAAAAAAGCTAGACTACGGTTTGCAACTGCACATGTGGACAAAAATCGTACTTTTTGGAGAAATGTCCTCTGGTCGGATGAAACAAAAATAGAACTGTTTGGCCATAATGACCATCGTTATGTTTGGAGGAAAAAGGGGGTGCTTGCAAGCCGAAGAACACCATCCCAACCGTGAAGCACTGGGGTGGCAGCATCATGCTGTGGGGGTGCTTTGCTGCAGGAGGGACTGGTGAACTTCATAAATTAGATGGCATCATGAGGAAGGAAAATTATGTGGATATATTGAAGCAACATCTCAAGACATCAGCCAGGAAGTTAAAGCTTGGTCGCAAATTTATCTTCCAAATGGACAATGACCCCAAGCATACTTCCAAAGTTGTGGCAAAATGGCTTAAGGACAACAAAGTCAAGGTATTGGATTGGCCATCAAAAAGCCCTGACCTCAATCCTATAGAAAATGTGTGGGCAGAACTTAAAAAGCATGTGCGAGCAAGGAGGCCTACAAACCTGATTCAGTTACACCAGCTCTGTCAGGAGGAATGGGCCAAAATTCACCCAACTTATTGTGGGAAGCTTGTGGAAGGCTACCCGAAACGTTTGACCCATGTTAAACAATTTAAAAGCAATGTTACCAAATACTAATTGAGTGTATGTAAACTTCTGACCCACTGGGAATGTGATGAAATAAATAAAAGCTGAAATAAATAATTATCTCCAGTATTATTCTGTCATTTCACATTCTTAAAATAAAGTGGTGATCCTAACTGACCTAAGACAGGGAATGTTTACTAGGATTAAATGTCAGGAATTGTGAAAAACTGAGTTTAAATGTATTTGGCTAAGGTGTATGTAAACTTCCGACTTCAACTGTAGATAGCAAATGATGGTGTCGTGTCGTGAGATTTAAAGTTGAAAGCGTTTTGATTAGTTTTCTTTTCTTCCTTTTTTTCAGAGGGGAGTCTCATACTGGATACAGCCAGATGTTGTCAATCATGATCTCAGCCCTTTCATGTTTAAATTTAGTCCCGTTTCAATTGGACCATTGGGGATGCTTCTGTAACACACCCGCACGCGCACATACACACACACACACACACACACACACACACACACACACAACATGGAAAAGCTCATTAACTGGCCCTGGGGTATACGAGTTGATACCCAGTTAGCCCCCATGTAGGGGAGATGGAACAGAATGGAGCCCACCGCATAGAGACATTTCCTTTGATATCCAATTCAGCATCATGTCGTATGCAGTGACAGTCCATCATATTCTTCAGACAAAAATAATAGTAACATTTGCAAAGGCATTTGTGTGCAGTCGTTATACAGTTACAGCTACACAGCATTCAGCGGTTTATAAATCATTGTGATAGTGAACTTATCTGGATGGTTTCGAAGTCATGGGGTTTCTTTCAATAAGCACGCAGTTTTCTGAGTCCCAAATGGCACCCTATTCCCTATATAGTGCACTATTTTTGACCAGAGCCCTGTGGAGAGCAGTCAGTGATGTCAATTGACTATCCCCAGGTTATGGAATCAGATACCTTTCTCTGCAGGTGACTGCCTGGAATCACTGTATGTTTAACAGACAGAGACCCAAACGTACTGTATAGCATGACAGGCCCAGTAATGCAAACGACAGACAGACAGCTGCGTGGTACTTATCATTAGTCTGCAACAGCCTTAACAGATGCTGACAGGTGTCAAGGCTGTTGAACCCATATGAGTCAGCTCAACACACACACACACACACACACACACACACACACGTGCGCACAGCGCCCACACAGACACAGACACAGACACACACACACTGTAATTAATTGCTGTTTTACAGGGTTCATGTAATTCTGGATGTCTGTGAGAGATGAACACTATCGATTTAGTTCCTGCTTAAGAACAGTGGAATACATTACAATACCTTACAACAAACAACCAAACGAACAAACAGATTATATGGTAATAATACAGTAATATGTAATCTGAAAATAATGTTTAAATCATATAAGGCTTAAAACCTCTAAATGTCTTAGCCGTTGAATTTGTATTGAATTAGGTCTTTACTACTATAGCCCATAAAAACGCATTGCATAACACGTTCATAAATACAAAAAAACACAGTAAAAAAAAGAAATAATAAGAAATAAGGTTTTGAAGTGTTTTAGTTTTTTCTGACACATATTTACCCCTTATTGAAGAGAAGAGAAAAAAAATTAACAGCCATTGGTTGTGGTACTTTGATTATTAATTTTTTGCATGATACTACTTTGAAAAAAGTGGCAATATTTGGAGAATAAAGTGGCAATATTTGACCTTCTAGTTACAAAGAAAAAGCCATATCTCAGACTGCCCATCTTAATCTTTTATTTTTATTGGCCAGTCTGAGATATGGCTTTTTCTTTGCAACTCTGCCTAGAAGGTCAGCATCCCGGAGTCGCCTCTTCACTGTTGACGTTGAGACTGGTGTTTTGCGGGTACTATTTAATGAAGCTGCCAGTTGAGGACCTGTGAGGAGTCTGTTTCTCAAACTAGACACTCTAATGTATTTGTCCTCTTGCTCAGCTGTGCACTGGGGCCTCCCACTCCTCTTTCTATTCTGGTTAGAGCCAGTTTGCGCTGTTCTGTGAAGGGAGTAGTACACAGCGTTGTACGAGATCTTCAGTTTCTTGGCAATTTCTCGCATGGAATAGCCTTCATTTCTCAGAACAAGAATAGACTGACGAGTTTCAGAAGAAAGTTATTTGTTTCTGGCCATTTTGAGCCTGTAATCGAACCCACAACTGCTGATGCTCCAGATACTCAACTAGTCTCAAGAAGGCCAGTTTTATTGCTTCTTTAATCAGCACAACAGTTTTCAGCTGTGCTAACATAATTGCAAAAGGGTTTTCTAATGATCAATTAGCTTTTTTAAATGATAAACTTGGATTAGCAAACGCAACGTGCCATTGGAACACAGGACAATGGTTGCTGATAATGGGCCTCTGTATGCCTATGTAGATATTCCATTAACAATCAGCCGTTTCCAGCTACAATAGCCATTTACAACATTAACAATGTCTACACTGTATTTCTGATTAATTTGATGTTATTTTAATGGGGAACAAACATTTTTTTATTTAGAAAACAAGGACATTTCTATGTGACCCCAAACTTTTGAACGGTAGTGTATATTGCATTATTTTATGGCTGGGTATGACACCTACATAAGAGTGTCAAAACCCACATTTATTCAAATGTGTTTTTTCCCTGCCAAGAAGTTTCCTTTCGTTTGAAAGTTTGTTTCTTAAGTCCTTTGTTGTTGTTGTAATTAATTATTTACAGTCATGTTTGTTTTTCATCATATTTGAAATAACTTGTTGAAAATACACTTTATGACACTGTCATAAAGCATTATGACCATCCTGTGTCACTTTACTTCGACTAAGGAAATACACTTTATGACACTGGCAAGAAGCATTGTGACCATCATAATCATAATAATATAAGCCAGATAGTCCTATCAGTCATCAGTCGAAAAGCGGGTGTCTTGTCCTGCTCCTCAAATCTGCTCCTGCATTCACCCTAGTCATCAGAAATAGAGCACTGGGTACCTGTCTGACATCAATGTGTGCACAATTACAATTATAATTTAATATGGTCAATTTCAGAACATTTTATATAACATAAACATACTGTTGACAAGGAGACTATGGTGTAATGGAATGTTTTGCCTTGTGTGGTAGATTTTGTGGGTTTTGACACTCTTATGTAGGTTTCATAACCAGCCATAAAAGAACTACCGTTGTAGGTTTTGTGGGTTTTGACACTCTTATGTAGGTGTCATAACCAGCCATAGAAAAACGCAATATATGTCACAACATGTCTAAATATATGTGTCATGACAGTGTTATGACCATATTATGACAGGTTATGACAAGTTATGTCAGCTGTTATGACATATTATGACATGGTTAGGACTGTGACGCTGGGTGTCACGTAAAGTGTTACCATATATTCAAACAGTGCCTCAGATTAGCTGGTTTGCGGATGCAGGAGTGGTCCTTGAGTGGCCTCTCCTCCTACAGACACTTGCGTAAAACCCCTGCTTCATTGTTCATTCCTCCCGCAGCCATTGGACAGGCCTATAATTTACTTTAATTTGCCTACTGTAACGTATGATTAGCCTACAGGTTAGGGTGCTAAATCTAGTGGGCCTCTATAGGTTTATAATGGGCTGTAAAATAGCGGTGTTGTAGCGAATTTGGAGCGCAGCTTGACATGGGACACCTACACACGCATAGCCCCCAGTCTCCAGGATCCCAAGATAATGTGTTTAATTGGGTGTGCTCACGTAGCCAACATAGCCTTTGTTTGTGCTCATAACACACCATGGCTGTTAGCAGAGTGTATGCCTATAGTGTGTGTGTGTGTGTATATGTGTGTGTGTGTGTGTGTGTGTGTGTGTGTGTGTGTGTGTGTGTGTGTGTGTGTGTGTGTGTGTGTGTGTGTGTGTGTGTGTGTGTGTGTGTGTGCGTGTGTGTGTGTGAGTTATTAGATCATTAGATTGATAAGCATGAGTGCGTAGTGACGCCTGTTTGAACGAGTGTATTAGATCATTAACTTGATGGCCATTTGTTTGTTTTGCCCCTACTTTTTACTGCCCACACACACACATACACCTGCATACACACACACAACCTGGCCATCTCTACCTATGTATGTAACCACGGTTCCTCCTTCTGAAAATAATCTGTGGCATAACCTTATCCAGGTCCTAATACTTATACTGTAATAATATGGTTATTATGTGCTAAAAGATTACTTAAGCCAATTCTAAAGCATAGTTTCACCAGGTCGTCTACCTGCAGGCATTTCAACGGTTGTGGGCGTGCACAGCAAAAGGGAGCCAGGGAGACATGCACTTAAACAAATCCCTTACGTTTATCTTGAAATATAACTGAGACTTTATTCTAAAAATGTTGACTTTATTCTCAAAATTACATTGAGTTTATTATTAAAATAAAATGTTGACTTAATTCTCTAAATAAAAATTGTACTTTATTCTCTAAAAATTTCCACTATATTCTCTAAATATTGTCATTTTATTCTCGAAATATTGCCACTTTATTCACAAAATGTAATTTTGACTTTATTCTCGAAATATTGCCCCTTTAATCTCAAAATATGGTCACTTTTTTAAAGTACTATTGTGCAAAAAATATAATCCAAGTACCACCACCAGTCGCAGTAAACATTTATTCTCTTCACTTGGCCCTAATACTCTTCTGTACAAAACTACCTCCATTCGATTGTATGGGTTACCTTCAGATGAGTCCCGTGACACTTGTGGGTGTCATACAGCAAAACGGAGAACACCATCGTGGTCATAACAGTTCAGACTCTACAGATGTTTTTGTGAAAATACCAATTTTTGGGATGTCTCATGGTCTGACAAACACTGCTGTAGCTCGGCCACCTTCCCACGCAGATGCGGAAGGCCGACATAGGTGGATTGAGATGCAGCCCATGTAAAAAACCTGATATCTAGCTTAAACTGACTGATTTTTATGGGGATTATTTTTGTTTTGTTACTTAGATTGACGCACGGGTGCATCAATAGACTCTTAAGGATTTTTTACATCTGAAGGTCCTACTCTATCTTTACTCAGTTTTATACAGGATTTATTGTGACCTTAGGACTCCCAATTTAGCAGGAAATCAACATTGGAACAAAAACACTTCACTCACATCTCTGGAGTGACAGATGGACTGTGGCACTCAGATGGTGCTTTTTGTAAACACGACACCTCAGTGCCTTAGAGCTGACATGTGCTGTCCCGATCAGTAATTGGACAGATTTGTAGATCCTTCCGCATGATTGGATCCGTGGCAGCGGATCTGGCCTCCCGTGGAGAGTTTGATTCGGGCTAAAAGACCCCTGATCTGTTTGAGCACATTCAGAAATGACTGTTTCTTTGTGACTGTAAAATCTGCATTAGGCTGGCATTAATGGTATAGGATATACATTAGCCTTGATGGCACCGTAATCACCATGGCACATACCCTTTCCCTCCACTGATCCAGACAATACACACAGCTGAAGAACAGATCTGCCTTAGTCCTGTTTTACACTGGGTCTTATGACATCCCTCCATCTCCTCTGTGTACCTTTGATAGTTAGATCTTTCTGTAATTACACCCAAACTGAATGGTACCATTAGAACCATGAATGGAGCGTCTAAGTGTTTGGTATGTTTGTCCTCATTGATTCATATACCATGACTGTAGAATAGAATAGAAAAGAATAGACAGGAAGAGATACATTTCTCGGCATCCCACCGCATTACAACACTTTAAAAACTGTTGTTTTGACTACACAGGAAAATCAGAAATGTTAAACTAACTCGCTGTAGTGTTCATTTTAACACTATTGCAGTGTGTGTATATGCATCCACTCTCAACAGAGCGAATTTCACACTTTCAAAAGTGTTCAAGTGTTAACATTTAGACAGTGTTTCTGTAACCCTATACAGAATAGAAAATGTACACTGGCTGTGTGAAATTCACAATATCACTGGAGTGAACTAATTAGTATTTCACTCTACTATAATGAAATGATGTATGGAGTAAAGCTATATTTGCATATTTCCCAGGATGCCTTTTCTTTTTGAGTGAATTGTAGAGTTACCACCCATGACTATACTGTTAGTGGCACAGACATGGTTGTTGAATACTTTCCTTTATTACATTTACGTCAATTAGCAGACGCTCTTATCCAGAGCGACTTACAGTTAGTGAATACATTATTTTTGTTTTAAAAAATTATACTGGCCCCCCGTGGGAATCGAACCCACAAACCTGGCGTTGCAAACGCCATGCTCTATCAACTGAGCTACATCCCTGCCGGCCATTCCCTCCCCTACCCTGGACGAATTGTGCGCCGCCCATGAGTCTCCCGGTCGCGGCCGGCTGCGACAGAGCCTGGATTCGAACCAGGATCTCTAGTGGCACAGTTAGCACTGCGATGCAGTGCCTTAGACCAAGTGAGTTCCAAGGCGAATGTTATCATTAAAATCAAAGTATGACAATACACTGTACATTACATATTGTATATCATAAGGACTTTGATGGCCTAGTTTATCCTAACTCAGTGGTGTTAGGAAACTCGTGGTTTACAGGCCACATCAGGCTTGCAAGTCACTTTATGCTGGCTTGCAAAGTGATGTGTAATTCCTATTGAAATACAGACAGTGTTAGGATATCCAACCATTGGAATATTTATTCTCCCGCCACCTGCATTCAGAATGACTATCAGGATAATGGAATTTGGTAAAGGAGGCTACCGAAACCATTTAAACTGGAACAACCATTTCAGTAACGGGTGCAATAAATCTAACTAACTGATTGGATTAGTTTACAAACATTTTATTTATGTATCTTTGTGTAGCATAAGATTAATCAATCAATCAATGTACGGTACATGCAAAAACACTGATGTGAAAAACAATCCTAAAAAATAAACCTGTAGTAAAGCATGCTGGGAAATATGATAATAATGGGCCTGGATTTGATGGGACTGTTTTATGATCCACAGTGTAAAGGAATAACTCTGGTTATTAACACCAACACTGGGGGTTATTTTACACCACAGTCTTAATTTCAATCTTGCAGAGTGCATTTAACTCCTGAATCAACACTAGAAATGTAACAATGAAAAATCACACTTTCCAATTTGCTGTGTAGTGTGTAGACTGATGTGGTTGAGGTCTGCTTTGATTACTGTGTTCTGTTGTTGGAGTCTTTAGGACACATGCGGACGTTCGCATAATGACAATGAATAGGAATGGTGCGTATCTCTCCAAAGGGCACTAATGCTGACGCACGACTTTGACTGCGGTGAAGATGACTTGGAGGCGAATCTAAAGCTCTAATAAGTTGCTCAGAGTCATTCACTGCGGAGCTGAAAGGAGAGATGAAAAGCAGCAACGTGCGTGCGTTGTCACTCCTTTTTCCATCATTTGCTGCCCACGGTGAATAGCAGCGCGGCGCGGCTGCTGCTGCGCACAAACACACAGACCCAGGCGTGCGCTCCCTCCAATCCACACGTTTTCATCTCTATCTCGTTCATTCCGGTTCCAGTGATCGACCAGGGGTGACAGAAAACGGCTCTGTGAACATCACCATTCAGCAATGCATTATAACGAGCATTAGTGGCAGTAGGAGCAATGTGGGGCTGACAGGAGCTATGGTCAAGCTGCTGCGCTAGGCTAGGGGCGAAGAAGGCGGAATGAACACAGAGGTGGCGGGGCTTTCTCTCCTCAGTGAAGTGGATTGTTAAATGTTCCTTTCTCTTCCTTTGACGAACATGCTTTATTTTCAGCTGGTGATCATGGCGGGGACGGTCATGCTGGCATACTACTTCGAGTACACTGACACGTTCAACGTGCACGTCCAAGGGTTCTTCTGCTATGACAATGTCTACGCGAAGCCGTACCTCGGACCAGAGGAGTCCAGCGCGATCCCTCCCGCTCTACTGTATGCGCTCGTGGCAGGGGTCCCTACACTTGTGGTGAGTTTGTCTATATTCACTATTTCTATGATGTGCGTATATTTGAATAGGATCCAGAAGTATGCTGTTAAGATTTTTCAGAAAAAAATCTACCAGAGGTTAACGTTCGATAGCCTAATTTCAGTTACAATTGTTTAATTTGCTTGTCGATTGGAAATGAACTTGCATAATGCAATCGATGAAAATACACTGTGCTTAGAATATAAACACTTGCAGACAGCAATTGATTCCTGTCTCGAGTTGCCATAGCAAGCAATTACTGTAGCTTATACAAGTTGCTTCAGACTGGCATTTCATGTTACTGACCCTCAAGAAACTGTACTCTGTATCTTTAAATCAGGACCATTAATTCATAGACAAATAAAGGCCTAGATCAAACATGCAAAATAGTTATAAAATCAGTACAAGGCTAAAAGTCTTATATCAGTGGTGGCACAACACACATGTATAGGGGCAATAATACTCTTAAACAGATTTAGGTGCCTATATATGATTAAAGTTTCGCTAGGCTCAACTAAACCACCTTGGGAGCCATGCAGTCTTTGATGTCAGACAGGCTTCATTACAATGCCCTGCTCTATTTTCTGGTTTCATTAACTAGATGATGTCCTCATTCCATTCAAGCTGTCAACATGCAGCTTCTGCACTCTCTGCAGACAGTAGTGCTGCGCCCCAAATGTCACCCTATTCCCTATATAGTGCACTACTTTCGTTTTGACGAGAGGGCTCAAGTGTAAAGTAGTGCACGGGAATAGGGTGCCATTTCAGACCCAGCCTAGGTCTGTGGTCTATAGAAAGGGTGTTCTAGTCCAGGGGTATTCAACTCTTACAAGGGCCAGAGCCTGCTGGTTTTCTGTTCTACCTGATAATTAATTGCCCCCACCTGGTATCCCAGGTCTAAATCAGTCACTGATTAGAGGGGAACAATGAACAAACACAGTGGAACCGGCTTCTAGGTCTAGAGTTGAGTTTGAGGGTTCTAGTCAATGGGTGATGTAGTTCTAGTGATACATTCTTCTTTAAAAAATGCCACTGACTGTATATTTTCCATTCATAGGTCAGGTTATGGCTATAGTCCAGTTATTTTTATACAGTATGTGCATGCATGGAACTGACTGTACACAGAGTTCTTCCTCTTTTGACACCTGTACCTGACTTTTCTTGTATAGACAAATCACAACACCCACATACTGCATCCCACACACTTCCAGAACAGTCAGGAACCTAATATAGAAACCATAGATAATATAGCAGGCTCTATGACAGAAACTCTCTCCTTCAAAACACTGTAGAATGCAGGCTAATACATCAGCCGTAACAATGATAATTCTGTAGGCTATACTTTACTCTTACCACCCCAGATACTGAGTGAAGGATTGTGTCTCAGGTTAATGATCACAATTTGTAATATATTTAATAACAAGGTTTAATAATGCTTTAGAACATCAACTCAAGTTTCTGTATTTGAAAAGTGTTAAATGAAGATTGATGGTTCTTTCTGCAAGCCAAACCCAATATGGTTTCTGGCCACTGTTCTCCATGCAGGATGACATTCATGCCTCTGCAGATGACAAGCATTTGATGGACAGGATGCCCATAGCGGTCATTCCCTCTAGCCTACAATGCAGCGTTTGTTCCCTATTCCTGAAAGAGGTTATCACTGGCATATTTTAGAGGTTGCTGCTTGTCAGGATTCCCTGTTGGACTGAGTGTAGAGGATCATATGGTTGTAAGTCCTATCTGACTGGCATCTCCAGTCTCCAATGCATTCAGATGCATTGTGCGTTCATTTAAATATTTCAGATCCCATCCACCATTTTTCGATTTGTCTGACATTATTTTTTACACTTTGTTAAGTCGAGGATGGTGTTGAGACATATGATTATTTCAATGTTGTAGTGTAAGTGTGATGCTCATAAACAACATTAAGTTCTTACAGTTCACTAACGTTGAGGTTATCTAAAATATACAATTGTATTATCCCAAAAACTTTTGTTGATATATTCTATGTTGAATATCTAGTCGTTATACGAGAGAGCACTGACCGAATATCGGGTTTTGTGGTAACAGGTACACACACGCGCACTAAACCAACTGAGTGAAAGTGTCTGTAAGATGGATGATGACCTAAACAGAATCACACATTCAGTTCCATCCCAGGCTGGATGAAAACCTCTTTTGGTGCCACGTAGTGTGTGTGTGTGTGTGTGTGTGTGTGGTGATCTATTACAAAGCAGTGTTGGCAGAGAAGATACTGCCTCCTTAAAATGTGCTGCTCAGAAATGTCTTATTGGATTTACAGTGGAAGTAAAAGCAGAGCATTCTGATTGGTCGGCAGAAGGTGTACTGAAGTTTAATAGACATGGGGTTGCCTATATATTGTAATTGGTATGTACAGCAGGTAGACACTAAAACTGTAAGTGCTGCAGACTTTCTTGGCACCCTATTCCCTATGCAGTGCACTAGTTTTGACCAGGGACCATTTGGAACATGGACCCTGGTCAAAAACAGTGCACTACAAAGGGATTAGGTTGCCTTTTGGGACTCAGCATAGATTGAGCAGGCCAGTTGCAGTGCGCTGTAGTTGTCATGTCTACCATGCACAATCCTACATACAATATCCCTTTACATTGATCTTTTGAATTAAGAAATTGGTTGACTGCCATTTGGCATAATCAAAACATCCCAGAAATATTAATGTATTTAAAATGATCAATTTGTTTGATAATCGCCAGACATGTAAACCACATTAAGATGTAAATACTCCTATCGTTTAGATTAGAAGTATCAGGTTATAAGTATTTATAAGTATGGTGTGTGTGTGGATCATATATTGGAATGTAACTGTTAAGAGTTAAAATCAATGTTTGATGAATGTCTTTACATGGGATTAGAGAATGTGTGCGTGTTTGGATTAGACAAAAAAAGCATGACAACGAACATAGTGGTTGATTCTAAACAAAAGAAAACAACACATGTATGCGCACACAAACACACACACACACACACAAACACACTGCCATTGTTAGTGCCTAATTTAATGACAGTCAGCGGATAAACTCAGACTCTTTGGTGAATCAAATTAGATTGATTGCAGTTTAGCCAACACTGCATATTGGCGGTTGAAGTCTGGGGTAAGTAAGAAAGTTTCAATCCAATCGTGCATTAGCCTGGAACACTACATTGTGGTACATACTGTAGTACCCATGGTATTAAACAAATGTCTGCAACACTAGACCTGTTGCAGTTCAGTTTTAATTAAAGTTGTACTTGTTCTTCTACTTACTTATCCAGAGGTGTAACACAGTGTAAGAGACTGTATTTCTACAGACACTAATAAATACTGCATTCTCCCTACACTGCAACAGTTTGATCTCAGACGCAGTTTACTCAGAACTTCTCACCACTTGCATGGAAGTAGTGAAAATTGTAGTTAGGCGTTTTAGCAGAGCATAGCTGAGTTGTGGTGAATGTCTTTAAAACAGCGCTCGCTTCTTGACACACCACTTAAAGAGACAGCATGAATAATGCAAGGTAGAGATACAGTCGGCCTTATGCTTATTCCTACCGTCTGATTGCAACATTTAGCAATTTCTGCATAATGGGTTTGAACTTTTTGGGTGGAAAAATGTTTTCTCAAACTCTCAAGGAAAGATTATATGATGTCATTTATTCAAAGAGAGTACTACTGTTCTAGTTGTTGATTTAGCCCACATTGAATGCTTTGAATTCAGCGTATTGGGTATGTAGGGCAATGGTATCTTTTCCTTCCTTCATAGCTCCTAATTTCAGTTTGATGGTGGGTTGATGAGTATCATGGTATGTAGGTTGGCTGTTGGCTACTGAAAATAAATAAATAATTGATCATAATAAATAAATAATTCTCATTTTTCTTCCAAGCCAATCAGTGATTCTGTTCTGCTGCAAGTCCTATTAACCCCTGGGGTTTGGTTGTGGTTAAAAAACCCTTACCGCTCAATCTCAACCGCCATCTTTTATTTATGACCAATATGCAAATCTCCATCTTCATTTAAGAACAAGTGATTAGCATTTCAGGGCACACAATGGTTTAGCTTAGGGTTATGAAATATCATTGTGTGGTGGTGATGTGCTTAAAAAGTCATGAGAGAGAGCGAGAGAGAGATGGGGGGGGCTTAGCCCAAGAGCAAGGAGCAACAACCCCACAGCTAGCTAGCTAACTTTCAAAGGATTAATATTCAGAGTATATATCTTTCCTCATATGAAACACTTCAATAACCCTCACTAATAACCTCCAATGTGATGGGTCTAGCTCATCAAAATGGAATACAGTTGGACTGATGGCTGCCTTGAAGCCTGCCTGCCTGACTGTCTGACTGCCTGACTAACTGACTGCCTGACTGACTGCATGGACAACTTCAAATATCCTTCGTCCAGCCAGTGACTTAGCCTCTCAGTGCCAAACATATTAGGATACAATGGACAAACATATCACACCAGGTTTACTACTTCAGGTCTAGATGAAGACGTATTGAGTCATATTGTCCTCTTAGGCCACCAGAGAGAGGGCTAGTTAAACAAACACCATTTTGCTCTCCTCTCACCCTGGACCTGACAGGCTTTAGAAGTCACCGGGAAACTGGGACAAATGGCCTCAGTCGCTAAGGGAACAGTAGTTGGCATTTAGCGGCTCCTCTCTGTGTGTGTGTGTTAGCGCTGAGAAGGACGTCTGGATGGAGACATGGTTGGCCTGTTAGGCCGTGGCGGTCGCGCTCCCACGTCATGGTGATGCGATGCTAAGTGATGTTACTGGGCCAGGGTAGCAGAGTGACCGTTACCCATCTGCATCTCAGTTCACAGCTGTGTGTGTGTGTGTGTGTGTGTGTATATGTGTGTATATGTGTGTGTGTGTATATGTGTGTATGTGTGTGTGTGTGTGTGTGTTAAACGACATACACCTCTGCATCAGCATGGGGCAATGGTAGTATTGGATTCCACATCACTGTTGGCACGCACACACACACACAGCACAAGGGTCAGTTTGATGGTGTTAAAGACAGTATCGATCAAGGGCCAGGCCTAACACCAACCAGGAAATAAATGCATTCACATCACATCAGCAAAACCTAGAACGCCAGCTGAGCAAAACACCATAAAACAGCATAGTAATGTCAGTGTAAGCAGACACAGACAGCCACACTAACTAGTTAAACTGCTGTCTTCATACTACTTAGATACTGTAACAAACTGTAATTGCTCTTGACTGTAATTTAGGCTATAGGCACTGTGGTTATGGAATAAGAAGTGGTATTGTGATTGTGACAGGGTGAGCAATGCAGTTTGTGTCATATCTTAGCATGGAGCCTATTTAACTCAGAGTATTATCAGTAAATGGAGATGAGCTGCTCTCCAACATAATGTCTGGTTTCAGTTCAATCAGCAAGATCAAATGCTATTAACCTGCCTTTTATATGTACTATATACTAAGTTCCCTATATGAATGAAATTGAATGCTTATTTACAAGCCCTTTGCAGAGTTAAAGAGTAAGAAAAATTAGCAAAAAATTAAAAAGGAAATAGTAACACAGTAAAATAACAATAACGAGACTATACAGTGCCTTCGGAAAGTATTCAGACCCCTTGACTTTTTCCACATTTTGTTACGTTACAGCCTTATTCTGAAATGGATTAAATAAATAAAAATCCTCAGCAATCTACACACAATACCCCATAATGACAAAGCGAAAATTCAACAGAAATTCAGACCCTTTGCTATGAGACTCGAAATTGAGCTCAGGTGCATCCTATTTCCATTGATCATCCTTGAGATGTTTCTACAAATTGATTGGAGTCCACCTGTGGTAAATTCAATTGATTGGACATAATTTGGAAAGGCACACACCTATATATATAAGGTCCAACAGTTGACAGTGCATGTCAGAGCAAAAACCAAGCCATGAGGATGAAGGAATTGTCCGTAGAGCTCAGAGACAGGATTGTTTCGAGGCACAGATCTGGGGAAGGGTACCAGAAAATGTCTGCAGCATTGAAGGTCCCCAAGAACACAGTGGCCTCCATCATTCTTAAATGGAAGAATCTTCCTAGAGCTGGCCGCCCAGCCAAATTGGGCAATCGGTTGAGAAGGCCCTTGGTCAGGGAGGTAATCAACAACCCGATGGTCACTCTGACAGAGCTCTAGAGTTCCTCTGTGGAGATGGGAGAAACTTCCAGAAGGACAACCATCTCTGCAGCACTCTACCAATCAGGCCTTTGTGGTAGAGTGGCCAGACAGAAGCCACTCTTCAGTAAAAGGCACATGACAGCCCACTTGGAGTTTGCCAAAAGGCACCTAAAGACTCTCAGACCATGAGAAACAAGATTCTCTGGTCTGATGAAACCAAGATTGAACTATTATGCCTGAATGCCAAGCATCACGTCTGGAGGAAACCTGGCACCATCCCTAAGTTGAAGCATGGTGGTGGCAGCGTCATGCTGTGGGGAGGTTTTTCAGCAGCAGGGACTGGGAGACTAGTCAGGATCGAGGCAATGATGAATGGAGCAAAGTACAGAGATGAAAACCTGCTCCAGAGCGCTCAGGACCTCAGGCTGGGACAAAGGTTTACCTTCCAACAGGACAACGACCCTAAGCACACAGCCAAGACAACGCAGGAGTGGCTTCGGGACTAGTCTCTGAATGTCCTTGAGTGGCCCAGCCAGAGCCCGGACTTAAACCCAATCTAACATCTCTGGAGAGACCTGTAAATAGCTGTGCAGCAATGCTCCCCATCCAACCTGACAGAGCTTGAGAGGATCTGCAGAGAAGAATGGGAGAAACTCCCATTGTAGCGTCATACCCAAGAAGACTTGATGCTGTAATTGCTGCCAAAGGCACTTCAACATAGTACTGAGTAAAGGGTCTGATTACTTATGTAAATGTGATGTTTCAGTTTTGTATTTTTAATAAATTTGCAAAAATTCTGAAACACTATTTTTGCTTTGTCATTATGGGGTATTGTGTGTAGATTGATGTGGAAAATAAACAATATAATCAATTTTAGAATAAGTAATGTAACAAAATGTTGAAAAAGTCAAGGGGTCTGAATACTTTCTGAAGGCACTGTATACAAGGAGTACCGGTACAGAGTAATGTGCAGGGGTACAAGGTAGTTGAGGTAATTGAGGTAATATGTACATGTAGGTAGGGGTAAAAGTGACCAGGCAATCAGGATAGATAATAGCAGTAGCAGCAGCATATTTGAAGAGTGTGAAAGAGTGTCTATGTGTGAGTGTGTGTGTGGCGTCAATATGCATGTGTGTTTTGTGTGTGTTAGCGCATGAATTGTGTGTGTATGTGTGTGTGTTGGAGTGTCAGTGTAGTAGGTGTTATGGTGTGGGTAGAGTCCAGTGAGTGTGCATAGAGACGGTGCAAGAGAGCAAATAAAAAGGGGGTCAATGCAAATAGTCAGGGTAGCCCTCTGTAGTGCCTTACGGTCGAGTGCCAAGCAGTTGCCATACCAAGCGGTGATGCAGCCAGTCAAGATGCTCTCAATGGTGCAGCTGTAGAACTTTTTAAGGATCTGAGGGCCCATGCCAAATCTTTTCAGCCTCCTGAACCATGATAGGTTCTTAGTGATTTGGACACCGGGGAACTTTCAGCTCTCGACCCGCTCCACTACAGCCCTGTCGATGTGAATGGGGGCGTGCTCGGCCCTCCGTTTCCTGAAGTCCACGATCAGCTCCTTTGTCTTGCTGACACTGAGGGAGACATTGTTGTCCTTGCACCACACTGCCAGGTCTCTGACCTCCTCCCTATAGGCTGTCTCATCGCCGTCGGTGATCAGGCCTACCACTGTCGTGTCATCAGAAAACGTAATGATGGTGTTGGAGTCGTGCGCATCAATGCAGTCGTGGGTGAACAGGGAGTACAGGAGCGGACTGAGCACGCACCCCTGAGGGGCCCCCGTGTTGAGGGTCAGCAGGGCGGATGTGTTGTTGCCTACCCTCACCACCTGGGGTGTCCCGTCAGGAAGTCCAGGATCCAGTTGCAAAGGTAGGTGTTCAGTCCCAGGGTCCTTAGCTTAGTGATGAGCTTGGAGGGAACTATAGTGTTGAACGCTGAGCTGTAGTCAATGAACAGCATTCTTACTTAGGTGTTCCTTTTGTCCAGGTGGGAAAGGGCAGTGTGGAGTGCAATAGAGATTGCGTCATCTGTAGATCAGTTGGGGCGGTATGCGAATTGGAGTGGATCCAGGGTGTCTGTGATGATGGTGTTGATGTGAGCCATGACCAGCCTTTCAAATAATTTCATGGCTACAGATGTGAGTGCTACGGACGATAGTTATGTAGACAAGTTACCTTGGCGTTCTTGGGTACAGGGACTATGGTGATCTGCTTGAAACATGTAAGTATTAGAGAGAGAGTCAGAGAGAGGTTGAAAATATCAGTGAAGACACTTGTCAGCTGGTCAGCTCATGCTCTGAGTACGTGTCCTGGTAATCTGTTTGGCCCTGTGGCCTTGTGAATGTTAACCTGTTTAAAGGTCTTACTCACATCAGCTACGGAGAGCGTGATCACACAGCTGGTGCTCTCATGCATGGTTCAGTGTTGCTAGCCTTGAAGCGTGCATAGAAGGCATTTAGCTTGACTGGTAGGATCGACTGGGCTCGTGCCTGGGTTTTCCTTTGTAATCCATGATAGTTTGCAAGCCCTGCCACATCCGATGAGCGTGTGACGTTCTGGCTCCGGGACTCTTAGTTGTGAGCCAGGGTTGTCATTTTCTTTTGGGTGTATTTCTATGTGGGATCTAGTTGTTTCATTTCTATGTTTGGGTTTTATGTTGATTAGTCATATGACTCCCAATCGGAGGTAACGAGTGTCAGCTGTCGGCTCGTTATCTCTGATTGGGAGCCATATTTATACTGTGTGGTTTCACCTTGGTTTTGTGGGTTTTTGTTTCCTTGTTGCTGTTAGTCTATATCAGTATTGGACTTCACTTTCGTCATATTTGGTTTGTTGTTTTTGATCGTGGTTTCTTATTAATAAAGTCTACGATGTTCGCTCAACACGCTGCGCTTTGGTCTCCTCCTTTCGACGACCGTGACAGAAAAACCCACCACAAAAGGACCAAGCAGCGCGTCCAGGAGCAAAGGGTCTGGACATGGGAGGAGGCGCCGGGTCAGGAGAGAACGTTGGTGGATGTCCTCCTCGGCTGGGGACATATTACCCAGGAGGAGGCCGTCCGGTACCGGAGGGCGATGAAGGGGGAGAACCTGGCAGGAGAGGAGCAACGGCATCGGCAGGGCCATCGTCGGAAGGACGGGAGGCAACCCCAAAAAGTTTTTTGGGGGGGGCACATGGCTTGGGCGGCTGGGCAGCAGGAGGCTGCCACAGGGAGAAAAGGAGAGAAGGCTAACGGAGTACGGGAGCCATTGGCGAGTAGAGGGAGGGAAGTGTTTGTGGCACGGCGTGAAGGACTGATGTGTGTTGCCAGTCCGGTCCGGCCCGTTCCTGATCCTCGGTTGAGGCCAGTGGTGTGTGTTCCCGGTACGGACCGGCCTGTTCCTACTCCAAGCACCAGGTCCACGGTGTGCTACGCCAGCCCGACCCGGCCTGTTCCGGCCACTCGCACCAGGGATGCGGTGCGCGTCGCCAGCCCAGCCCGGCCTGTTCCTGCTCCACGCACCAGGGATAGGGTGCGCTTCGCCAGCCCGGCCCGGCCTGTTCCGGCCACTCGCACCAGGGATACGGTGCGCGTCGCCAGCCCAGCCCGGCCTGTTCCTACTCCACGCACCAGGGATACGGTGCGCTTCGCCAGCCCGGCCCGGCCTGTTCCGGCCTCTCGCACCAGGGATACGGTGCGCGTCGCCAGCCCAGCCCGGCCTGTTCCTGCTCTCCGCACTAGGCCTTATGTGCGTCCCCAGGGTCCAGCATGCCCTGTTGCTGCTCTCCGCACTAGGCCTTATGTGCGTCCCCAGGGCCAAGCATGCCCTGTTGCTGCTTCCCGCACTAGCCCTGAGATGCGTGTCCTCAGCCCGGTACCTCCAGTTCCGGCACCACGCATCAGGCCTACGGTGCGTCCCCAGGGCCAAGCATGCCCTGTTGCTTCTCCCCGCACTAGCCCTGAGATGCGTGTCCTCAGCCCGGTACCTCCAGTTCCGGCACCACGCACCAGGCCTACGGTGCGCCTCAGACGGCCAGAGTCTGCCGTCTGCCCAACGGGGCCTGAACTGTCCGTCTGCCCAACGCCGTCTGAACTGCCCGTCTGCCCAACGCCGTCTGAACTGTCCGTCTGCCCAACGCCGTCTGAACTGCCCGTCTGTACTGAGCCTGCAAAGCCGCCCGTCTGCCATGAGCCTTCAGAGCCGTCCGCCAGACCGGAGCCGCTAGAGCTCTCCGCCAGACAGGATCAGCCAGAGCCTTCCGCCAGACAGGATCAGCCAGAGCCTTCCGCCAGACAGGATCAGCCAGAGCCTTCCGCCAGACAGGATCAGCCAGAGCCTTCCGCCAGACAGGATCAGCCAGAGCCTTCCGCCAGACAGGATCAGCCAGAGCCTTCCGCCAGACAGGAGCAGCCAGAGCCTTCCGTCAGACCGGATCAGCCAGAGCCTTCCGCCAGACAGGAGCAGCCAGAGCCTTCCGCCAGACGGGATCAGCCAGAGCCTTCCGCCAGCCATGAGCCGTCCAGCCAGGATCCGCCAGAGCCGTCCAGCCAGGATCCGCCAGAGCCGTCCAGCCAGGATCCGCCAGAGCCAGCCAGCCAGGATCCGCCATTTAGTCAGGTGCTGTCCCTTAGCCTGGTGCTGCCTCTTAGTCCGGTGCTGCCCATTAATCCAGGTGGGTTTAAGTGGAGGGTGGTCATTGGGAGGAGGTTAAGAAAGCGGGTAGTAACTATAGTGGGGTGGTGGTCAAGCCCGGAGCCGGAACCGCCTCCGGGGAGCAACACCCACCCAGCCCTCCCCTATTGTGGGGTTGTGAGGCGCGGTCGCAGTCCGCGCCTTTAGGGGGGGGTACTGTGACGTTCTGGCTCCGGGACTCTTAGTTGTGAGCCAGGGTTGTCATTTTCTTTTGGGTGTATTTCTATGTGGGATCTAGTTGTTTCATTTCTATGTTTGGGTTTTATGTTGATTAGTCATATGACTCCCAATCGGAGGTAACGAGTGTCAGCTGTCGGCTCGTTATCTCTGATTGGGAGCCATATTTATACTGTGTGGTTTCACCTTGGTTTTGTGGGTTTTTGTTTCCTTGTTGCTGTTAGTCTATATCAGTATTGGACTTCACTTTCGTCATATTTGGTTTGTTGTTTTTGATCGTGGTTTCTTATTAATAAAGTCTACGATGTTCGCTCAACACGCTGCGCTTTGGTCTCCTCCTTTCGACGATCGTGACAGAGCGTCAGAGCCGGTGTAGTAGGATTCGATCTTAGTCCTGTATTGACGCTTTGCCTGTTTGATGTTCTGTCTGAGGGCATAGTAGGATTTCTTACAAGCGTCAGGATTAGTGTCCCGCTCCTTGAAAGCGGCAAATCTTGCCTTTAACTCAGTATGGATGTTACTTGTAATCCATGGCTTCTGGTCGGGATATGTACATACGGTCGTCGTCAATGCCCTTATTAATGAAGCCGGTGACTGATGTGGTAAACTCCTCAACGCCATCGGATGAATCCTCAAACATATTCCAGTGCAAAACAGTCCTGTAGCTTAGCATCTGCTTCATCGAACCACTTCTGGTACTGGTACTTCCTGTTTGAGTTTTTTCTTGTAAGCAGGAATCAGGAGGATAGAGTTATGGTCAGATTTTCCAAATGGAGGGCGAGGGAGAGCTTTGTATGCATCTCTGTGTGTGGAGTAAAGGTGATCTAGAGTTTTTTCGCCTCTAGTTGCACAGGTGACATGCTGGTAGAAATGAGTTAAGACAGATTTCAGTTTTCCTGCATTAAAATCCCTGCCCACTAGGAGCGCTGCCTCTGGGTGAGCATTTTCTTATTTGCTTATGGCCCTATACAGCTGGTTGAGTGCGGTCTTAGTGCCAGCATCGGTTTGTGGTGGTAAGTAGACAGCTACGAAAAATATAGATGAAAACTCTCTCGGTAAATAGTGTGGTCTACAGCAGTGGTCATCAACCTTTTCTGAGTCAAGATCACTTTCACAGTCATAATCAAGCCGAGATCTACCGCTCAGATTTGTTTTAAACATTACTTAAAAAATGTAACATTAACCTAATAAAAACAGTTCTGTAGGAAAGAGGTTTGTGCAGTAGGCCTAATGCATTATCACAGCATATTGTCTAAATGCCTGGCTTGACAATATTGTTCTTCACAGGCCATATTATGTTTCAAAACTCAAGCTTTGGTAACAAAATAGATCAGTTGGTGTAGCACTTCCGAGACACAGCTGAGCATAAATTGAAATAATTAGCAAATCATTTGCTTTTTATTTTACTGGACTGATGGTACCTGCATCTGATGGTCACAGTGCTTTCTAGACAACTAGCAACTCCATTTTATGCCCACTTTGAAAAAGTCAAGGGACGTGAATACTTTCTGAAGTGACTGTATATCCTATATACATATTGTATGGATGGTAATTACGTCCTTTGCATTGACGTTGTGGTAGTTATAATGCAGCTTTACATGTCCATCTAATCTTGTTATGTTATTCCTCTGTTGGTATGGAATAAAGACTCTTGAACAGGACAATAAGTACAGTCATGGCCAAACATATTGGCACCCTTGCACTTTTTTCAAGTAACTCACAATTTTCCCTAAAAATAAGTTGAAATTGACCAAAGTATTTAATATTAATAATATTACAGAACCTTTGTTTTGATTCAAAAGTTAATATATCAATTTAAATCAGAAAACAAACAGAAATGGCATTAACAAAATTGTTAACACCCTAGAATTAATATTTGGTAGCCCAGCCTTTGGTCAAAATAATTGCAATCAAGCGCTTCCTATAGCCATCGATGAGCTTCCTGCACCTCTGTACTGGCAGTTTAGCCCACTCTTCTTGTGCAAACTGCTCCAGTTCTCACATATTTGGAGGGTGCCTTCTCCCAACTGCTTTTTTCAGATCTCTCCACAAGTTTTCAATGGGATTTAGATATAGACTCATTGCTGGCCACTAATTTGGTCACATCTGTCCACAGGACATTCTCCCAGAAGGATTTTGGCATATTCAGGTGTGTTTTGCCAAATTGCAGTAGGGCTTTATGTCTCTCTCTCAGCAGTGGGGTCCTCCTGGGTCTCCTACAATATAACCCTCTTTTATTGAGTAGGCGAAGGATGGTGTGAGTTGAAACTGTCATACCTTGTGTCTGAAGGTCAGCTTGAATCTGTTTGGCAGTTGATTTGGGTGCTTTCTCCACCATTCGAACCATCCTTCGCTGCAATCTTCCGTTAAGTTTTCTCTTACGGCCACGTCCAGGGTGGTTGGCGACAGTGGCATGGTGCTTACATTTCTTGATAACATTACGTATGGTGGAAACAGGAACATCAAGGTCTCTGGAAATTGACTTGTAGCATTGAGATTGTCCATGCTTGGCTACAATCTTGTGTCTGACCTCCTCAGATAATTCTCTGTTTTACTTTATTTTCTCCATGCTCATTGTGGCACACACAGTGACACAAAACAGGAGAATTAGTCCTTTTCTCTAGTCAAACTGGTTGAATGAGTGATTTTTATATTGCAGCCACCTGCAACTCACCACAGGTGAGTTCAATTCCAAAGTAAAGGAGAATCACCTGCTTGAAATCAAATAATTTTTAACTACTTCTAGAAGGTGCCAATAATATTATCCGGGCCATTTTAGGATTTCTTTGCGGAATAAGCTAACATTTAGTAAATTATTCCGATTTTTTAGTTTTGTTCAACTGCAAACCAAAGACATACAGTGGGGAAAAAAGTATTTAGTCAGCCACCAATTGTGCAAGTTCTCCCACTTAAAAAGATGAGAGAGGCCTGTAATTTTCATCATAGGTACATGTCAACTATGACAGACAAATTGAGAAAAAAAAATCCAGAAAATCACATTGTAGGATTTTTAATGAATTTATTTGCAAATTATGGTGGCAAATAAGTATTTGGTCACCTACAAACAAGCAAGATTTCTGGCTCTCACAGACCTGTAACTTATTTTTTAAGAGGCTCCTCTGTCCTCCACTCGTTACCTGTATTAATGGCACCTGTTTGAACTTGTTATCAGTATAAAAGACACCTGTCCACAACCTCAAACAGTCACACTCCAAACTCCACTATGGCCAAGACCAAAGAGCTGTCAAAGGACACCAGAAACAAAATTGTAGACCTGCACCAGGCTGGGAAGACTGAATCTGCAATAGGTAAGCAGCTTGGTTTGAAGAAATCAACTGTGGGAGCAATTATTAGGAAATGGAAGACATACAAGACCACTGATAATCTCCCTCGATCTGGGGCTCCACGCAAGATCTCACCCTGTGGGGTCAAAATGATCACAAGAACGGTGAGCAAAAATCCCAGAACCACACGGGGGGACCTAGTGAATGACCTGCAGAGAGCTGGGACCAAAGTAACAAAGCCTACCATCAGTAACACACTACGCCGCCAGGGACTCAAATCCTGCAGTGACAGACGTGTCCCCCTGCTTAAGCCAGTACATGTCCAGGCCCGTCTGAAGTTTGCTAGAGTGCATTTGGATGATCCAGAAGAGGATTGGGAGAATGTCATATGGTCAGATGAAACCAAAATAGAACTTTTTGGTAAAAACTCAACTTGTCGTGTTTGGAGGACAAAGAATGCTGAGTTGCATCCAAAGAACACCATACCTACTGTGAAGCATGGGGGTGGAAATATCATGCTTTGGGGCTGTTTTTCTGCAAAGGGACCAGGACGACTGATCCGTGTAAAGGAAAGAATGAATGGGGCCATGTATCGTGAGATTTTGAGTGAAAACCTCCTTCCATCAGCAAGGGCATTGAAGATGAAACGTGGCTGGGTCTTTCAGCATGACAATGATCCCAAACACACCGCCTGGGCAACGAAGGAGTGTGTCACGCCCTGGCTCTGGGGACACTGTTATGTTGAGCCAGGGTGTGTAGTTCTATGTTTGTATTTTCTATGTTGGCCTGAGTGACTCCCAATCAGTGTCAGCTGGGGCTGGTTGTCTCTGATTGGGAGCCATATTTAAACTGTGTCTTTCCCTTTGTGGTTGTGGGTTTTGTTCGTATTTGGTTGTGTAAACCGTAGACATCACGTTTTTCGTCTGTTGTTTTGATCGTGTGATCATTCATTAAATAAATATGTTCACCCTCAACGCTGCGCCTTGGTCCTCCTTAGACGACCGTGACAGAGTGGCTTCATAAGAAGCATTTCAAGGTCCTGGAGTGGCCTAGCCAGTCTCCAGATCTCAACCCCATAGAAAATCTTTGGAGGGAGTTGAAAGTCTGTGTTGCCCAGCGACAGCCCCAAAACATCACTGCTCTAGAGGAGATCTGCATGGAGGAATGGGCCAAAATACCAGCAACAGTGTGTGAAAACCTTGTGAAGACTTACAGAAAACGTTTGACCTGTGTCATTGCCAACAAAGGCTATATAACAAAGTATTGAGAAACTTTTGTTATTGACCAAATACTTATTTTCCACCATCATTTGCAAATAAATTCATTAAAAATCCTACAATGTGATTTTCTGGAGAAAAAAAATCTCATTTTGTCTGTCATAGTTGACCTGTACCTATGATGAAAATTACAGGCCTCTCTCATCTTTCTAAGTGGGAGAACTTGCACAATTGGTGGCTGACTAAATACTTTTTTTCCCCACTGTACATATGTGGATACCGAAATATATTGTAATTTCCACAGAAATTGTGCAATATTCGAAAAAAGTGCAATGGTGCCTATGAAGTAGCTATGCTGCTGTAGTATAGTATTTAATATCCTCATTAATCAGATTCTTTACTATACACCCTTACAAATATATTTCGAAGCCAACAAAATAAACATGAGACCGTGAAGCACATAGAGAATGTTGATGAAGTGGCATAGTTTGCCTGGAGAGCAGCACAATGTGTGTAACCTAGATGTAACCGATTCTAGTAGTGTTGGGCCTCAGCAAGGCCCTGGGCTGTTCTGTTCCACTGAGAGGAGGAGCAGGAGGAGATGGAAGGCTCTTTATCACTGTATCCTCAACTAGGATCTGATACAGCAGACCTTAGCTTTTTCCTCCTCTCTCTCTCTCTCTCTCTCTCTCTCTCTCTCTCCCTCTCCCTCTCCCTCTCCCTCTCCCTCTCCCTCTCCCTCTCCCTCTCTCTCTCTCTCTCTCTCTCTCTCTCTCTCTCTCTCTCTCTCTCTCTCTCTCTCTCTCTCTCTCTCTCTCTCTCTCTCTCTCTCTCTCTCTCTCTCTCTCTCTCTCTCTCTCAATTCAATTTCAATTCAATTTAAGGGCCTTTATTGGCATGGAAAACATATGTTTACATTGCCAAAGCAAGTGATATAAATAATAAACAAAAGTTAAATAATCAATAAAAAATTAACTGTACATTACACTCACAAAGTTCCAAAAGAATGAATACATTTCAAATGTCATATTGTGGCTATATACAGTGTTGTAATGATGTGCAAATAGTTAAAGTACAAAAGGGAAAATAATTCAACATTAAATATAGGTTCTTTTTACAATGGTGTTTGTTCTTCACTGGTTGCCCTTTTCTTGTGGCAACAGGTCACAAATATTGCTGCTGTGATTGCACACTGTGGTATTTCACCCAATAGATATGGGAGTTTATCAAAATTGGATTTGCTTTTGAATTCTTTGTGGGTCTGTGTAATCTGAGGGAAATATGTGTCTCCAATATGGTCATACATTTGGCAGGAAGTTAGGAAGTGCAGCTCAGTTTCCACCTCATTTTGTGGGCAGTGTGCACATAGCCTGTCTTCTCTTGAGAGCCAGGTCTGCCTTCGGCTGCCTTTCTCAATAGCAAGGCTATGCTCACTGAGTCTGTACATAGTCAAAGATTTCCTTAATTTCGGGTCAGTCACAGTGGTCAGGTATTCTGCCACTGTGTACTCTCTGTTTATGGCCAAATAGCATTCTAGTTTGCTCTGCTTTCCAATGTGTCAAGTAATTATCTTTTTGTTTTCTCATGATTTGGTTGGGTCTAATTGTGTTGCTGTCCTGGGGATCTGTGGGGTCTGTTTGTGTTTGTGAATAGAGCCCCAGGACCAGCTTGCATAGGGGACTCTTCTCCAGGTTCATTTCTCTGTAGGTGATGGCTTTGTTATGGAAGGTTTGGGAATCGCTTCCTTTTAGGTGGCTGTAGAATTTAACAGCTCTTTTCTAGATTTAGATAATTAGCGGGTATTAGCCTAATTCTGCTCTGCATGCATTATTTTGTGTTTTACGTTGTACACTGAGGATATATTTGCAGAATTCTGCATGCAGAGTCTCAATGTGGTCCTCTGTAGCTCAATTGGTAGAGCATGGCGCTTGTAACGCCAGGGTAGTGGGTTCGATCCCCGGGACCACCCATACGTAAAAATGTATGCACACATGACTGTAAGTCGTTTGGATAAAAGTGTCTGCTAAGTAGCATATTATAATTTGGTGTTTGTCCCATTTTGTGAATTCTTGGTTGGTGAGCAGACCTCATACAGTGAGGGAAAAAAGTATTTGATCCCCTGATGATTTTGTACGTTTGCCCACTGACAAAGAAATGATCAGTCTATAATTTTAATGGTAGGTTTATTTGAACAGTGAGAGACAGAATAACAACAAAAAAATCCAGAAAAACGCATGTCAAAAATGTTATAAATTGATTTGCATTTTAATGAGGGAAATAAGTATTTGACCCCCTCTCAATCAGAAAGATTTCTGGCTCCCAGGTGTCTTTTATACAGGTAACGAGCTGAGATTAGGAGCACACTCTTAAATGGAGTGCTCCTAATCTCAGCTTGTTACCTGTATAAAAGACACCTGTCCACAGAAGCAATCAATCAATCAGATTCCAAACTCTCCACCATGGTCAAGATCAAAGAGCTCTCCAAGGATGTCAGGGACAAGATTGTAGACCTACACAAGGCTGGAATGGGCTACAAGACCATCGCCAAGCAGCTTGGTGAGAAGGTGCCAACAGTTGGTGTGATTATTCGCAAATGGAAGAAAGACAAAAGTACTGTCAATCTCCCTCGGCCTGGGGCTCCATGCAAGATCTCACCTCGTGGAGTTGCAATGATCATGAGAACGGTGAGGAATCAGCCCAGAACTACACGGGAGGATCTCGTCAATGATCTCAAGGCAGCTGGGACCATAGTCACCAAGAATACAATTGGTAACACACTACGCCGTGAAGGACTGAAATCCTGCAGCGCCCGCAAGGTCCCCCTGCTCAAGAAAGCACATATACAGGGCCATCTGAAGTTTGCCAATGAACATCTGAATGATTCAGAGGAGAACTGGGTGAAAGTGTTGTGGTCAGATGAGACCAAAATCGAGCTCTTTGGCATTAACTCAACTCTCCGTGTTTGGAGGAGGAAGAATGCTGCCTATGACCCCAAGAACACCATCCCCACCGTCAAACATGGAGGTGGAAACATTATGCTTTGGGGGTGTTTTTCTGCTAAGGGGACAGGACAACTTCACCGCATCAAAGGGACGATGGACGGGGCCATGTACCGTCAAATCTTGGGTGAGAACCTCCTTCCCTCAGCCAGGGCATTGAAAATGGGTCGTGGATGGGTATTCCAGCATGACAATGACCCAAAACACACGGCCAAGGCAACAAAGGAGTGGCTCAAGAAGAAGCACATTAAGGTCCTGGAGTGGCCTAGCCAGTCTCCAGACCTTAATCCCATAGAAAATCTGTGGAGGGAGCTGAAGGTTCGAGTTGCCAAACGTCAGCCTCAAAACCTTAATGACTTGGAGAAGATCTGCTAAGAGGAGTGGAACAAAATCCCTCCTGAAATGTGTGCAAACCTGGTGGCCAACTACAAGAAACGTCTGACCTCTGTGATAGCCAACAAGGGTTTTGCCACCAAGTACTAAGTCATGTTTTGCAGAGTGGTCAAATACTTATTTCCCTCATTAAAATGTAAAACAATTTATGACATTTTTTACATGCGTTTTTCTGGATTTTTTCGTTTTTATTCTGTCTCTCACTGTTCAAACAACCTACCATTAAAAGTATAGACTGATCATGTCTTTGTCAGTGGGCAAACGTACAAAATCAGCAGGGGATCAAATACTTTTTTCCCTCACTGTACCTCACAATCATAAAGGGCAATGGGTTCCATAACTGATTCAAGTATTTTTAGCCAGGTCCTAATTGGTATGTTGAATTTTATGTTCCTTTTGATGGCATAGAAGGCCCTTCGTGCCTTGTCTCTCAGATCGTTCACAGCTTTGTGGAAGTTACCTGTGGCGCTGATGTTTAGGCTGAGGTATGTATAGTTTTTTGTGTGCTCTAGGGCAATGGTGTCTAGATGGAATTTGTATTTGTTGTCCTGGCAACTGGACCTTTTTTGGAACACCATTATTTTTGTCTTACTGAGATTTACTGTCAGGGCCCAGGTCTGACAGAATCTGTGCAGAAGATCTAGGTGCTGCTGTAGGCCCTCCTTGGTTGGGGACAGAAGCACCAGATCATCAGCAAACAGTAGACATTTATCTTCAGATTCTAGTAGGGTGAGGTCAGGTGCTGCAGACTGTTCTAGTGCCCTCGCCAAATTCGTTGATATATATGTTGAAGAGGGTGGGGCTTAAGCTGCATTCCTGTCTCACCCCCCTGCTCTGTTGAAAGAAATGTGTGTGATTTTTGCCAATTTTAACCACACACTTGTTGTTTGTGTACATGGATTTCCCCCCAACACCACTTTGGAGAAGCTGTCATCATTAAAGTATGGGGAGTCTATTGGGAGTAGCACACATGAGGACATTTTTCTCTGTTGAGATAATTTCCTTATTAATGTCTAGCCAGATGTAAAATGGTCTGCTTTATAACAAATTAGCATACCCCCTTAGTCTCTTCCTTGTTTCACACCTGGTAATTTCTTGGATGGGACTACCAGCTCTCTGTAACCTAGAGGGCAACCAGTGGGTCCGTATCCTTTATACCATGTTTCTTGTAGGATGACAATGTCTGTATTTCCAATTTCCATGATGAAGTCTGGGTTCCTGCTCTTTAGGCCAAAGGCAGATGACCTCAGACCTTGTATATTCCAGGATGAGACAGTAAAAGCTTTTTGTTCCATAGTGTCTAGTGTTGTTTTTGTGTGGTTTAGGCCCGGACCATCACTGTAGGTGTGAGCAGAGCATGTTGAGCATCTGATACATACCTCTTAGGTCGCAGGATGGTGCTTGGGCGGGTGTAATAGTGGGGGTTGGGCCTGTTGCTCTGCTCACAGCCTGGGCATATGTCCTGCTGTCATGTTGAGGTCCTTGCCGCAGGGGTAGGGGGGCATGGGGTGGGCAGAAGGGGCATAGGTCTGATATGGGGGGGCCTATACAGGGTGTGGCCAGGGTTTGCTTGAGGTGGTCTTAGCTGGTTGGGGTGTGGCTGGTGATGCTGTGGTCTGGGTGTAGGTCCTCTTGGCATGGGTTCTCTCGGTGCAGGTCCTTCAGGAGGGGGTCTTGCAGGTCTGGGAGGGTGTCTCGCTGGTCTGGGCGGGGTGTCCGTTGCTCTGTTGCTCCTGTGTGAGGTGCTGGGGCTACGGTTGAGGGTGACGTCCTTCAGGGTCCTGGCAAAAGTTGGGATTGCTGCCTTGTAGAGGTGGACCTGGTCGTAAAGGCTGTTCAAGTCCAGGGTGGAGTGGTGGGCCAGGTAGACATTAGGTTTTGTGGCACAGTCTCGCGAAATGCTTGCATTCACCCGCTGTATGGTGGCAGGGTGAAAGTATTTTCATGGTAGCAGGGTGGAGATAACCACTAGTTCGTTGGGAAAAGTGGAAGAAGCTTTTTCAATCACTCCCTTGAGTGCTGTGGCCATTTCTCTCCCTCTCTCTCTCTCCCCCTCCCTCCACCAGAGTAGTGTTAAATTAATCACTCATGGCAGCAGCGCCTGTGCTAGGGGGAAAACAGTACAAGCCTAAGTTCCAGTGTTGAACCCTTTGACTCCCTGGCAGCCCCACGGCCCATACAGTACTGTACTCCCTGACAGATCCTGTTACATCTGTGCGGCCAGTGAAGCGGAAACAGCAACCTGGGGACCTGTGTGTGTGTGTGTGTGTGTGTGTGTTTTATCTGTGTGCGTACGTGTGTGTGTATATGGACATTGGAGCCACAAGGTTGCAGGTTTAAAGGGACAGTGCGAGATTTTGGCAATCAAGCCCTTTTTCTACTTACCTAGAGTCAGATAAATTCATGGATACTTCATTCATGGACATTTTTCTGTCTCTGTGTGCATTTTGAAGGTACAGTAGTTTTGCGGTCCATTGCTAATTAGCAATAGCACAATGACTGGAAGTCTACCGGAACAGACTGGAAATCTATTTATATCTATTTAAAAAGTAATGTGCCCAATTTATACATTTTAAAAAGGACTACAATGATAGCAAACCAAACACTGCAAACTCATCTACTAGGGATGTAACAATTCACAGATATGCATCATCCCTGGATCAAATGTTTAAGATATGTGTGCATCGGTCTGCGGGACCCAAAATCGATCCAAATATAGCATGCATCAGTCAGAAAATTGATTCAATCGTTACGAATCGCCGGTTCACTAAAATGTTTTACTTATATTACTTTCTTTCTACCTTTTGGAAAATACTTCTCATCTTCTGTTACAACTGATGCATCCTCTCCTTCAGTGTGGAACTGAGCATGTAACTGTGTTGACAGTCATTGATCTACAAGCCATTTTGCATGCTGAGCTTATTCAAACTGCACGCTGTGCGCAACTTTGTGCGCTGACCAACGAGAGGTAGGCCTATTCCTGATCTTGCACATCTGCGAGTCACCTACAGCATTCAAATGTTTGTAAAATGGCTTGCCCAATATTAGGCTTTATTAGTTGATTGACAACCAATGTAATATGCTAGGTTAATGTTATCAAATGCGCCGTTGAAAATTGTGCTTTAAGTAGCCTAAAATACCCGCGAGACACATTTACATTTTAGTCATTTAGCAGACACGCTTATCCAGAGCATCTTACAGTTAGTGCATACATTGTTTTTTGTTTGTTTGTTTTTTTCATACTGGCCCCCCGTGGGAATCGAACCCACAACCCTGGCGTTGCAAGCACCATGCTCTTCCAACTGAGCTACACAGGACCTAGATACAAATCTAATCTGGCAATACCTGCTGATCGGGGTTTACTGTTCATTAGATTTTAGATATACAGGATAAAGGTGATAATTTCATAACAAGAACAGTAATCTCTTTTGCTACCCACACTGCATGGCTGAAGCAGAGGAGAAGAGAAGCTCACTCCTAAAGACTTCCAAACGTCTACTAAAAATGTTGAGATGAGGGTGAAATCCAAAGTTGTGCTAGATATTCATTGACTATGTCATAGACAAATATTGATAGACTACTAGCTCAAACAGTTTTAATCTACAAAAAAGTCAAACATATTAGTGGGTGATGGTGATTTCAGATCAAAAGTGGGGGGACAAAAAGCAAACATTGCCCCCCCCAAATCAGATAATGGGGTGGTAGATGCCCATTTTCTCTTATGGCTCAGCTCAGGTGCCTAATTACACAGGTGCCTAATTACACCATAGACATATACATAATTTACACACACACACACACACACACTCTCACACACACACACACACACACACACACACACACACACACACACACACACACACACACACACACACACACACACACACACACACACAGATAAGTCAGCTCAGACAGATCCAGCTCAGAGAGGCCCAGCTCATGAGCTCCATCAGCAGCAGATTTTAATTTAGAATGGAAAATGAATGTGTTTATGCAACAAATGTTAATGCCTCGAATAGTATTGTATCGCATTGAACCAAATCGCATCAATTTGCTCTCTAATCAAACCGAATTGCCCCGAATAATTTCAAACTAAAACGTATCTTTCCTGTATCATATTGGGATTCATGTACCTGGATATGTATCAAATCATCTTGAAAGGGAAAGATGCATATCCCTACCATCTACAGTATTTAATTAGCTTAAATCTCTCTCTCTCTCTCTCTCTCTCTCTCTCTCTCTCTCTCTCTCTCTCTCTCTCTCTCTCTCTCTCTCTCTCTCTCTCTCTCTCTCTCTCTCTCTTCCTCTGCTCTCTCCCTCTGTCTGTCACCAATGGCAACTGCAAATGTGATTCTAATTATACAGTTTCACTCCTCTGTAAATGTTAACAGCTCAAGGATATAACTTTTTTTAGACTAACCTCTCAACCCAACCCATGGACTGAAGAACCAGGCATCGGCAGGCATTATCCTTATGCCTTTAAGCTATCCTGTAAATACCACCAATGAAACATACATGCTATCATTTGTTTTTGTTTATTACAGTGTTGGAATCATATTATTACACCCACTCTAGATCATCAGTGTACTGTGTCATACTCTTTAAATAGGAATTCACCTGCTGCTCACCTTTTAACCCTAATGACCACACACACAAACACACATGCACACACACACGCACACACAGACACGTGCGTGCACGCAAACCCACGCACATACACAGACACACACACACAGTGGCGCAGCGGTCTAAGGCACTGCATCTCCGCGCTAGAGGCGTCACTACAGACCCTGGTTCGATTCCAGGCTGTATCACAACCGGCCGTGATTGGGAGTCCCATAGGGTGGCGCACAATTGGCCCAGCGTCGTCAGGGTTTGGCCGGTGTAGGCCGTCATTGTATATAAGAATTTGTTCTTAACTGACTTGCCTAGTTAAATAAAGGTACTAAAAAATAAAATAAAAACTTGTGTCTTGTCTCTCAGTAAGTAGAGCTGGTGCCTAGCAGATGTCAGCCATTGAGAAGTGTACAGTCTCTCAGAGAGATTATGATGCTGTTTTGTTGTGTGTGCGTGTGTTGGGAGTTACAGTATGTTAGAGGTGATGGATTTACTGACTAAACCATATTTGATTCATGACTCAACACTTATGTTTATCATTCATTTGTCTTTTCTGTTCCCCTTTATTTTCTAGATCATGATCTCAGAGACCGTCCTGTTCTTGATACAATACTCGTCCAAAGAGCTGGACAGTCAGGAGAAGACCATGCTGACAGGAGACTGCTGCTACCTCAACCCTCTGGTGCGCAGGACCTTTCGCTTTCTGGGTACGTCTTACAGACTAAATATTATCTAAACATTAGTCAACTTTGTGGCTCAGTCGGCAATTGTGCAATGACAAGGTTGTGCTTCGGATAAAAGCCTCTGTTTATTGACATATATTGCATACATTAAATTCTCTCTGTCTTGTCCTTGAAAACTAGCTCCATATGTCCAGTGTCTCCTCATACAGAAACGTACACTGTCACGTGCCCTGAGGGGAACGAATGGGATCCTTTGGAAAGGAATGGTACAGTCAGTACTGTATGTAGTCTCCTCTGCTCTCACGCAAAAGTTCCTCTTTTAGATAAGACTACAGAAACCAAAAGGAATATCACCCTGATCCCTGAGGGAATAAACTCCTCCCTCCCACCCTCTCTCTCTCTTTCCTGTTAAATCTTTAATTTACACCACAATTCCTCTCACTGTAACAATTATTTACTGTTCTGAGCTTTCGCAGCTAAACCTCCCTTTACTCACTATACACAATATGTATGAATTATAGGTTGCTCTAAATGACATAATCTAAAACATCATATAGGATGTTAAATGGATAACTCAGTCTAACCGACCAACTTTGTTTTTGTTAGACTGTCAGACGGTAGGCCATTGCTGTTATGTTGGTGTTACAGTTAGTTCTGCAGATAATGTCTGCCCCAGTAGCCAGCAGAAGCTAACACGGCCACCTGCTGTAGAGGTATGGATGACTGAGGTCACTAGAGCAAGGGATTTGTGTCAGAGGTTTTAAAGGCATTGTCCATTGGGATCAGATGGGGATACTACTTTCATCTAAGCCTCCCTAGCAGACTGCAGTGAGAATGGGATAATTTCAACACAGGTCAAAGACACCTGTCTGCAGAGCATGGTAGTGTACTTCTCCAGCCCAGTACAGGTTAACAAAAAGATTGCACGTACTTACAAATGTAAGATAGAGGTACTGTATCACAGTGATATAACATAATTGTATTCTCTCATGTACTATAGCTATCGTGCTGTGGAAGATTACTTTCTGATTGACTGCTCTTGGATTCTGTCTCTTTTCTCATCTATACCCTGTCCATGATTTGTTTAGTCAGTTCATATTATAGAGAGGTGAGAAACACAGGTGTGTGTGTGTGTGTGTGTGTGTGTGTGTGTGTGTGCGTGCAAGTAATCTCACTAGTCATCTCACGACCTGCCATCTTCCATCCCATCTTTCTGTTTTATTTAGAGTTCCATTGATAATGACTCACTTTGCAATGCTCTGTGGGAAAATATTACATTTTGAACATATCCGAGGGTCATGACAACAAGCTCGCTCTTAACTCTTACTCTTACTTTTCCACCTGATTTTAAGTCTTTGCATTTCTCCACCCTCTCATGAACCTTGATTGTGAAAGGATCAGCTATTTAGAGTGCACCCCTCTATTGGTAGCTAGATGGAGGGGTGTTAGGAGTATAAATTCTCAGCGAGATGAAAGGCACCCTGGAGAGACACTGCTGTTGTTGTCTCACCAGATTTTCAAGGTTCAAGGCAGAGCGTTGATGTGCACTTGTTAGAGAACTCCTTAAGACATACTCTTACACAAAGGAAGACTTTGCAGTGCATACAATAGCTTCACAAATAAGCCACTTCAGTTTGGAGAAATCCAACTTATTATTTCTCACTGCATCACTATTAGTCTTTGTGTGATGTGTTGATGTTCAAGCAGTTGGCATACAGTTCAGACACTCATCGGTACCACACAAGACATGCAGCCAGAGGTCTCTTCACAGTCCCCAGGTCCAGAACAGAGGCTGGGAGGCGCACAGTATAAAATAGAGCCATGAATAAATGGAACTCTCTGCCACCCCAGGTAACCCAAGCTAGCAAAAAAATCTGATTGAAAAACCAGATAAAAAAACACCTAACGGCACAACGGGACTGTGAAGAGACAGACATTTTGATATATTTTGTATTGTAATTTACACTGTATTATGTGTTGTATCATGTAGGTGGGTGGCCTTGCACGAGAATTGGGTTGTGCCAGCCGGAACAGCTCATAGGGCAGGAGCCATCTCCTGTTTCAGCAGCGTGAGGCAGAAGCAGGAGATTATGTAGTATTATGTAGTGTTATGTATGTTACCGTTTATTTTTTTCTCTTTGGTGCTAAAGTGAAACGCTACAGTACTGTAAATTACAGTAGATTACACAGTTTTCACATTAGGCAATACACTTACATTACCCAACAAAATTGACAGAAAATCTATAATTCCGTAATATCTATCCAATGTGTAATCAAAGGTGTGATCAATGAAGACATCCTCTACAATAATTCATGCAGAAACAGTTTTTTCAGATATTTTGCAACATAGGTGTGCTGTCTGTAATCAAATGTAAATAAAAATTAATAAATCAAATGTAAATGAATGAAATTAAAACATAACGTTTAGCACGCATTAATTTGCATCAAGACTTTCTTGAGCATTTGGCCATCAATTCTCATCCACAGCACAGTGAATGGCCTCATTGTTCATGCACCTTTTTCCATGGCGAATCCAAGCTTGACATTGGTCTGCATTGACGTCGTCACATGCCTCATCCATGGCCAGAAGGAGGGTGGCACGCTCATAGGGATGGTGATCGTACACCTTCCACCTCAATGCTGAAAAACATTCCTCAATAGGGTTGAGGAAAGGAGTGTATGGGGGCAGGTATAGGGTCACAAATCGGGGATGGGCCCAAAACCATGCCTGAACCACCTCTGCATGGTGGATCCTGACATTGTCCCACACAATGACATATGTGACCCCTTCACCTTGACAGGCCTATTCAATTTCATTGAGAAACACAATGAGGAAAGGAAAGGGGGATACCTAGTCAGTTGTACAACTGAATGCATTCAACTGAAATGTGTCTTCCACATTTAACCCAACCCATCTGAATCAGAGAGCCGCTGCCTTAATCAACAGCGCCCGGGGAACAGTGGATTAACTGCCTTGCTCAGGGGCAGAACAACAGATTTTTACCTTGTCAGCTCTGGGATTTGATCCAGCAACCTTTTGCTTACTGGCCCAACGCTCCTACCCGCTAGAATACCTGCCGCCCAATGAGGTGTGCAGCATTGTAGGATCCAAGTAATGGCCTACGTCCTACCTCACCATCTTCAGACATACTGTAGCTGCTCACATGGAGATGTTTCCCCACGTTGTCCACGGCGCCGAGTTTTGGCCAGGTTGAAGCCTGCTTCATCAACAAAGATATACACTACCGGTCAAAAGTTTTAGAACACCTACTCATTCAAGGGTTTTTCTTTATTTTTTAATATTTTCTACATTGTAGAATAATAGTGAAGACATAACAACTATGAAATACAGTGCCTTGCAAATGTATTAATTCCCCTTGGCATTTTTCCTATTTTATTGCATTACAACCTGTAATTTAAATTGATTTTTATTTGGATTTCATGTAATGGACATACACAAAATAGTCATAATTGGTAAAGTCAAATGAAAAAATTACTTGTTTCAAAAAATTCTAAAAAATAAATAACGGAAAAGTGTATTCACCCCCTTTGCTATGACGCCCCTAAATAAGATCTGGTGCAACCAATTACCTTCAGAAGTCACATAATTAGTTAAATAAAGTCTGCCTGTGTGCAATCTAAGTGTCACATGATCTGTCACATGATCTCAGTATATATACACCTGTTCTGAAAGGCCCCAGAGTCTGCAACACCACTAAGCAAGGGGCACCATGACGACCAAGGAGCTCTCCAAACAGGTCAGGGACAAAGTTGTGGAGAAGAACAGATCAGGGTTGGGTTATAAAAAAATATCAGAAAATGTTGAACATCCCACAGAGCACCATTAAATCCATTATTAAAAAATTGAAAGAATATGGCACCACAACAAACCTGCCAAGGGAGGGCCGCCCACCAAAACTCACGGACCAGGCAATGAGGGCATTAATCAGAGAGGCAACAAAGAGACTAAAGATAACCCTGAAGGAGCTGCAAAGCTCCACAGCGGAGATTGGAGTATATGTCCATAGGACCACTTTAAGCCGTACACTCCACAGAGCTGGGCTATACGGAAGAGTGGCCAGAAAAAAGACATTGCTTAAAGAAAAAAATAAGCAAACACATTTGGTGTTTGCCAAAAGCCATGTGGGAGACTCCCCAAACATATGGAATAAGGTACTCTGGTCAGATGAGACTAAAATTGAGCTTTTTGGCCATCAAGGAAAACGCTATGTCTGGCGCAAACCCAACACCTCTCATCACCTCTCATCACCCCGAGAACACCATCCCCACAGTGAAGCATGGTGGTGGCAGCATCATGCTGTGGATGTTTTTAATCGGCAGGGACTGGGAAACTGGTCAGAATTAAAGGAATGATGGATGGCGCTAAATACAGGGAAATTCTTGAGGGAAACCTGTTTCAGTATTCCAGAGATTTAAGACTGGGACAGAGGCTTACCTTCCAGCAGGACAATGACCCTAAGCATACTGCTAAAGCAACACTCAAGTGGTTTAAGGGGAAACATTTAAATGTCTTGGAATGGCCTAGTTAAAACTCAGACCTCAATCCAATTGAGAATCTGTGGTATGACCTAAAGATTGCTGTACACCAGCGGAACCCATCCAACTTGAAGGAGCTGGAGCAGTTTTGCCTTGAAGAATGGGTAAAAATCCCAGTGGCTAGATGTGCCAAGCTTATAGAGACATACCCCAAGAGACTTGCAGCTGTAATTGCTGCAAAAGGTGGCTCTACAAAGTATTGACTTTGGGGGGGTGAATAGTTATGCATGCTCAAGTTTTCTGTATTTTGCATCTTCAAAGTGGTAGGCATGTTGTGTAAATCAAATGATACAAACCCCAATTTTAATTTCAGGTTGTAAGGCAACAAAATAGGAAATATGCCAAGGGGGGTGAATACTTTGGCAAGCCACTGTAACACATATGGAATCATGAAGTAACGAAAAAAGTGGTAAACAACTCAAAATATATTTTATATTTGAGATTCTTCAAACAGCCACCCTTTGCCTTGATGACAGCTTTGCACACTCTTGGCATTCTCTCAAACAGCTTCATGAGGTAGTCACCTGGAATGCATTTCAATAAACAGGTGTGCCTTCTTAAAAGTTCATTTGGGTAATTTCTTTCCTTCTTAATGCATTTGAGCCAATCAGTTGTGTTGTGACAAGGTCCATATTATGGCAAGAACAGCTCAAATAAGCAAAGAGAAATGACATTCCATCAATACTTTAGGACATGAAGGTCAGTCAATCCGGACAATTTCAAGAACTTTGAAGGTTTCTTCAAGTGCAGTCGCAAAAACCATCTAGCGCTATGATGAAACTGGGTCTCATGAGAACCGCCACAGGAATGGAAGACCCAGAATTACCTCTGCTGCAGAGGATAAGTTCATTAGAGTTACCAGCCTCAGAAATTGCAGCCCAAATAAATGCTTCACAGAGTTCAAGTAACAGACACATCTCAACATCAACTGTTCAGAAGAAACTGTGTGAATCAGGCCTTCATGGTCAAAGAAACCACTACCGAAGGACACCAATAAGAAGAAGAGACTTGATTGGGCCAAGAAACACGAGCAATGGACATTAGACCGGTGGAAATGTGTATTTTGGTCGAGTCCAAATTTGAGATTTTTGCTTCCAACCGCTGTGTCTTTGTGAGACGCGGTGTGGGTGAACGGATGATCTCCGCATGTGTATCTCCCACAGTAACGCATGGAGGAGGTGTTATGGTGTGGGGGTGCTTTGCTGGTGACACTGTCTGTGATTTATTTAGAATTCAAGGCACACTTAACCAGCATGGCTACCACAGTATTCTGCAGCGATACGCCATCCCATCTGGTTTGGGCTTAGTGGGACTATCATTTGTTTTTCAACAGGACAATGACCCAACACACCTCTAGGCTGTGAAAGGGCTATTTTACCAAGAAGGAGAATGAAGAAGGTCAAGAAGAAGGTCTGATTTCATTATTACTGAAACAGGATACAAGTGGAAAATATAAAGATCCAGTCCATTTTAAAAAATTGGAGGCTCCTTAAACTTCAGTGTTGTGATGATAAAATTCTAGCAGAATGTATAGCACATAGAATTAAAAAGGTATTGTCGGACATTATTCATTCTAATCAGACAAGTTTTTTACATGGACATACAGTGGGGAAAAAAAGTATTTAGTCAGCCACCAATTGTGCAAGTTCTCCCACTTAAAAAGATGAGAGAGGCCTGTAATTTTCATCATAGGTACACGTCAACTATGACAGACAAAATGAGAAAAAAAATCCTGAAAATCACATTGTAGGATTTTTTATGAATTTATTTGCAAATTATGGTGGAAAATAAGTATTTGGTCAATAACAAAAGTTTCTCAATAATTTGTTATATACCCTTTGTTGGCAATGACACAGGTCAAACGTTTTCTGTAAGTCTTCACAAGGTTTTCACACACTGTTGCTGGTATTTTGGCTCATTCCTCCATGCAGATCTCCTCTAGAGCAGTGATGTTTTGGGGCTGTCGCTGGGCAACACGGACTTTCAACTCCCTCCAAAGATTTTCTATGGGGTTGAGATCTGGAGACTGGCTAGGCCACTCCAGGACCTATAAATGCTTCTTACGAAGCCACTCCTTCGTTGCCCGGGCGGTGTGTTTGGGATCATTGTCATGCTGAAAGACCCAGCCACGTTTCATCCTCAAAATCTTTTTCACTCAAAATCTCACGATACATGGCCCCATTCATTCTTTCCTTTACACGGATCAGTCGCCTGGTCCCTTTGCAGAAAAACAGCCCCAAAGCATGATGTTTCCACCCCCATGCTTCACAGTAGGTATGGTGTTCTTTGGATGCAACTCAGCATTCTTTGTCCTCCAAACACGACGAGTTGAGTTTTTACCAAAAAGTTATATTTTGGTTTCATCTGACCATATGACATTCTCCCAATCCTCTTCTGGATCATCCAAATGCACTCTAGCAAACTTCAGACGGGCCTGGACATGTACTGGCTTAAGCAGGGGGACATGTCTGGCACTGCAGGATTTGAGTACCTGGCGGCGTAGTGTGTTACTGATGGTAGGCTTTGTTACTTTGGTCCCAGCTCTCTGCAGGTCATTCACTAGGTCCCCCCGTGTGGTTCTGGGATTTTTCCTCACCGTTCTTGTGATCATTTTGACCCCATGGGGTGAGATCTTGCGTGGAGCCCCAGATCGAGGGAGATTATCAGTGGTCTTGTATGTCTTCCATTTCCTAATAATTGCTCCCACAGTTGATTTCTTCAAACCAAGCTGCTTACCTATTGCAGATTCAGTCTTCCCAGCCTGGTGCAGGTCTACAATTTTGTTTCTGGTGGTCCTTTGACAGCTCTTTGGTCTTGGCCATAGTGGAGTTTGGAGTGTGACTGTTTGAGGTTGTGGACAGGTGTCTTTTATACTGATAACAAGTTCAAACAGGTGCCATTAATACAGGTAACGAGTGGAGGACAGAGGAGCCTCTTAAAGAAGAAGTTACAGGTCTGTGAGAGCCAGAAATCTTGCTTGTTTGTAGGTGACCAAATACTTATTTTCCACCATAATTTGCAAATAAATTCATTAAAAATCCTACAATGTGATTTTCTGGAGAAAAAAATCTCAATTTGTCTGTCATAGTTGACGTGTACCTATGATGAAAATTACAGGCCTCTCTCATCTTTTTAAGTGGGAGAACTTGCACAATTGGTGGCTGACTAAATACTTTTTTCCCCCACTGTAATTGGATATAATATATGGCAAGTACTGGAAACAATAGAACACAATGAAAAATCAGGGAAACCAGGCTTGCTATTCATTGCAGACTTCAAAAAGGCATTTGATAAAGTACGACTGGTGTTTATATATAAATGCCTGGAGCATTTCAATATTGGAGAATCTGGAAAATCATGTATAGTAACCCTAGGTGTAAAATAGTCAATAATGGCTATTTCTCTGAAAGTTTTAAACTGTCAAGAGGAGTGAAACAATGTTGTCCACTATCGGCATATCTATTTATTATGGCCATCGAGATGTTAGCTATTAAACTCAGATCCAACAATAATATCAAGGGATTAGAAATCCAGGGCTTAAAAACAAAGGTGTCATTGTACGCTGATGATTCATGTTTTCTTTTAAATCCACAACTTGAATCCCTCCACAGCCTCATAGAGGATCTAGATACATTTCTAACCTCTCTGGATTACAAGCAAATTATGATAAATGTACTATATTACGTATTGGATCACTAAAAAATACAAATTTTAAATTACCATGTAGTTTACCAATAAAATGGTCTGACGGTGATGTGGATATACTCGGAATACATATCCCAAATTAAATAAATGATCTCACTCCAATACATTTTAATAGAAAGTTAGCTAAAATAAGATCAGATCTTGCTACCATGGAAAGGTAAATAACTGTACATTTGTGGAAAAATCACCCTGATTAACTCTTTAGTATTATCCCAGTTTACCTATTTGCTTATGGTCTTGCCTACGCCTAGCGAACCGTTTTTAAAATTATATGAGAAAAAAATATTCCATTTTATTTGGAACGGCAAGCAAGACAAAATTAAATGGGCCTATTTATATAATGAGTATGAATTCGGAGGACAGAAATGATTAAATATTAAAGCATTAGACCTATCACTAAAAGCTTCAGTCATACAAATGTTGTACTTAAATCCAAACTGGTTCTAGCAAATTAGTAAGATTGTCTCACCCAATGTTCAAGAATGGCCTTTTTTCACTTTATTCAGATTACAACCCCTCACTTTCAGGTATTTGAAAAGGAAATAATCCCCAAAATATCACTATTTCTAAAACAAGCCATAGAAAGTTGGTTGCAATTTCAATTTAATCCTCCAGAAACAACAGAACAAATATTGCAACAAATATTGTGGTTAAACTCAAATATACTAATTGATAAAAAAAAGTCCTTCAAAACTGTTGGAAAAGCATTCCAGGTGAAGCTGGTTGAGAGAATGCCAAGAGTGTGCAAAGCTGTCATCAAGGCAAAGGGTGGCTATTTGAAGAATCTCAAATATAAAATATATTTTTGATTTGTTTAACACTTTTGTCACACCCTGGCTCTGGGACTCATTATGTTGAGCCAGGGTGTGTTCATTCTATGTGTGTATTTCTATGTTGGTAATTCTGTTGTGTTTAATTCTATGTTTGCCTGAGTGACTCCCAATCAGAGGCAACGAGTGTCAGCTGTTGGCTGGTTGTCTCTGATTGGGAGCCATATTTAAACTGTATGTTTTTCCCTTTGGGTTTGTGGGTTTTTGTTCCGTGTTCGGTCATTGATACCGTTGGACGTCATGAGTCGTTTCTTGTTTTGTGTTTAAACTTTAACTAATTAAAGTATGTTTGTTCATCACGCTGCGCCTTGGTCTGTTCCATATGACGATCGTGACAGAAAAACCCACCATGCAACGACCAAGCAGCGTGTCCAGGGGCAGCTCTTGGGCTGGACATGGGAGGAAGCGCCGGGAGAAGAGACGGTGGAGGCGCGCCGTAGAGAGGAGCAACGGCGTGATCAGGGTCGTCGTCGGGCGGTCGAGAAGCAACCCCAGAAATTTTTTAGGGGGGGGCACACGGCATGGACGACGGGGCTGACGGAGGCAAAAGAGGGGCGGATTCTGGAGGCCACCAGGTTACGGATACACCGCCCTGTACGTCCTGTGCGGATGCCTCACACAGAGTGTGTGAGGGTAGGCATTCAGCCAGGACGGGTTGTGGCCGCTCTTCACTCCAGGGCTCCTATCCGTCTCCACAGCCCGGTTCGGCCTGTCCCTGCTCCACGCACCAAGCCTACGGTGTGCGTCGCCAGCCCAGCCCGGCCTGTCCCTGCTCCACGCACCAAGCCTACGGTGTGCGTCGCCAGCCCAGTCCGGCCTGTCCCTGCTCCACGCACCAAGCCTACGGTGTGCGTCGCCAGCCCAGTCCGGCCTGTCCCTGCTCCACGCACCAAGCCTACGGTGTGCGTCGCCAGCCCAGCCCGACCTGTCCCTGCTCCACGCACCAAGCCTACGGTGTGCGTCGCCAGCCCAGTCCGGCCTGTCCCTGCTCCACGCACCAAGCCTACGGTGTGCGTCGCCAGCCCAGCCCGACCTGTCCCTGCTCCACGCACCAAGCCTACGGTGCGCGTCGCCAGCCCGGCCCGGCCTGTTCCTGCCACTCGCACCAAGTATACGGTGCGCGTCGCCAGCCCGGCCCGGCCTGTTCCTGCCACTCGCACCAAGTCTACGGTGCGCGTCGCCAGCCCGGCCCGGCTTGTTCCTGCCACTCGCACCAAGTATACGGTGCGCGTCGCCAGCCCGGCCCGGCCTGAACCTGCCACTCGCACCAAGTCTACGGTGCGCGTCGCCAGCCCGGCCCGGCTTGTTCCTGCCACTCGCACCAAGTATACAGTGCGCGTCGCCAGCCCGGCCCGGCCTGTTCCTGCCACTCGCACCAAGTATACGGTGCGCGTCGCCAGCCCGGCCCGGCCTGTTCCTGCCACTCGCACTAAGCCAGGGGTGCGAGATGTCAGCCTGGTAAGGCCCGTTCCTCCTCCACGCACCAAGCCAGGGGTGCGAGTCGTCAGCCTGGTAAGGCCCGTCCCTCCTCCACGCACCAAGCCAGGGGTGTGAGTCGTCAGCCTGGTAAGGCCCGTTCCTCCTCCACGCACCAAGCCAGGAGTGCGCGTCGTCAGCCTGGTAAGGCCCGTTCCTCCTCCACGCACCAAGCCAGGGATGCGCGTCGTCAGTCCAGCACAACCCGTGCCTGGGTCACCGGTGCCTGGTAAGGTACCGGTCAACTGCTCCACTATGGAGCTGAAGCTAACCGCTCCTGCTAAGTCCAGTCCTGCTCCTGCCGGCGGGGCCAGACTGGACCAGGGGCGCTATGGGGGGTGTATTGGAGGGTGGTGGTCAAGGCCGGAGCCAGAACCGCCGCCGAGGAGGTATGCCCGCCCAGCCCTCCCCTGTTTTGTTCAGTTGAGGCGCGGTCGCAGTCCGCGCCTTTAGGGGGGGGTACTGTCACACCCTGGCTCTGGGACTCATTATGTTGAGCCAGGGTGTGTTCATTCTATGTGTGTATTTCTATGTTGGTAATTCTGTTGTGTTTAATTCTATGTTTGCCTGAGTGACTCCCAATCAGAGGCAACGAGTGTCAGCTGTTGGCTGGTTGTCTCTGATTGGGAGCCATATTTAAACTGTATGTTTTTCCCTTTGGGTTTGTGGGTTTTTGTTCCGTGTTCGGTCATTGATACCGTTGGACGTCACGAGTCGTTTCTTGTTTTGTGTTTAAACTTTAACTAATTAAAGTATGTTTGTTCATCACGCTGCACCTTGGTCTGTTCCATATGACGATCGTGACAACTTTTTTGGTTATTACATGATTCCATATGTGTTATTTCATAGTTTTGATGTATTCACTATTATTCTACAATGTAGAAAATAGTAAAAATAAAGAAAACCCCTTGAATGAGTAGGTGTTCTACAACTTTTGACCGGTAGTGCACTTGTGATAGGTCACAGCAGCATCAAGCCCAATCACCCACTCAAAATATATTTTGGTTACTTATTTTTACAGTATAGATATATATGATATTGTGAAGTAGCATGTTTATCAAATAGTAACAGTATTACAATATAAAGTGCTGTTTCTCTCAAAAGGCACCAGGTAAATGTGTTTCATAGATACCTGGTGCCTCTTCAAAAGGCGGGCAATTGTTGGTAGGCTGATGGATGCCACATTGGCAAAGGTGTCATCGTTCTCCTCAATGGCCTGCTTTATTTTGGACAGCGGTATGTCATTCCTGACCCTCACCATTTCCACCACTCCTGCTGGTCGGTCAGCATACGGCCACCATCATGGGGTCTTCTGTCAATTCTGAGGGTAGAACAGAGTATACTGTCAATAGATCATACTGTAACATGTTTTGTGAATTTACATGCATTACAATATGTCATTTACTGTAAATGTAATGGTAAAGCATAGTGGATATCCTGCAGACTTACCGGTTTTCTTGGCAAAATGTTCTCATGATCAAATTGACAGTTGATCTTTTCAGATTGGGGTGATCTGGCAGCCTCTGCCATGGTAAGGCCTCTGTTTACCATATGGTCAACGACGATGGCCTGGACTTCATTTGATACAACAGTTCCCTGCCGTCTGCCTCCCTCTCTCTGATGTCCACCTGTTTGACGGGGCCCAAGCCCATCTCTTTGACGGGGACCATGCCCACCTCTTTGACCTCTTTGATGGGGCCCATGCCCACTTCTCTGATTTCTTCCTCTCCCTTGCTGTCTATCGTTCTCCATGTTGAAAGAAATTGCAAGTGTTCACACACCACCTTTTATATGGTGACCAATTGTGGTTACCACTTTGTGAAATCAATTAGCAAAAACGAGTATTCATTATGTATGGTTATCATGTACTGTATCATACATGTAATTTAGATGTTTATACTTTACAAACACACCTTTTATTTCTTTAGTTCTCAAAATCCATATATAGTGGACAAACCAGTTTAAAATATATAGGTTTACCAAACGGTTAAGTGATTAACCATTAAGCGCAGTTGGATTAAGTGATGGTCAAATGTATTTAATGAGAAGAGAATCATATGAAAAGTATTGTCAGCATTGTATTGTGAAAGGCAACAACGTTATATGAAAGTTAGTTCTAGATTAAACACCGATTAGGTTTAGTGAAAAAGTTATTTGTGTGATTGTGTGTGTTGTACTTAGCCAATTGAAAATGTGCAAAAAAATGTTGTAAAACTGCCTTTTTGATGATCTGTTTTGTACTAAGAGTTGTGAAATTTTACCACATACTTGTGAAAATAGTACCAAAGTGATTTTAAAAAACAGTATATTATGTATTTTAATTGTTGTTTTGTTTCCTGTTTGGACCCCAGGAAGAGTAGCCGCTGCCTTGTGGATCCCAATAAATATTACTATAATACTAACGGTCTGCAGGGGTAGGCAATCCTGGTCTTTAGAGCCTGTGCAGGTTTATATCACAGCCGAGCACTAAATAATCATCTTTAAACAGTCAGCCTCTGAAAAATTCCTTGTAAAATAGAAAAGGTTCACCTTTCTGTTAAGAGCTCTGTGTTGTACTGTATGTGTCCTCAAGTTCAACTCTGTACCATCCCTACAGTACCTTAACCTAATCTCCTCCTCCCTCCACCAGTGTGTGCATATGTGTGCGCGTGCATGTACATGTGCGTGTGTATGTGTGTATGTGCGTGAGTGTGTGTGTGTGTGTGCGTGCTTATGCCGTTTGAGACAGTCAGTGAGCCATTGCACCTGCACCTTTGATCTAACGCCAGAGCCTGTCCTATTGCTGCAGTCTGATGCAGTGAAACCTCAGTCAGCATGAACGTTTTCAAGGCTACACAGCCTCTACCCACCCAGCCTTCCTATTAACCACCCACCCACCACACGCACGCTGACAACAAGAAATGGAATCAATGACACTGAAAAGATAAAGCCTTTGACGTTTTTGCTTTTTATTGAACCGTGCAAATTTAATTTAATTTATCTGCTTAATAAGAGTTCGATTTCCGCCCCGTCTACGGTGCCAGCTAAGGAATTAGTTTCGCTAGCTATGTATTTCTGCCATTAAACCAAACTCCAAACGTAGCCATTTCCATGGACAGCTGCTTATGTTTTGCTGCTAATTGGGACAACGTCAGGCTAATGTCTTCTAAAATCCTTTGCCAAATGCTCATCTAGTGAGTCACTGTTGAAATAATCCATCTGACAGAAGTAAAAATGTGTCTGTCAGCATCTTCTGTCACCCCCTCCTCATCTCAGGTCCCTCGTTCCCTTTAAGAAAGAGTAAAGAAGAAGAGAATGCGGTGACTGGAATGTGAAAGAAGCAGAATGACATTCTCAACAATAACGAAGCCTTGCCTTGCCTCTCTGCTCTTCCAGCTAAGTTGGATTCAAAACTGAAAGACACATTAAGATGCAGAAACAGAGTCTTGACAGTGATTGCAAAAGCTCCCCATTGTTGCTGCAGCAAATAATGCGTCCTCCTGGCTTTCGGCTTTGTCTCTGGCTGTGTCTCTGTGTGTGTGTCTAGCGAGGGCTCGTTTGTGGAGATTTAGCATGAAAGACAGAGCTATAGGGCTCTCCTCTCCTTTGGGGAAAACAATAATTTTTGATTGGGCCTCTCAATCTAACCACATGACACACTGATTCTGGCTGTGTTGGTTTAGGAGCAATAGTCATGGGCAGTGGTGTCTCCACATGTCTTTTGGCTCTGTGACACATGTCCTGTGTGTGTGTGTGTGTGTGTGTGTGTGTGTGTGTGTGTGTGTGTGTGTGTGTGTGTGTGTGTGTGTGTGTATGTGTGTGTTGGTAGGTCCAGCTGGGAGATGTACTTTGAGGACATCGTTTTATTAAGGGATCTGATGTTACTCCTGTGTGTTTGAGCATCAAGCTTTATGCGTCCTCACACAATTCTAGGAACAAAAGCTCTGTCGTGAGGAGAATGTCTTTTTGCATATGTTTGGCACACAGGGTTGTTGCTAAAAATTTGCATCTGTGAGAAGAGACTAGTCATTTGTAATCCTACTTTCAGACATAATGTGATATTTACAGCATTTGGAATCATGCAGTGGGCTTCTCAAAATATAAAAAAGGTAACTTTCATTACAGAATGTTATTTATCCATCTCTGTGTCTCCTTAAATCTCTCACTCCACAGGAAAAACAGTGTTTTGTTACTGATTGAGTGTGGGGGAAAGCTATTTCTCACTCTTCCTCACTTGTTCTACCCCCTCTGTTTGAATATACATCTCGCCCTATCTGTCTCTCTGTCTCTGTCTCTCTCTCGTTGTCTCTGTCTCTCAGACGAGTAATTGTATTTTTCATTAGTGCAAACTCTATGCTCTGAGGGCTCATTACCCACATTGTTATCTCTCTCTCTCTCTCTCTCTCTATATATATATATATATATATATATATATATATATATATATATATATATATATATATATATATATATATATATACAGTGGGGAGAACAAGTATTTGATACACTGCCGATTTTGCAGGTTTTCCTACTTACAAAGCATGTAGAGGTCTGTAATTTTTATCATAGGTACACTTCAACTGTGAGAGACAGAATCTAAAAATCCAGAAAATCACATTGTATGATTTTTAAGTAATTCATTTTCATTTTATTGCATGACATAAGTATTTGATCACCTACCAACCAGTAAGAATTCCGGCTCTCACAGACCTGTTAGTTTTTCTTTAAGAAGCCCTCCTGTTCTCCACTCATTACCTGTATTAACTGCACCTGTTTGAACTCACTACCTGTATAAAAGACAACTGTCCACACACTCAATCAAACAGACTCCAACCTCTCCACAATGGCCAAGACCAGAGAGCTGTGTAAGGACATCAGGGATAAAATTGTAGACCTGCACAAAGCTGGGATGGGCTACAGGACAATAGGCAAGCAGCTTGGTGAGAAGGCAACAACTGTTGGTGCATTTATTAGAAAATGGAAGAAGTTCAAGATGACGGTCAATCAACCTCGGTCTGGGGCTCCATGCAAGATCTCACCTCGTGGGGCATCAATGACCATGAGGAAGGTGAGGGATCAGCCCAGAACTACACGGCAGGACCTGGTCAATGACCTGAAGAGAGCTGGCACCACAGTCTCAAAGAAAACCATTAGTAACACACTACGCCGTCATGAATTAAAATCCTGTAGCGCACGCAAGGTCCCCCTGCTCAAGCCAGCGCATGTCCAGGCCCGTCTGAAGTTTGCCAATGACCATCTGGATGATCCAGAGGAGGAATGGGAGAAGGTCATGTGGTCTGATGAGACAAAAATAGAGCTTTTTGGTCTAAACTCCACTCGCCGTGTTTGGAGGAAGAAGAAGGATGAGTACAACCCCAAGAACACCATCCCAACCGTGACGCATGGAGGTGGAAACATCATTCTTTGGGGATGCTTTTCTGCAAAGGGGACAGGACGACTGCACCGTATTGAGGGGAGGATGGATGGGGCCATGTATCGCGAGATCTTGGCCAACAACCTCCTTCCCTCAGTAAGAGCATTGAAGATGGGTCGTGGCTGGGTCTTCCAGCATGACAACGACCCAAAACACACAGCCAGGGCAACTAAGGAGTGGCTCCGTAAGAAGCATCTCAAGGTCCTGGAGTGGCCTAGCCAGTCTCCAGACCTGAACCCAATAGAAAATCTTTGGAGGGAGCTGAAAGTCCGTATTGCCCAGCGACAACCCCGAAACCTGAAGGATCTGGAGAAGGTCTGTATGGAGGAGTGGGCCAAAATCCCTGCTGCAGTGTGTGCAAACCTGGTCAAGACCTACAGGAAACGTATGATCTCTGTAATTGCAAACAAAGGTTTCTGTACCAAATATTAAGTTCTGCTTTTCTGATGTATCAAATACTTATGTCATGCAATAAAATGCAAATGAATTACTTAAAAATCATACAATGTGATTTTCTGGATTTTTGTTTTAGATTCCGTCGCTCACAGTTGAAGTGTACCTATGATAAAAATTACAGACCTCTACATGCTTTGTAAGTAGGAAAACCTGCAAAATCGGCAGTGTATCAAATACTTGTTCTCCCCACTGTATATATACATATATATATATATATATATATATATATACATACATACATATACATATATATATTTATACATACATACATATACATATATATATATATAGTGCCACTCCTCAGTAAAAGGCACGACAGCCCGTTTGGAGTTTGCCAAAAGGCACCTAAAGACTCTCAGACCATGAGAAACAAGATTCTCTGGTCTGATGAAACCAAGATTGAACTATTTGGCCTGAATGCCAAGCGTCACATATGGAGGAAACCTTGCACCATCCCTACGGTGAAGCATGGTGGTGGCAGTATCATGCTGTGGGGATGTTTTTCAGCGGCAGGACTGGGAGACTAGTCAGCATCGAGGCAATGATGAACGGAGCAAAGTACAGAGAGAAAACCTGCTCCAGAGCGCTCAGGACCTCAGACTTGGATAAAGGTTCACCTTCCAACAGGACAACGACCCTAAGCACACAGCCAAGACAACGCAGGAGTGGCTTCGGGACAAGTCTCTGAATGTCCTTGAGTGGCCCAGCCAAAGCCCGGACTTGAACCTGATCGAACATCTCTGGAGAGACATGAAAATAGCTGTGCAGCAATGCTCCCCATCCAACCTGACAGCGATTGAGAGGATGTGCAGAGAAGATTGGGAGAAACTCCCCAAAAACAGGTGTGCCAAGCTTGTAGCATCATACCCAAGAAGAATCGAGTCTGTAATCGCAGCCAAAGGTGCTTCAACAAAGTACTGAGTAAAGGGTCTGAATACTTATGTAAATGTAATATTTCCGTTTTTTATTTTTAATGAATTAGGACACATTTCGAAAAACCTCTTTCTGCTTTGTCATTACGGGGTATTGTGTGTAGATTGAAAAAAACTATTTAATCAATTTTAGAATATGTCTGTAACGTAACAAAATGTGGAAAAAGTCAAGGGGTCTGAATACTTTCCGAAGGCACTGTATATACAGTACCAGTCAAAGGTTTGGACACACCTATTCATTCAAGGGTTTTTCTTTATTTTTACTATTTTCTACATTGTAGAATAATAGTGAAGACAACAAAACTATGAAATAACACATATGGAATCATGTAGTATCCAAAAAAGTGTTAAACAAATCAAAATATATTTTATATTTGAGATTCTTCAAATAGCCACCCTTTTCCTTGATGACAGCTTTGCACACTCTTGGCATTCTCTCAACCAGCTTCATTAGGAATGCTTTTCAAAACAGTCTTGAAGGATTTCCCACATACGCTGAGCACTTGTTGGCTGCTTTTCCTTCACTCTGCGGTCCAACTTATCCCAAACCATCTCAATTGGGTTGAAGTCGGTGATTGTGGAGGCCAGGTCATCTGATGCAGCACTCCATCACTCTCCTTCTTTGTCAAATAGCCCTTACAGAGCCTGGAGGTGTGTTGGTTCATTGTCTTGTTGAAAAACAAATGATGTTCCCACTAAGCGCAAACCAGATGGGATGGCGTATCGCTGCAGAATGCTGTGGTAGCCATGCTGGTTAAGTGTGCCTTGAATTCTAAATAAATCACTGACAGTGTCACAAGCAAAGCACCACCACACCGTCACACCTCCTCCTACGTGCTTCACAGTGGGAACCACACATGTGGAGACCATCCGTTCACCTACTCCGTTCACAAAGACAAGGTGGTTGGAACCAAAAATCTCACATTTGGACTCATCAGACCAAAGGACAGATTTCCACCGGTCTAATGTCCATTGCTCGTGTTTCTTGGCCCAAGCAAGTCTCTTCTTCTTATTGGTGTCCTTTAGTAGTGGTTTCTTTGCAGCAATTCTACAATGAAGGCCTGATTCACGCAGTCTCTCTGAACAATTGATGTTGAGATGTGTCTGTTACTTGAACTCTATGAAGCATTTATTTGGGCTGCAATTTCTGAGTCTGGTAACTCTAATGAACTAATCCTCTGCAGCAGAGGTAACTCTGGGTCTTCCTTTCCTGTGGCGGTCCTCATGAGAGCCAGTTTCATCATAGCGCTTGATGGTTTTTGCGACTGCACTTGAAGAAACGTTCAAAGTTCTTGACATTTTCCGGATTGACTGACCTTCATGTCTTAAAGTAATGATAGACTGCCGTTTCTCTTTGCCTATTTGAGCTGTTCTTGCCATAATATTTGTTTTTTTATATATATATTTTTTTGTCATTTAGCAGACGCTCTTATCCAGAGCGACTTACAGTTAGTGAATACATTTTTTTTTTTATACTGGCCCTCCGTGGGAATTGAACCCACAACCCTGGTGTTGCAAACTGAGCTACATCCCTGCCGGCCATTCCCTCCCCTACCCTGGACCAATTGTGCGCCGCCCATGAGTCTCCCGGTCGCGGCCGGCTGCGACAGAGCCTGGATTCGAACCAGGATCTCTAGTGGCACAGTTAGCACTGCGATGCAGTGCCTTAGACCACTGCGCCACTCCAGTAATATGGACTTGGTCTTTTACCAAATAGGGCTATCTTCTGTATACCCCCCCCCCTACCTTGTCACAACACAACTGATTGGCTCAAATGCATTAAGAAGGAAAGAAATTCCACAAATTAACAAGGTACACCTGTTAATTGAAATGCATTCCAGGTGACTACCTCATGAAGCTGTTTGAGAGAATGCCAAAGAGTGTGCAAAGCTGTCATCAAGGTAAAGGATGGCTACTTTGAAGAATCTTAAATATAAAATATATATTTGTTTAACCCTTTTTCATAGTTTTGATGTCTTTACTATTATTATACAATGTAGAAAATAGTAAAAATAAAGAAAAACCCTTGAATGAGTAGGTGTGTCCACACTTTTGACTGGTACTGTATATCTTTCTGCCTTTCAGTGTGCCATCAATAATGAGTGTGATGAGTGTCCTTTTCGACCTCCTTTCGTGTGCAGACTCTATCAATCTATCCACACAGTATGATAACTGATAACCAGAATCTAGGCCTTATCCATATCCCCCTCTCTCCAGGAGTGTTCACGTTAAGCATCTAACAGGTATTTCTCCCTCTCCAGGAGTGTACACGTTCAGCCTCTAACATGTATCTCTCGCTCTCTCTCCAGGAGTGTACACTTTCGGGCTGTTCACCGTGGACATCTTTGTAAACGCGGGCCAGGTGGTGACGGGGAACCTGTCCCCCCACTTCCTGACGGTGTGTAAACCCAACTTCACAGCCCTGGGCTGCCAGCACGCCCTGCGCTACATCAGCCACCAGGAGGCCTGCACCGGGAATCAGGAGGATATCCTGCGTGCACGCAAAACCTTCCCCTCCAAAGAGGCTGCTCTCAGCGTCTACGCAGCCCTCTATCTCGCGGTGAGTGGGAACCTAGGAACTAAAGATACATGTTTAGTGAGTGAGTGAGTGAGTCCCTGTTACAACTACTCACTAATGAAATGTAATAACTATTGAATACATATTAGGATTATATAGTTGTAGTAGGAATACAAAGTAAGCTTTCGGACCTGTACAGACTTCACTGGGACATCTAGGGGTGAAAGGGTAATTCCAAGATTCTGTGAGGGACAGGCTTTAGAACACCTTAATGATACAAGTGGATTTAGTGAGTAGGCCCGATAGATGCAGGTCTTGGATGGGCTGCTATTCAGCTGTTTCTTTGATGGCTATGAGTCAGATTAGATGCGAAGAACGCTGCAAAATATATCCTGGTAGTCTCTAAACCTGTATAATCTGTTAATCAATTCTTGTCAGATTGGACTAGACTGTCGTGTCTCATAATCTTGTTTTCGTTTTGGACTCTGGTTTCGAGTCACAGCCTTTCATTGGTCGAAGAGTGTCTGCTGGTAAGATGCAATTGTTTGAAGATTTCATATTTGATATTTCACTTTTTTTTATCAAATTTGTTCCATCACCTACACAGTATGTAGATCTACTTTCTCTATATGGTTTTGGACTGAAGCTTTGCTTTTAATCTGGCTGGTAGATTTACATAGAAATTGACATCTCCAAGTCTCTAAACAGTTCTGTCTTTTTGTCCAGCTGCTGATATGCGTATAGATGGATTTCTCCAAGTCTCTGAGATGTTCTGCTGGAGGAGTATGTACAGTGACCTCCAAAACTATTGCCACCCTTGATAAAGATGAGCAAAAAAGACTGTATAAAATAAATAATACAAATACCGAGCTATATTGTATGCTCAGGGTTGGGTTGTAATGGATTACATGTAACAGGCATTACATGATCCGATTACAAAAATGAAGTAACTGTAATCAGCCGGGGGAAAAACAATAGGATTACAGTTACATTCTTAAAAACAGCTGATTACATTTGGGATGACTTTATCAAATAACAAGAGGACATTTGATAAAACTTTGTTAGCTCTGCTGTCATTTAGCGCACCATCAAGACTTCTCACATGCACTCAGAGATTCTATTGTCCTGCTGATGGCCCACTAACCCTTGGCCTACAATGGTCGCGCCCCTGCGGAAATCCAATTAACATAATACAAAAATCCTCATCAAAATCCGTCTGTTTATACTAGGGATAGGTGGTTTTTTGCATGGGCTGCGTCTCAATCCACTGCATCCACTGATAATGCCCTTCCGCATCTGTGGTGAAAGGTGGCAGAGCTAGAGGGGTGTTTGTCAGACCATGAGACATCTCACGGAAATCTCTGTAGCTTCTGAAACTATTATGACCACTCTATTGAAAGCTGAGACTCTCACGAACACGATGGTGTTCTCCGTCTTGCTCTAGGATGCCCACAAGCCTCACAAGCCTCATCTGAAGGTCCTGACTATATGGAGATAGTTTAGTGCCTAAAATAAGGGGATAAATACATAAAATATATATAGTTTCCTGCAGGGGCGGTGTGTTCAATAGGGCGATATGGGCGACGCACTGCCAAACGGGAAAAGGAAGGGATTTTTTTTCTAATCAATTATATCACGGCAACAGTAGTTATCAGTGTTCTAATCTGATCTGACTGCCACTAAATGTCCAATCAGGCTAAAGTCGTGCTTCAAATGCCCCCCCCCCCCCCCCCTTTTGGGGCGATTTCAGTCAGGTTGAAAATCGCCCAGAAGTCTGTCATAGACTCCCATGTAAAATCTATTTTTTTCAAATTTCAGAGCTTTCAATACAATCTCTATGGGTTTCTGAGGGCTTGCACTTACGCGCTTTCGTCATACGTAACGTAACCATGAACGTAACTAAGAAAATAGCGGGTAGCAGCGTCTCTGTTGCGACCTGCAGTGTGGCGTTATCTTATGTTTTTAATTTGTACACTTAGTGGCGTTATTTTATGTTTTTAATTTGTACACTTAGTTTACACACATTCTGCCAACCATGGATTTCCAGTGGTGGGTTTTGGACTGATCTTGTTGATCGTGTACATACCCGCTACGAACGGACTAAATAATGAAAACGCTGCTGGCAGCGGAATCCAATACAGCAGAACAAACTTCCCTTACCCACCACCTTGCTGATTAATGCCCAGTCACTGAGGGGGAAAGCGGATGAGTTGTCAGCGAATCTGCGCTTCCAACACGAATATCGGGAGGCCTGTTTGCTGGCATTTACTGAGACTTGGCTGGATGACAGAGTCCCGGACAGAGAAGTGGAGCCGGCCGGCTTCACCCTGGTCAGAGCGGACCGCGATCTGACAGTCACAGGGAAAATCGATCCTGGTAAGAGAGCGACTCTGTACCCCCGACATTGAACTGCTTTCTGTGTCACTGCGACCTTACTATCTGCCCCGTGAGTTCCCCCAATTGTTTGTTACCGTTGTGTACATTCAACCAAAAGCTAATATAACAAAGGCATCAGAGATTATTTATAATCTGTCACAGAAACTGGAATCCATCTCCCCAGATCAGTCAATAAATGCTTCTGGTATTGATTTATATGCTGCCCCTGTCTTCATGTTGTTGCTGGACATATCTTTTTTAAAATGTGTGTAGGTCACCTAAATCATCAGAAAAATTGCCCCCCCTAAGAATTTTTTCAGGAGCCGCCACTGGTTTCCTGATCTTGCTTATGTCTCTCAGCTATAGGACAGACACTTCAGAACAAACTTCCTTTAGATTTTTTGGGGGACTATCTGTTGTTTCATGTAGTGAATCTGTTATTCAATGTGTTTCTATTGGCTAATAGCAGTAATACCAAATTCAATGTTTCATCAAATCATTTTTTTAGATTTGTTTTTATACCTTGAGGGGTCTTAAAATTTAAAATCAAGCTAAAATATCCTTGGTATGACCATCTTAAAACAATTTCATGAAAGCTTAGAACCCCCCCCCCCCCCCCCCCCCCCAGAGGGTTAAGGGTGGATTGTCTATTTTGCATTCAAACTGGTTGAATTAATAATCTTGGTTACCCAGAAGTAAAAATATCTTGCGAAAGTTTGTCATTTCCTGCTTTACTTCAGGGGGGAATGCCGTTAGCAATTGTGATTACTTTTGTGCAAAGGAAGGAAGCGAAGTCTCCCACGCAAACAGAAACTCTCGGCCAAACCCCTTCCTTCTGCTAATTTCACCCGTGTTTATCATGGCCAAAAAGCTAATTTTTGTTTTCATGAATTGTTAAGATATAGCCAATTTTGACTTTGTGGCTGTGGAATCTAGTGGAAACCGTTGATCATCCTCACGCAGGCTTGAAAATCATCACACCAGTTTAAGCAACGCCTTCTCCCAAACCTGACTCATCCAAATAAACAATGACGAAAACCCAAAACCAGGAACTACTACTGCTCGTATTCACACAATTCTACATGAGCCTTGACAGATTCTCACCATTTCATCTGTCCACGAGAGATTAAATGAATAGGTTAAAGTTCCAAACTATTTATACAGTGGGGGAAAAAAAGTATTTAGTCAGCCACCAATTGTGCAAGTTCTCCCACTTAAAAAGATGAGAGAGGCCTGTAATTTTCATCATAGGTACACGTCAAATATGACAGACAAATTGAGGAAAAAAATTCCTGAAAATCACATTGTAGGATTTTTTATGAATTTATTTGCAAATTATGGTGGAAAATAAGTATTTGGTCACCTACAAACAAGCAAGATTTCTGGCTCTCACAGACCTGTAACTTCTTCTTTAAGAGGCTCCTCTGTCCTCCACTCGTTACCTGTATTAATGGCACCTGTTTGAACTTGTTATCAGTATAAAAGACACCTGTCCACAACCTCAAACAGTCACACTCCAAACTCCACTATGGCCAAGACCAAAGAGCTGTCAAAGGACACCAGAAACAAAATTGTAGACCTGCACCAGGCTGGGAAGACTGAATCTGCAATAGGTAAGCAGCTTGGTTTGAAGAAATCAACTGTGGGAGCAATTATTAGGAAATGGAAGACATACAAGACCACTGATAATCTCCCTCGATCTGGGGCTCCACGCAAGATCTCACCCCGTGGGGTCAAAATGATCACAAGAACGGTGAGCAAAAATCCCAGAACCACACGGGGGGACCTAGTGAATGACCTGCAGAGAGCTGGGACCAAAGTAACAAAGCCTACCATCAGTAACACACTACGCCGCCAGGGACTCAAATCCTGCAGTGCCAGACGTGTCCCCCTGCTTAAGCCAGTACATGTCCAGGCCCGTCTGAAGTTTGCTAGAGTGCATTTGGATGATCACGAAGAGGATTGGGAGAATGTCATATGGTCAGATGAAACCAAAATAGAACTTTTTGGTAAAAACTCAACTCGTCGTGTTTGGAGGACAAAGAATGCTGAGTTGCATCCAAATAACACCATACCTACTGTGAAGCATGGGGGTGGAAACATCATGCTTTGGGGCTGTTTTTCTGCAAAGGGACCAGGACGACTGATCCGTGTAAAGGAAAGAATGAATGGAGCCATGTATCGTGAGATTTTGAGTGAAAACCTCCTTCCATCAGCAAGGGCGTTGAAGATGAAACGTGGCTGGGTCTTTCAGCATGACAATGATCCCAAACACACCGCCCGGGCAACAAAGGAGTGGCTTCGTAAGAAGCATTTCAAGGTCCTGTAGTGGCCTAGCCAGTCTCCAGATCTCAACCCCATAGAAAATCTTTGGAGGGAGTTGAAAGTCCGTGTTGCCCAGCGACAGCCCCAAAACATCACTGCTCTAGAGGAGATCTGCATGGAGGAATGGGCCAAAATACCAGCAACAGTGTGTGAAAACCTTGTGAAGACTTACAGAAAACGTTTGACCTGTGTCATTGCCAACAAAGGGTATATAACAAAGTATTGAGAAACTTTTGTTATTGACCAAATACTTATTTTCCACCATAATTTGCAAATAAATTCATAAAAAATCCTACAATGTGATTTTCTGGATTTTTTTTCCTCATTTTGTCTGTCATAGTTGACGTCTGTCATAGTTGACGTGTACCTATGATGAAAATTACAGGCCTCTCTCATCTTTTTAAGTGGGAGAACTTGCACAATTGGTGGCTGACTAAATACTTTTTTCCCCCACTGTACGTGGCCCACTAGTCAATCAGACAGTCGTTTGGACTCTATCGAGTTCCTACTTGCTGCTTTGCAGCATTGTGCTTTCACTCTCTCTCCTTTGTGTGCACCGAGTAGTGGGAAAGAAAAATGCTTTATGATTGAGTAATATTTCAAAAAACCCTGTCTTGTAAGCAGTCATTGACACTGTTGAAGAGAGCATATAGAAATCGTGGCCGTAGTTGAAGCCATTTTTAAGTGTAATGCAGTTGATTGGTGACAATGACATGAACATGTATTGCGGTTGACATAATTACAAGCATTATACTCCGATTTCTACCCACTAGTTTGAAATACACACCGCCCGGGCAACAAAGGAGTGGCTTCGTAAGAAGCATTTCAAGGTCCTGTAGTGGCCTAGCCAGTCTCCAGATCTCAACCCCATAGAAAATCTTTGGAGGGAGTTGAAAGTCCGTGTTGCCCAGCGACAGCCCCAAAACATCACTGCTCTAGAGGAGATCTGCATGGAGGAATGGGCCAAAATACCAGCAACAGTGTGTGAAAACCTTGTGAAGACTTACAGAAAACGTTTGACCTGTGTCATTGCCAACAAAGGGTATATAACAAAGTATTGAGAAACTTTTGTTATTGACCAAATACTTATTTTCCACCATAATTTGCAAATAAATTCATAACAAATCCTACAATGTGATTTTCTGGATTTTTTTTCCTCATTTTGTCTGTCATAGTTGACGTCTGTCATAGTTGACGTGTACCTATGATGAAAATTACAGGCCTCTCTCATCTTTTTAAGTGGGAGAACTTGCACAATTGGTGGCTGACTAAATACTTTTTTCCCCCACTGTACGTGGCCCACTAGTCAATCAGACAGTCGTTTGGACTCTATCGAGTTCCTACTTGCTGCTTTGCAGCATTGTGCTTTCACTCTCTCTCCTTTGTGTGCACCGAGTAGTGGGAAAGAAAAATGCTTTATGATTGAGTAATATTTCAAAAAACCCTGTCTTGTAAGCAGTCATTGACACTGTTGAAGAGAGCATATAGAAATCGTGGCCGTAGTTGAAGCCATTTTTAAGTGTAATGCAGTTGATTGGTGACAATGACATGAACATGTATTGCGGTTGACATAATTACAAGCATTATACTCCGATTTCTACCCACTAGTTTGAAATACATTATTATAAACAATAGCTTAAATGTAGGCTAATTTTGATGGGGGACAATGAGGCGATTCTGAATCTTTCCCCCACGAGGAGGAACCAATAATTTGTATAAACTCTGGATGACTGACAGGGTGCGCTGTATTGAAGCCACCACACAGCCATCTTGGTACTCCTGAAGGCTAGTCAAAGGCTGCTCATGGCTCACATCATCCCAGACACACTTGACCCACTCCAATTCGCATACTGCCCCAACAGATCCACAGATGACGCAATCTCTATTGCACTCCACACTGCCCTCACCCATCTGGACAAAACAAATACCTATGTAAGAATGCTGTTCATTGACTACAGCTCAGCATTCAACACCAACCATAGTCCCCTCCACCAAATGTAAACGCCTGGAGTTTGCACATCAGTGGTGGGTTTGGCATCGAAAGAAGGATGCATATGAAGAAAATAACCTCATGCCTACTGTAAAATATGGTGGTGGATCGTTGATGTTATGGGGCTGTTTTTCTTCCACTGGTCCTGGGGCAATTGTTAAGGTCAATGGCATCATGAACTCTACCAAGTACCAATATATTTTTGCCAAAAACCTGGTTGCCTCTGCCACGAGGCTGAAACTTGGCCGCAAATTACACAAAGCACACATCAAAATCCACCAAGAAATTGTTAATTGACCACATAATCAAAAAAAAAATAATGTCCATCTCAGTCTCTGGACTTAAACCCCATTGAAAACCTGTGGTTTGAATTGAAGAGGGCAGTCCATAAGCGCAGACCGAAGGATATCAAGGATCTGTAAAGATTCTGTATGGAGGAATGGTCTAAGATCTTTCCCAATGTGTTCTCCAATCTCATAAAACAGAAGAAAAAGGTGCCGATATCATCGCAAGGGGAGGGTGCACAAAGCATTGTAATTTTGACACCTATCTATTTTTATTCATTACTTGTTAAATAAAATCTATTTCTCTGAGCAATTGTATAAGTATAAAATATTATAATTTCCCAATAAATAATACAAATAGCTCATGTATTTTTTGCTCATCTTTATCAAGGGTGCCAATAATTTTGGAGGTGACTGTATACACATCTGACTAGCCTGCAGTAGTAGTGACATCATCATCAGCCTTGGCTGCCTGTGTTTGGAATGCAGATGTGCAGGCAAGAAGGCAGGCACAGAAGGCAGCATAGGATCAGATTCTGTTCATCAGCTCCAATAAGCCCAAACACAGAAGCCAGAAAGCAGAAAGCACTTGTCTACTGCACGCACGCACGTACACACTACAGTTGAGGAACAATGGGAAAGTAATTGCTGCTTTGAAAGTTGATAAACTTGTAAGCTCACTTTTGAGAAAATGGCCCTTGAATGTTTTGGTACCTACTGGAGAGCTCTTCTTTGTCTAAATGTTACATTTACATTTTAGTCATTTAGCAGACGCTCTTATCCAGAGCGACTTACAGTTAGTGAGTGCATACATTTTCATACTGGCTACACCCATTCAGCATCGTTCACACCCTCTTAAAACCTTTAGCCCCACCCATCTCTTTAAGGATTCACATGTGAGGCTATGTACTAAACAACCAAAGATTTCAAGACTAAAGGCTGGCTTATACCACGGGTGAGTTCGTAAATGTAATCTGGAGTGCCAGAGTGTGCTCTGGGCATTCATAAACTCAGAGCGTTGTCAGATTGGTGTTCGTAAATTCAGAGCGTTTCGCTCTCCGAGCGTTCAGAGCACACACTGGACGCTCTGGCCGAAAAGTTGGGTTGATCCGAGCGCTCTGACCTAACAACAGCTGTCAAGCACCCAAGCTAACTGGCTAATGTTGGCTAGCTTGCGAGCTACTTCCAGACACAAATGAGAGAACAGCTCACTCTGACCATTTTACTTGCCCTAGCAGAGCTGGTTAGGCTGTTTTTATGTTATCCAGAGCGTTGGTGACTGCAACTGTGCTGTTGGCAACAATTTCATTATGCTTTTTTGCCAACGTTTACTGACACCGGCCATATTCAACGGGTGTTGAGCGTTCATAAATTTGCTCAGACGAGAGTGCTCTGAAATCTGAGTAGATAGCCAGAGCAAATTTACCAGCTACGTCTATTGACAGTTGTTGCAGTGACATCATAAACATTCTATTGAAATAGTTACTTGCATAGTGGAGTCTTTTGTTTAGACATGTAGCTAGCTAGCTAAACAATGAACGATAATCCCAACTCATAACGTTACTACCCTGCAATAATCTGCAGTTAGCTAACCAACCAGGTTCAATGTTAGCTAGCTAACATTAGGCTATAACTAGCAATGCACATGGCTCTGAGATACAAATAATATTACTACACAGATCATACACGTAACGTTAGCTAACAGTACACTTGAAATGAAAAGGACTTTCTGACAAAATTAGAAACGTGTAATATCTGACTCTCTTACCCGTATACATGGATGGACACTTCTCCCTCTCTGTCACGGATGCCATGGTTGCCCTTAGTTTGAAGATATAATCTGTGTTCTCTTTTCGACTCCGTCTGCATATTTGCAATGAAACGCCAGAATTGTCTCCATCTCCTTAGCTATCATACTCTAATTCCATTGATTTCAAAACTCAATCCTCCAGAAAGTGGAGAGCAACACTTATGCAGTTCTACTATGTGATATCTTTAAAAAAAAGCTGTGTTACGAAGGATTACCTACACATACTGACCAGCTCATATTATAGACAGAAGCGAGCTACATGGCAGACCAATCCGAACTCATCTCTCAGCATGTCCAGCCCACTCATTATCTCAGCCAATCATGGCTAGCGGGAAGGTTGCTGTCTTTTTCCATAGCTAAACCAACTAGGCTCGTAATTTAACAATTTTATTCATATTTACAGATGGCATACAAGTTTGTTATTAAGGCACATGAAAGTTCACATGTTCCAGAAGGCATTTCTGCCTAAAAACACATTGTAATAAATAAATAAAATGTTTACGTTCAAATGGTGCTCTTGTGAAGTAGTGACGCGTGACATATGAATAGTTTCCTGAAACGAGTCACATATATAGTACACTACTTTTTACCAGGGCACTATGTAGGAAATAGGGTGCATTTTGGGATGCAGACTGAATCTGGAAATATTTCAGGAACAGCCCACATGAAAAAATACTATAGTATTCACTGTAGTGTTTTTGCAGACTTTTCTGTAGTATTCACTGTAGTATTTTTGTGAACTAAAGTCAGCAAACACACTACAGTGAATACTGTAGTATTTACTTTAGTATACTGTAGTATTTACTTTAGTATACTGTAGTATTTACAGTTAATGCTTGTATAAATACTCTGGTAAAAGAAAACAGTAGTGAAAACAGTAAAATTAATGTAGTGTTTTTGGAGATTGTAGTATACTGTAGTATTTACTTTGGTGTTTTTGCGGACATTACTGTAGTATTTACTGTAGTGTTTTTGTTTTATTATCTTTGACATAGAGGTGGAGGCTTCCTCCTTGAGGAAACCTACTGGAGAAATACTAAAAGAGCACATTTTCCAAAACCTGTAGGTAGGACTGGGGTCTGAACGGATAGTTCAGAGCCTCTACTCTTTTCTATAACCTGTAGGGAACACAATATATGGTCTATAGGTTTCTCACTTATAGGTGTCACCAATTGGGATATGTGATAGGGGAATGGGCAGGGTATATGCACATTAAAAACTGTAGTATTTACTATAGTTTTAAAAAGTAGAGTGTTTTTGCGGACTGTAGTGTTTTTGTGGACATTACTGTAGTATTTACTATAGTGTTTTTGCGGATAATACTGTAGTATTTATATAATATTCTACAGTATACTACAACATTCTATAGTAAGAACTACACATGATCAAGGAACACTTCAGTGTGTAGTATAGTATTCATCCGTATATTACAGTTTACTACAGAATACTATAGTAAGTACTGTAGTATTCTCTAGTAAACTGTAGTATTTCATGTGGGATGGTTAATATATCCAACATGACAGCAGATCATGACAAACATATTGATATACCGTATATTTTTTAAAATCTTGGCTACGAATTCTTTGGCTACGAGGAAGACTGGAGTAGGACTTTAAAGGGAAAACTGATCCTAGATCAGCACTCATACACTGAGACACCATGTGAATATGAGTCCCGTTCAGAGGACCACAGTCTGATGGCAGTGTCTTTCATAAGGAACGACGTCACTGCAGCCTACAGCTACAGGGGAATACACTTCCCAGATCAAACTCTGTCAGATTTCCTTATCTCTGATGTGTTAGATAATCTTAAGGTTTACAGTACCTTCAGAACGTTCACACTTCTTGACTTTTTCCACATTTTGTTGTGTTACAAAGTGGGATTAAAATTTATGCAATTGTAATTTTTTTGTCAATGATTTACACAAAATACTGTGTAATGTGAAAGTGGAAGAAAAATTCTAACATATTTAAAAAATATAAAAAAAATAAAACACTATTATATCGTTATCCTTTTAAAAATTCTTCAAGATCTGTCAATTTGGTTGTTGATCGTTGCTAGACAACCATTTTAAAGTCTTGCCATAGATTTTCAAGCCAATTTAAGTCAAAACTGTAACTAGGCCAATCAGGAACATTCAATGTCATCTTGGTAAGCAACTCCAGTGGTCCTCTGTAGCTCAGCTGGTAGAGCATGGCGCTTGTAACGCCAGGGTAGTGGGTTCAATCCCCAGGACCACCCATACACACACAAAAAAAATTTATGACTGTAAGTTGCTTTGGATAAAAGCGTCTGCTAAATGGCTTATTATTTGGCCTTGTGTTTTAGGGAGTCCTGCTGAAAGGTGAATTTGTCTCCCAGTGTCTGTTGGAAAGCATACTGAATCAATTTTTCCTCTAGGATTTTGCCTGTGCTTAGCTCTATTCCATTTATTTTTATCCTAAAAAACTCCCTAGTCCTTGCCAATGACAATCATACCCATAACATGATGCAGCCACCACCATGCTTGAAAATATGAAAAGTGGTACTCAGTGATGTGTTGTGTTGGATTTGCCCCAAACATATCGCTTTGTATTCAGGACAAAAAGTTCATTTCTTAGCATATTGTTTTGCAGTATTACTTTTGTGCCTTATTGGAAACGGGATGCATGTTTTGGAATATTTTTATTCTGTACAGGCTTCCTTCTTTTCACTCTGTCATTTATGTTAGTATTGTGGAGTAACTACAATGTTGTTAATCCATCCAGCCATTAAACTCTGTAACTGTTTTAAAATCCCCTTTGGCATCATTGAGGAAATCCCTTAGCGGTTTCCTTCCTCTCTGGAAACTGAGTTAGGAAGGGCATCTGTATCTTTGTTGTGACTGGGCGTATTGATGCACCATCCAAAGTGTAATTAATAACGGCACAATGCTCAAAGGAATAATCAATGCCTGCTTCTTTTTTTTTACCCATCTACCAATAGGTGCCTTTCTTTGCGAACCATTTGAAAACCTCCTTGGTCTTTGTGGTTGAATCTGTGTTTGGATTTCACTGCTCGACTGAGGGATCTTGCAGATAATTGTATGTGTGGGGTAAAGAGCTGGGATAGTCATTTAAAAAGTCCATGCAACCTATTATGTGACTTGTTAAGCACATTTTTACTCCCGAACTTATTTAGGCTTGCCATAACAAAAGGGTTGAATACTTATTGAGTCAAGACATTTCAGCTTTTCATTTTTAATTAATATGTAAACATTTTTAAAAACATAATTCCACTTTCACATTATGGGGTATTGTGTGTAGGCCAGTAACCACAAAATCTCAATTTAATAAGTTAAATTCAGGCTATTAAACAACAGAATGTGATTCGTTTCAGGAAAAACTAGGCGTATATTGCCTGGCTGGGCTGATGAGACAGTGGATTGCGCAGTGAGATGGAACAGAGTAAATAGGCATTTCAACGTCATAGTTTTAGCCGCTGGTAATTTGTGGAATAGACACCGGCTGGAATGCAGTTTTAACCAATCAGCATCCAGGATTAGACACACCCATTGTGTAATGTTTAGCTAGCTAGCTACATGTCTAAACAAAAGACTCCACTATGCAAGTAACCATTTCACTGTACCGTTTACACCTTCTGTATCCTGTGCATGTGACAAATAAATCTTGATTTTATTTGATATAGTGTGTGTTTAGCAGAGACGGTAATGTGAAGAACAACATGACCTGCACCAAAGCCAAATTAGGATATAACGTCAGGCCACACTCACAACCGTAAGCTATTTTCTGTAATTAGCTTGCCATTAACTTGTAAAGAATGAGCTTGTAGGTTTATTTTCCTGTAATAACGAATACAAATTAGCTTAATTTAAGAGTTTGTCAGCTTATGATGTGGTCATTATTTGAACTGGCTAGCCAGCTAACTTAACATTAGCTAGCTATCTAGCTAACAAGCTAGAAACGAACCAAAACATTGTTTAGAAAGTTGCTTTTAGTTGCCTGGTTTTCTAGATTGACATATACTAAATACATTTTTAAATGGATGGGTTTATTGGTGTTAAAATACACCAGTTATACTATTTTGGACCACCAGGCTGCTGATGTCATGCAGCCTGTCATTTTTGTGTTTCTACTTTTTCATAACGACAACGACAAGTTTGATGTCGGACGACAGTAGAATGTTCATGATGTCACTGCGCCAACTGTCTACAGACATGTCGATAGACGTACTGTAGTATAAACCAGCCTTAGTCTTGAAATCTTTGGTTGTTTACTACACTACCATACTCACTCTGTATAGCACGTGTAGGTGTACCAAAAACATTCAAGGGCCATTTTCTCAAAAGTGGGGTTACAAGTTTATCAACTTTCAAAGCAGAATTACTTTTCCATTGTTCATCAACTGTAGTTGTAAAAAACACATTTCAAATGTTGCTACATAAGACCAAATCGAGCCACGTCGGTCACAAATGTGGATCAGCTTTAATATTGCAGATAGATTGTAACTTCCATCAATGTAATTGTCTGCATCACTTCCAATCCCCCATATGTTTTTTTTTCTAGCAATATATATATATATATATATATATATATATATATATATATATATATACACATATATATATATACACATATATATATATACATACACATATACATATATATATATACACTGCCGATTTTACAGGTTTTCCTACTTACAAAGCATGTAGAGGTCTGTAATTTGTATCATAGGTACACTTCAACTGTGAGAGACGGAATCTTTAACAAAAATCCAGAAAATCACATTGTATGATTTTTAAGTAATTCATTTGCATTTTATTGCATGACATAAGTATTTGATCACCTACCAACCAGTAAGAATTCCGGCTCTCACAGACCTGTTCGTTTTTCTTTAAGAAGCCCTCCTGTTCTCCACTCATTACCTGTATTAACTGCACCTGTTTGAACTCGTTACCTGTATAAAAGACACCTGTCCACACACTCAATCAAACAGACTCCAACCTCTCCACAATGGCCAAGACCAGAGAGCTGTGTAAGGACATCAGGGATAAAATTGTAGACCTGCACAAGGCTGGGATGGGCTACAGGACAATAGGCAAGCAACTTGGTGAGAAGGCAACAACTGTTGGCGCAATTATTAGAAAATGGAAGAAGTTCAAGATGACGGTCAATCACCCTCGGTCTGGGGCTCCATGCAAGATCTCACCTTGTGGGGCATCAATGATCATGAGGAAGGTGAGGGGTCAGCCCAGAACTACACGGCAGGACCTGGTCAATGACCTGAAGAGAGCTGGGACCACAGTCTCAAAGAAAACCATTAGTAACACACTACGCCGTCATGGATTAAAATCCTGCAGCGCACGCAAGGTCCCCCTGCTCAAGCCAGCGCATGTCCAGGCCCGTCTGAAGTTTGCCAATGACCATCTGGATGATCCAGAGGAGGAATGGGAGAAGGTCATGTGGTCTGATGAGACAAAAATATAGCTTTTTGGTCTAAACTCCACTCGCCGTGTTTGGAGGAAGAAGAAGGATGAGTACAACCCCAAGAACACCATCCCAACCGTGAAGCATGGAGGTGGAAACATCATTCTTTGGGGATGCTTATCTGCAAAGGGGACAGGACGACTGCACCGTATTGAGGAGAGGATGGATGGGGCCATGTATCGCGAGATCTTGGCCAACAACCTCCTTCCCTCAGTAAGAGCATTGAAGATGGGTCGTGGTTGGGTCTTCCAGCATGACAACGACCCGAAACACACAGCCAGGGCAACTAAGGAGTGGCTCCGTAAGAAGCATCTCAAGGTCCTGGAGTGGCCTAGCCAGTCTCCAGACCTGAACCAAATAGAAAATCTTTGGAGGGAGCTGAAAGTCCGTATTGCCCAGCGACAGCCCCGAAACCTGAAGGATCTGGAGAAGGTCTGTATGGAGGAGTAGGCCAAAATCCCTGCTGCAGTGTGTGCAAACCTGGTCAAGACCTACAGGAAACGTATGATCTCTGTAATTGCAAACAAAGGTTTATGTACCAAATATTAAGTTCTGCTTTTCTGATGTATCAAATACTTATGTCATGCAATAAAATGCAAATGAATTACTTAAAAATCATACAATGTGATTTTCTGGATTTTTTTATTTATTCTGTCTCTCACAGTTGAAGTGTACCTATGATAAAAATTACAGACCTCTACATGCTTTGTAAGTAGGAAAACCTGCAAAATCGGCAGTGTATCAAATACTTGTTCTCCCCACTGTACATATCCTTTTTTAAATAATATTTCCCTTCATTACTTTCCAACCCCACCACCCCTTCCCTAATTGGAGTAAACTAGTGAACAACAATGCTTAGGCCTCTACTTCCATATTATACATACTATATACCTTTTATGGACACGGTCAAATTTTACAATAATTATATTTTGTTTGTTTTTACTCCTGAACTTCCTCTGATCATTTTCATGATGTCCATCTGGTTTGCTTCTATATGCCATATTTTTCTAACTGTGCTCTTTCACAAAAGCTCTCAACCTATAACCTATATAGTTATTATGGATACAGTGTGCTTTACATTAGTTATCTTGTTGTTATTAGTTGTTGTTAGTTGTTATTAGTCCCATCCTTCAGCTCCATTCAACACCTCCCGATCTAATGATTCTGTCTCTTCGCAGCAAAATCTGCAGAGCTGCGAAGATTGTATCCCCCATACAAATAACATTCTATTGGTAGCAAGAATTTTATATAATAATTTAAATGGAAAAATTCTAAGTTTTGAATCCGGCGTCATTTGTGTATCAGTTCATAAAAACTATGCCATCGAATCGGTACGTCAAAAATCTCTTCCCAACTATTTTGCAATCTATATGGGACAGCTGTCAATCCTTTGGTCCTTAAATGAAACTGGTAAAACATTTTATTTATCACAATTTTCTTTAACCAATTAAGTTCTTTAATGCAAGGCCGACAGACAAGTTCCTTACTTTTTCCCCCTTCCACTTTCCTCTTCCATTTTTGCTGTAATGCTGCAATTATTTTGTTTTAATTTTGGGTAGAGCAGATATTTCCATATGTTTTTGTTAGCTGCGTGTGTGACATAACTCCACCATTCCTACCGATAATATAATTTACAAAGATTATACCTTTTTAAACATTTTGTCAGAAAAAAATGTTTTTTTTAATCAATTAGTATATTTGAGTTTAACCACAATATTTGTTGCAATATTTGTTCTGTCGTTTCTGGAGGATTAAATTGAAATTGCAACCAACTTTCTATGGCTTGTTTTAGAAATAGTGATATTTTGGGGCTTATTTCCTTTTCAAATAACTGAAAGTGAGAGGTTGTAATCTGAATAAAGGGAAAAAGGCCATTCTTGAACATTGGGTGAGACAATCTCACTAATTTGCTAGAGAACCATTTCGGATTTAAGTATAACTTTTGTATGACTGAAGCATTTAGTGATAGGTCTAATGCTTTAATATTTAATAATTTCTGTCCTCCGAATTCATATTCATTATATAAATAGGCCTGTTTAATTTTGTGTGGCTTGCCGTTCCAAATAAAATGGAATATTTTTTTCTCATATAATTTAAAAAACTGTTCGCTAGGCGTAGGCAAGACCATAAGCAAATAGGTAAACTGGGATAATACTAAAGAGTTAATCAGGGTGATTTTTCCACAAATTGACAGGTATTTACCTTTCCATGGTAGCAAGATCTTATCTATTTTTGCTAACCTTCTATTAAAATGTATTGGAGTGAGATCATTTATTTAATTTGGGATATGTATTCCGAGTATATCCACATCGCCATCAGACAATTGTATTGGTAAACTACATGGTAATGTAACATTTTTATTTTTTTGTGATCCAATACGTAATATAGTACATTTATCATAATTTGGTTGTAATCCAGAGAGGTTAGAAAATGTATCTAGATCCTCTATGAGGCTGTGGAGGGATTCAAGTTGTGGATTTAAAAGAAAACATGAATCATCAGCGTACAATGACACCTTTGTTTTTAAGCCCTGGATTTCTAATCCCTTGATATTATTGTTGGATCTGATTTTAATAGCTAACATTTCGGTGGCCATAATAAATAGATATGCCGATAGTGGACAATCTTGTTTCACTCCTCTTGACAGTTTAAAACTTTCTGAGAAATAGCCATTATTAACTATTTTACACCTAGGGTTACTATACATGATTTTAACCCAATTTATAAGAGATTGTCCAAAACTGAAATGCTCCAGGCATTTATATATAAACCCCAGTCGTACTTTATCAAATGCCTTTCGAAGTCTGCTATGAATAGCAGGACTGGTTTCACAGATTTTTCATAGTGTTCTATTGTTTACAGTACTTGCCTTATATTATATCCAATGTATCGCCCATGTAAAAAACCTGTCTGATTAGAATTAATAATGTCCGACAATACCTTTTTAATTCTATGCGCTATACATTTTGCAACACTGAAGTGTAAGGGGCCTCCAATTTTATTAATGGACTGGATCTTTATATTTTCCACTTGTATCCTGTTTCAGTAATAATGAAATCAGACCTTCTTCGTGAGTGTCTGATAATCTACCATTTACATAGGAGTGGTTAAAACATGCTAATAACGGTCCTCCGAGTATATCAAAAAAGGTTTGGTATACCTCGACTGGTATGCCATCCAACCCTGGAGTTTTCCCGGACTTAAAGTCTTTAATTGCATCCAGAAGTTCCTCCTCTGTAATTTCACCTTCACATTAGTCTTTCTGTATAGCTGTTAATTTTACATTATCAATAGAAAAAAAATCTCTACAATTTGCTTCAGTTAGAGGAGATGGCGGTGACTGAAACGAAAACATATGCTTAAAGTACTTTGTTTCCTCCTTCAAAATATAATTTGGTGAATCATGGGTGACTCCGTCATTTGTACCCAGTTTCAGTAAATTATTTTTGGTAGCATTCCTATGTTGAAGATTAAAAAATAATTTGGTGCATTTTTCCCCATATTCCATCCAGTTTGCTTTATTCTTTATAATATATTACATTTGAAGTTTCTTGAATAAGTTTCTCCATTTCTTTTTGTTTTTCCTCTAATTTATTCTGAGCCTCTATGTTACAGTTTTTATTGCTATCTATCTGTTCTGTTAGACCTTCTATTTCCTTTGTTAGTGTGGACTCTTTTGTCCTAAATTGCTTTTATTTTCGAGATGAGTACTGAATTGCATGGCCTCTAAAGGCACATTTAAAGGTGTCCCATACAATAAGGGGATTTGCTGTACCTACAGTTGAAGTCGGAAGTTTACATACACCTTAGCCAAATACATTTATTATTATTATTACATTTAAACTCAGTTTTTCACCATTCCTGACATTTAATCATAGTAAAAATTCCCTGTCTTAGGTCAGTTAGGATCACCACTTTATTTTAAGAATGTGAAATTTCAGAATAATAGTAGAGAGAATGATTTATTTCAGCTTTTATTTATTTCATCACATTCCCAGTGGGTCAGAAGTTTACATACACTCAATTAGTACTTGGTAGTATTGCCTTTAAATTGTTTAACTTGGGACAAACATTTCAGGTAGCCTTCTACAAGCCTCCCACAATAAGTTGGGTGAATTTTGGCCCATTCCTCCTGACAGAGCTGGTGTAACTGAATCAGGTTTGTAGGCCTCCTTGCTCGCACACACTTTTTCAGTTCTGCTCACACATTTTCTATAGGATTGAGGTCAGAGCTTTGTGATGGCCACGCCAATACCTTGACTTTGTTGTCCTTAAGCCATTTTGCCACAACTTTGGAAGTATACTTGGGGTCATTGTCCATTTGGAAGACCCATTTGCGACCAAGCTTTAACTTCCTGACTGTTGTCTTGAGATGTTGCTTCAATATATCCACATAATTTTCCTTCCTCATGATGCCATCTATTTTGTGAAGTGCACCAGCCCCTCCTGCAGCAAAGCACCCCCACAGCATGATGCTGCCACCCCCGTGCTTCACGGTTGGGATGGTGTTCTTCGGCTTGCAAGCTTCCCCCTTTTTCCTCCAAACATAACGATGGTCATTATGGCCAAACAGTTCTATTTTTGTTTCATCAGACCAGAGGACATTTCGCCAAACCGTAGTCTGGCTTTTTTATGGTGGTTTTGGAGCAGTGGCTTCTTCCTTGATGAGCGGCCTTTCAGGTTATGTCGATATAGGACTCGTTTTAATGTGGATATAGATACTTTTGTATATGTTTCCTCCAGCATCTTCACAAGGTCCTTTGCTGTTGTTCTGGGATTGATTTGCACTTTTCGAACCAAAGAACGTTCATCTCTAGGAGACAGAACGCGTCTCCTTCCTGAGCGGTATGACAGCTACGTTGTCCCATGGTGTTTATACTTGCGTACTATTATTTGTACAGATGAACGTGGTACCTTCAGGCGTTTGGAAATCGCTCCCAAGGATGAACCAGACTTGTGGAGGTCTACAATCTTTTTTCTGAGGTCTTGACAGATTTCTTTTGATTTTCCCATGATGTCAATCAAAGAGGCAGTGAGTTTGAAGGTAGGCCTTGAAATACATCCACAGGTACACCTCCAATTGACTCAAATTATGTCAATTAGCCTATCAGAAGCTTCTAAAGCCATGACATCATTTTCTGGAATTTTACAAGCTGTTTAAAGGCACAGTCAACTTAATGTATGTAAACTTCTGACCCACTGGAATTGTGATACAGTGAATTATAAGTGAAATAATCTGTCTTTAAACAATTGTTGGAAAAATTACTTGTGTCATGCACAAAGTAGATGTCCTAACCGGCTTGCCAAAGCTATAGTTTGTTAACAAGAAATTTGTGGAGTGGTTGAAAAATGAGTTTTAATGACTCCAACCTAAGTGTATGTAAACTTCCGACTTCAACTGTATGTAAAATCAGTTATAAATTCCTCTGTCCTAGTTAAAAACAAGTTATCATCCAATAGGCTTTGATTTAATTTCCAATATCCTCGCCCACGTGGAAATTCAGTAAGAGTAATGTATATGCCAATTATATGATGGTCCGACCGCATTCTGTCCCCTATCAACACTTTTTAAACTTTTGGTGCCAACGAGAATGACATAAGAAAGAAGTCAAGACGACTAGCTTGATTGAGTCTCCGACATGTATATCTCACTAGGTCAGGATATTTAAGCCTCCATATATCTACTAGTTCTAATCTATCCATGACATTCACGATTTCCTTAAGAGCATGAGGGTGATTGTTTGTAGTGTGATTTCATTTACTGTCCACTGAGCTATTTAAAACAGTATTATAATCTCCCACTATAATAATAGAGTCTTGAATTGCTTGCAGTGTTGATCATTTATTATATATATGTCAAAGAAGTGTGGATCATCATTATTTGGTCCGTAAAGGTAAATGAGCCATATCTGTTTATGGTCCAATAACATATTTAAAATAATCCATCTACCTTGCGTATCTGTTTGGACAATTTTCACATTTGGATCGAAATTACTGTTAATTAATATCATCACCCCTTTTGAGTTTCTTTGTCCATGGGAGAAGTATATTTCGCCCCCCCCCCCCCCCCATTCCTTTTTCCACGCAACTTCATCTAGAATTGTTGAATGGGTTTCCTGTAAACAATAGATATTATATTCTTTCTCTTTGAGCCATGTAAATATTGTTATTCTTTTGTTATTATCTGCTAAGCCATTACAATTATAACTGGCTATACTTATTTCATCACATACCATAATGGGATACAAGTTTCACATCTATTTATCATTCATCAAATTTTGCTACATAAGACCAAATCGAGCCACGTCGGTCACAAATGTGGAAAAACTCAAGGGGTGTGAATACTTTCTGAAATCCCACGTACCAAATATCCCTCTTACTGGTTCCAGTGTCTGACTGGTTGCCTAAAGGGATGTTTGCATGGACTCTTCTTACCCCCTTGATCCATTTAGAGATGTAGGTCAGTTAGCAGTGCGATTATTTTGTAGCGGTTAGCGTCGGTTAGCATGCTACTGTAAAGCACATGGTTTATTAGCAGTTAGCGCCAGTAAGCTATCTACAGTAAAACCCATTGTATTTAATGGTTAGCATACTACTGTAAAGCACCATGTTAGAGGTTAGCTTGGTGCATGCTACTGTAAAGCAGCACCATGGAGATTGGTGATTACTCCTGCTATACCCTCATTGTCTGTAGCATTATCACAGGCTGCTGGTAATGAGCCCATAGTAGGATCAAATGCTTGGCTTGTGGACATCATCTAGAATCTGTTGTATCGGATAATCTGAATGAGGCAATTTAATCGTTGTATAATGTACAGTATTATAGGCTTACCTAGTTTCTTATGGCTCAGGATGGTATGTTCCCATTGAAAGGCGGTCCAAAGGCATTCAATGGCAGTCCACTCTTTGATGGTATGCACAACCAAATATAATCAATTAAGTAATTTTACTTACACTTTATGTGCAAATCGTACAGAGTGTGGTTTTAAAACATCAGCACAGCTATGTTGACCTTATTGACCTCTATACAGGACAGGTTTGACAGTATATCCAGCCAGTCAGTACAGTATGACATCATGTTAACTCTGTGGGAGAGATTGATCTTTGAAAGGCTGTCTATAAAGGACATTGTCACTCTTCTTTATCTCTTCAGAATATATTTATAGTGTCACACTCCCATTTATCTGACAAGCCTTGATTAGTGACAGTACAAATGTCACTTAATATGTGACATTAAATTAAAAATGTAGGTCGGAGCTTCAACCCCTGTGTAAAGCATTCTGTAAGGCTATTAGATGGTTGAAATCAAGTTGACCTCACCCGTTTGGTAGATTGGATTACTGCCTCGGAGGACATTTTTGAAGGGACATAGTAAGAGTGTGGTCATGTGTGAAATGTATACGTTTTTGACAACTTACATCCCATGGCGCCTGGGAAGGGCTGTGAGCCATGCCCTTGACCTGAGTGGGAGAAAGTTTCCCTCCACACATACACACCACCACCACCACCACCCCGACCACGGCCACAGTATAGTCACTGTTTTAATGAAAGCTCTGGGGATACAGTGAATCATCACATAATGGGCCGGACCATTCCAAATGTTAAGGTCAATCAGCAGCAAGACTGAAACACAATCGCCATGGGGGGGGATTTCACTTCAGATTTACTGGGATTTCATTTTACACACAGAAGAGCAAATCATTGGGCTTAACTGTTTTTAATCAGGTTCTTTCTGCATGGGGAGATATAGTGAAGGAGGTGGTGATGGTATTCATCATAGTTTGTTATCCTGCAGGAAGGAACGAATGTGTCGTAAAGCAGCGGTTCATCAACCATGACGATGATATATCACCGCTATCGTTAAACACACCCAGCGGAAGTCAATACAAAATTAGATAGGATAAAAAAATCTCTGATTTAAAATGTCAAACTATCATAGTACATATTCTGCCTTTGGAACAGTGCATCATTTTTTTACTTGACGTCAACTCATGTAATGTAGAGATGGCATAAACTAACGCAGAGCGAGATAGAGAAAGAGAACAAATCAAATGTTGTATATCTCTTTCTACCCCCCGGAGAAGAAAATGAATGAAAATGGGTCAGGGTGCATGCAGCCTTTGAGTCCATAGAGAGAGAGAGAGATACAAATGTGTAATGTGCCCTCAGAGCGTAGAGTTTGCACTAATGAAAAATAAAATTACTCGTCCGCCACTCTGACATGAGGGATTCGTTATAAAGCGTGCGGCTTCACATCAGAGGACTACAACAAGGGAAAACAAAACTCTTAATCATGTTTCCTCTCCTCTACTTTTCTAGACATGTAACGACAATGGGCATTTGTTTTCTCTCCTTTCGTTTTAAGTGCCATTCAATTGCCTTTTAAGTTCATTTGCATCATGTTTAAGTTCATGTTGCAGTCACTTTTAAGTTACTTGCGACAATTTTGAGTCCCACTGTTACCATGTCGTGTCATATCAGAATGATAAAAAAATTATGAGGAGTGACAGGGCCTGTCTAGTCTCCCTCTATCATCTGTGTCCCAGCTGGGTTAGGGGAGGCGCCGCTCCAGGCACTTTTTCTCTGCTTGACTCAGGCTTCCTAATTTAGCACTGAGACAGGGGCAGCTGTGTACTCTGTCTGTCTCACTCTCTCTCTGTCTGTCTCTCACTCCCACACCCACACCCCTCTTTTTCTTTCGTTCTGTCTGTCTCTCTCTTTCTCTTCCACCCCTACACTCCGCTCTCTCAGTCTGTGACTATCTGTCTCTCCCTCTCAGGTAGAGCAGGGGGCAAAGAGGTGACAGTTAGTTAGAAAACACATCCACCAACAGCCCTACCAACCGGGGATATACTGTACTTTAGATGAGAAACCACTTACTTGAATATAGAACCCAGCTCTATACAGCCCTATTCATACTGAGGACACATCTACAGTGCCTTCGGAAAGTATCCAGACCCCTTGACTTTTTCCACATTTTGTTACGTTACAGCCTTATTCTAAAATCGACTAACCTCTTAAGGATCGGACCCTTTTTTTCAATTTTCGCCTAAAATGACATATCCAAATCTAACTGCCTGTAGCTCAGGACCAGAAGCAATGATATGCATATTCTTGATACCATTTGAAAGGAAACACTTTGTGGAAATTAATGTAGGAAATTAATGTAGGAGAATATAGCACATTAGATCTGGTAAAAGATAATACAATTTAAAAAACATGCGTTCTCAATTTTTTGTTTGAAATGCAAGAGAAAGGCCACAATATAATATTGCAGTTTAGACATAATTTAGATTTTGGCCACTAGATGGAAGCAGTGTGTGTGCAAAGTTTCAGAATGATCCAGTGAAGCATTGCAATACTGGACTATTTTGTATCAAGTCTGCCCAAATGTGCCGAATTGGTCAATTGATACATAACTATAACTATAGAGAAGGCAGGGGTTCAAACTGTAAAACTCAGTTCCTACATTTGAATATAAAAATTGATTTTATCAAACAAAACTATGCTACATTTTATCTCTGGGACCCTTAGGATGATAAATCAAAGGTGAATGTATCAAACCAGTTGCCGTGATACGTTTTTTGTTGTTGAGCACTCTCCTCAAACAATAGCATGGTATTTCTTCACTGTAATAACTACTGTAAATTGGACAGTGCAGTTAGATGAACAAGAATTTAAGCTTTCTACCCATATAAGACATGTATATGTCCTGGAAGGTTTGCTGTTACTTACAACAGTCATGCTAATCACATTAGTGTACGTTAGCTCAACCGTCCCGTATACGGGACACCGATATATAAATAAAACATTTTCCTCATCAATCTACACACAATACCCCATAACGACAAAACGAAAACAGGATTTTAGCAAATGTATAAAAAATAAATAACAGAAATACCTTATTTACATAATTATTCAGACCCTTTGCTATGAGACTCGAAATTGAGCTCACGTGCATCCTGTTTCCATTGATCATCCTTGAGATGTTTCTACAACTTGATTGGAGTCCACCTGTGGTAAATTCAATTGATTGGACATGATTTGGAAAGGCACACACCTGTCTATATTAGGTCCCACAGTTGACAGTGCATGTCAGAGCAAAAAAAAGCCATGAGATCGAAGGAATTGTCCGTAGAGCTCAGAGACAAGATTGTGTCGAGGCACAGATCTGGGGAAGGGTACCAAAACATTTCTGCAGCATTGAAGGTCCCCAGGAACACAGTGGCCTCCATCATTCTTACATTTTAGTCATTTAGCAGACGCTCTTATCCAGAGCGACTTACAGTTAGTGAGTGCATACATTTTCATACTGGCCCCCCGTGGGAAACGAACCCACAACCCTAGCGTTGCAAGCGCCATGCTCTACCAACTGAGCTACAGGGGACTATATTCTTAAATGGAAGAAGTTTGGAATCACCAAGACTCTTTCTAGATCTGGCCACACGGCCAAACTGAGCAATCGGGGTAGAAGGGCCTTGGTCAGGGAGGTGACCAAGAACCCGATGGTCACTCTGACAGAGCTCTAGAGTTCCTCTGTGGAGACGGGAGAACCTTCCAGAAGGACAACCATCTCTACAGCATTCCAACAATAGGCCTTTATGGTAGAGTGGCCAGTTGGAAGCCACTCCTCATTAAAAGGCACATGACAGCCCGCTTGGAGTTTGCCAAAAGACACCTAAAGACTCTCAGACCATGTGAAACAAGATTCTCTGGTCTGAAAAAAACAAGATTGAACTCTTTGGCCCGAATGCCAAGCGTCACGTCTGGAGGAAACCTGGCACCATCCCTACGGTGAAGCATGGTGGTGGCAGAATCATGCTGTGGGGATGTTTTTCAGTGGCAGGGACTGGGAGTCAGGATCGAGGCAAAGATGAACTGAGCAAAGTACAGAGAGATCCTTGATGAAAACCTGCTCCAGAGTGCTCAGGACCTCAGATTGGGGCGAAGGTCCACCTTTCAACAGGACAACGACCTTGAGCACACAGCCAAGACAACGCAGGAGTGGCTTCGGGACAAGTCTCTAAATGTCCTTGATTGGCGCAGCCAGAACCCGGACTTGAACCCAATAGAACATCTCTGGAGAGACCTGAAAATAGCTGTGCAGCAACACTCCCCATCCAACCTGACAGAGCTTTTGAGGATCTGCAGAGAGAAATGGGAGAAACTCCCCAAATACAGGTGTGCCAAGCTTGCAGCGTCATACCCAAGAAGACTCGAGGCAGTAATCGCTGCCAAAGGTGCTTCAAAAAAGTACTGAGTAAAGGGTCTGAATACTTATGTAAATGTGATTAGTTTTATTTTATACATTTGCTAACATTTCTAAAAACCTGCTTTTGTGTTGTCATTATGGGGTATTGTGTGTAGATTGATGAGGGAAAAAAACGATGTATTCAATTTTAGAATAAGGCTGTAACATAACAAAATGTGGAAAAAGTCAAGGGGTCTGAATACTTTCTGAATGCACTGTATACTGTAGCATGCATTGATGCACTCTGTTGTTGCTGAATTAATATAGTATTGACATTCTCAAGATGTCTATGGTATTATATGTTGTCTGTGGTCCCATTTACTCTGTTTAAGATATGACGCCAATGACATTACTTATGAGTACAATGAAGATTAAGCACTGATTTAGCTATGTGCAGTCTATGGCTATGTAAGTACTGCATGTGAGGATATCTACTTGTTTGTAAATAAATATAAATATATGTTAATTGTATGTTTATTGCCGTCTTTTTTCCCTCATTGAAAGCATCTACTTGTCTAGAAAATGTGAGAGAATAACAGTGAAGTTCATTGAACCATCCCCACCTTCTTCTTCCCTCTCTCCAGAGTTACATCACATGCACGGTGAAAGCCAAAGGGACGCGGCTAGCCAAGCCTGTGCTGTCCCTGGGTCTGATGTGTCTGGCCTTCCTCACGGGACTCAACAGAGTGGCTGAGTATCGGAACCACTGGTCTGATGTCATCGCTGGCTTCATCATAGGAGTGGCCATCGCTACCTTTCTGGTAAGAACCTGTTCTGCAGCAGCATCAAAATCGTCACAATGTACAGTGTGCATATTAGAACAGTATCAACACCAACTTCTTGTGACCTGTGAGGCTGTCCTAATTTGGACACCATACCACTGGGTTGTAGAACCAGGATCAGCATCAGTATGGTTGTGTCCAACATGGCACCCTATTCCCTATAAGTGCACTACTTTAAACCATGGTATGCTCTGGTCAAAAGTAGTGCACTATAAAGGGAATAGGGTGCCATTCATGATGCATTCCATCACCCCTCTGAGTTCATCATTAGCACTTAAACTGTCTAGGCCTAATGGGCTTGTACTGAGACATAAACCAAGAGCGATAATTGGCCAACGCTTATAATGGTTGCTAACCCATACCCTACCTGTAACAGCACTCACTTAAGGTGCCTGGAAATATGCCTGAATGAAAATCCTTCACTGAGAAACAGACATGCACACACACTACTTAAATTGAGCTGTCACTTTAATAATGTTTACATTTACATTTTAGTCATTTAGCAGACACTCTTATCCAGAGCGACTTACAGTTAGTGAGTGCATACATTTTCATACTGGCCCCCTGTGGGAAACGAACCCACAACCCTGGCGTTGCAAGCGCCATGCTCTACCAACTGAGCTACAGGGGACTTTTACCCAGTTCATATGTATATACTGTTTTCTAGTCAAGGCCATCCTATTAAACTATTTCTGTGTATATACTATCCAAGTATTCTTCAGATATACTACATATATCTGTGTATGTGACCAATACAATTTTATTTGATATTCTATCCATATACTGTCCATGTCTACACATCCCATCACACAAAACCGCATGCACACGCACGCACGTGCACACACACACCCATATATATATATATATATATATATATATATATATATATATATATATATATATATATATATATATATATATATATATATACAGTACCAGTCAACAGTTTGGACACACCTACTCATTCCAGGGATTTTCTTTGTTTTTACTATTTTCTACATTGTACAATAAAACGATGAAATAACACGTGGAATCATGTAGGAACCAAAAAAGTGTTTAACAAATCAAAATATATTTTATATTTGTGTCACGAGTGCTGTAGGTGGGTGTAGTGGTGGAATCAAACGCAGGACACCGAAGTATAGTCCAACAGACTTTAGTAAATCTCCAACAAGGAAAATACGACATGACTTGCCCGAAGGCGAAATTACGCACGAAGGCGAACAAACAAAAGCGCACTAAACAGGTGCGTAAACACTCCAACGCAGTGGAGGGAAGCTCAACCGAGCGAAGTAGCTAAATAAGCCCAACACACGACAGACCAAAATCAAACGAACATGAAACATACAACGGTGGCAGCTAGTATTCCGGAGACAACGAACGCCGAAGCCTGCCCGAACAAGGAAGAGAGGCAGCCTCGGCCGAAACCGTGACAGTACCCCCCCCTTGACGCGCGGCTCCAGACGTGCGCCGACTCCGGCCTCGGGGACGACCCGGAGGACGCGGAGCAGGGTGCGTCGGGTGCCCACGATGGAATTCCGTCAGGAGAGACGGGTCCAAAATGTCTCTCCTCGGCACCCAGCACCGCTCCTCCGGACCGTACCCCTCCCACTCCACTAGATATTGGAGACCCCCCATCCGACGTCTCGAATCCAAGATGGACCTCACGGAGTACGCCGGTGCCCCCTCGATGTCCAATGGGGGCGGAGGAGTCTCCCTGATCTCACTTTCTTGGAGTGGGCCAGCTACCACCGGCCTGAGAAGGGACACATGGAACGAGGGGTTAATACTTTTATATTCAACAGGTAGTTGTAATTTGTAACATACCTCGTTCAACCTTCCCAGGACTTTAAATGGCCCTACAAACCGCCGACCCAGTTTCCGACAGGGCAGGCGGAGGGGCAGGTTTCTTGTAGAGAGCCAGACTCGATCACCAGGTGCGTACACCGGTCCCTCACTGCGGTGGAGATCGGCGCTCGCCTTATGACGTCGGAGGGCCCGCTGCAGGTGGACGTGTGCAGCGTTCCATGTCTCCTCCGAGCGCCGCGCCCACTCATCCACCGCAGGAGCCTCGATCTGGCTCTGCTGCCAAGGTGCCAGAACCGGCTGGTAACCTAACACACATTGGAAAGGGGTTAGGTTAGTGGAGGAATGGCGTAGGGAATTCTGGGCCATTTCGGCCCAGGGAACGTACCTTGCCCACTCCTCCGGCCGGTCCTGGCAGTATGTTCTAAGAAACCTACCCACATCCTGGTTCACACGTTCCACCTGCCCATTACTCTCCGGGTGGTAACCAGAGGTGAGGCTCACCGAGACCCCCAACCGCTCCATAAAAGCTCTCCAGACTCTGGAGGTAAATTGGGGACCTCGATCAGACACAATATCCTCGGGTACCCCGTAGTGCCGGAACACATGGGTGAATAGGGCTTCGGCAGTTTGCAGGGCGGTAGGAAGGCCCGGCATGGGGAGCAAACGACAGGCCTTAGAAAACCGGTCCACAACGACCAGTATAGTGGTATTCCCCTGTGAAGGAGGAAGGTCAGTAAGGAAATCCACCGAGAGGTGGGACCATGGTCGTTGTGGAACGGGCAGGGGTAGTAACTTACCCCTAGGCAGATGTCTAGGCGCCTTACACTGGGCGCACACCGAGCAGGAGGAAACATAAACCCTCACATCCCTTGCCAACGTGGGCCACCAGTACTTGGCACTAAGACAGTGCACTGTCCGGCCGATACCCGGGTGTCCAGAGGAGGGTGACGTGTGAGCCCAATAGATCAATCGATCCCGAACCTTGAGCGGAACGTACTTCCGACCCTCCGGGCATTGCGGTGGACTAGGGTCGGTGCGTAACGCCCGCTCGAGCTCAGCATCGACCTCCCACACTACCGGTGCCACCAGACACGACTCCGGCAGTATGGGAGTGGGCTCCACGGACCTCTCCTCCGTGTCATACCGCCGAGACAGCGCATCTGCCTTACCGTTCTGTGACCCAGGGATGTACGTGATCTTAAATGTAAACCGGGTCAAAAACATATTCCATCTTGCCTGCCGAGGGTTTAGCCTCCTCGCTGCCCGGATGTACTCCAGGTTACGGTGGTCCGTCAAAATGAGGAAAGGGTGTTGAGCCCCCTCGAGCCAGTGCCTCCACACCTTTAGGGCCTGTACCACGGCTAACAGCTCCCTGTCCCCTACGTCATAGTTTCGCTCCGCCGGACTGAGCTTCTTGGAATAAAAGGCACAGGGGCGGAGTTTAGGTGGCGCGCCTGACCGTTGTGAAAGCACGGCTTCTATACCGGCCTCAGACGCGTCCACCTCTACCTGAAATGGTAAAGAGGGATCCGGATGCGCCAGCACCGGAGCCGAGGTAAACAGGTCCTTCAGCCTCCCAAACGCCCTGTCCGCCTCGGCAGACCACTGCAGACGCACTGGACCCCCCTTCAAAAGAGACGTGATGGGAGCTGCCACCTGTCCAAAACCCCGGATAAACCTCCGGTAGTAATTCGCAAACCCCAAAAACTGCTGCACCTCCTTCACAGTGGTTGGTGTTTGCCAATTACGCACGGCTGACACCCGGTCTACCTCCATCTTTACCCCTGACGCAGACAACTGATACCCCAAAAAGGAGACAGACTCCTGGAAAAACAGACACTTCTCTGCCTTAACATACAGGTCGTGCTCCACCAGCCTCCGCAACACTCTGCGCACCAGGGCCACATGCTCGACACGGGTAGGCGAGTACACGAGAATGTCATCTATGTACACAACGACCCCCTGCCCCTGCATGTCCCTGAAGATCTCATCCACGAATGATTGGAAAACTGACGGAGCGTTCATCAACCCGTATGGCATGACAAGATACTCGTAATGGCCCGAGGTGGTACTAAAGGCAGTCTTCCATTCATCACCCTCCCTGATGCGCACCAAGTTGTACGCGCTCCTGAGATCTAATTTAGTGAAGAAACGCGCCCCATGCAAGGACTCAGTCATGGTCGCAATCAGCGGGAGTGGATAACTGTACTTCACCGTGATCTGATTGAGACCACGGTAATCGATGCACGGGCGTAAACCACCATCCTTCTTCTTCACAAAAAAGAAACTCGAGGACGCAGGGGAAGTGGAAGGCCGTATGTATCCTTGTCTCAGAGATTCGTCTATGTAAGTCTCCATAGCTTTCTTCTCCTCCTGAGACAGAGGATACACATGGCTCCGTGGGAGCGTAGCTCCTGCCTGGAGGTCTATCGCACAATCTCCCTGCCTATGGGGTGGCAACCGCGTCGCCCTCGACTTACTAAACGCGATAGCCAAATCCCCATACTCAGGGGGAACATGCAATGCGGGCACCTGGTTTGGACTCTCCACCGAGGTAGCCCCTACGGAAACGCCCAAACATCGACCCACACACTGGGCAGACCACTCCATCAGAGCCCTCTCCTGCCACGAAATAGATGGGTTATGGGTACTCAACCAGGGCATGCCCAGCACCACCGGATACGCAGGCGAGTCAATCAGAAATAGCTGAATCATCTCCTGATGACCCCCCTGCGCACACATCCTAAGTGGCGCAGTGACTTCCCTGATCAAGCCCGCACCCAACGGACGGCTATCTAGGGCATGAACGGGGAAAGGGACATCAACAGGAAGAAGGGGAATCCCTAAGGCTAAACAAAACTTCTTATCAACAAAATTCCCAGCCGCGCCTGAATCTACCAGCGCCTTATGCTGGGAATGAGGTGCTACCTGTGGAAAACTCACAGGTATACAGAAATGTGCAACAGAGAGCTCTGGGTGAGTGGGGCGCCTACTCACCTGGAAGGAATCCCCAGTGCGGGACCTGTCGTCCTCTCCCCTAGGAGGCCATCCCCAGCACCTAGCCGCGGTGTGTCCTCCCCGACCACAGTTGGTGCAGGAGATGGACCCCCTAGTAAGCCGACCCCTCCTCTCTCTAGCGCCAGCGCCCCCGAGCTCCATGGGGCACGGCTCGGAGGCGCTGGAGGGTGAAATGGACGGACCCCCCTCGGGACGTCCGCGGGTAGCTAGCAGGTTATCCAGCCTGATGGACATGTCGACCAACTGGTCGAACGAGAGGCTGGTGTCCCTACAGGCCAGCTCCCGACGGACGTCCTCTCGTAGACTACATCTGTAGTGATCGACGAGAGCCCGATCATTCCACCCTGCATCTGCCGCTAGAGTACGGAATTCGAGGGCGAACTCCTGGGCACTCCTCCTCCCCTGCCGGAGGAAGATCAGACGCTCCCCCGCCGCTTTCCCCTCCGGGGGATGGTCAAACACAGCCCTGAAGCGGCGGGAGATCTCGTCGTATGTGATGGTGTCCGCGTCGATCCTCCTCCACTCCGCGTTGGCCCATTCCAACGCCTTCCCGGAAAGGCAGGAGATCAGGGCGGACACGCTCTCATGTCCCGAGGGCGCCGGGTGCACGGTGGCCAGGTACAGCTCCACCTGGAGAAGGAATCCCTGACACCCGGCCGCGGTCCCATCGTAGGCCCTCGGGAGCGAGAGTCGGACTCCTCGGGGTTCCGGTGCGGGAATGGGCTGACTGGCCGATGGTGCTGGCAGGGTGGGTGGCGGTGGAGGCGTCCCCCAGCCTCGGATGGTGGTGATCACCTCCTGCAGTGCGGTCCCCATCTGCAGGATCTGGTCCCTTTGTTCCCGGACCTTGTCCTCCAGCGTCGCCTGGGCTGCTGCGGCTCCTGCTGATTCCATTCTTTAAGGTGTGTTATTCTGTCACGAGTGCTGTAGGTGGGTGTAGTGGTGGAATCAAACGCAGGACACCGAAGTATAGTCCAACAGACTTTAGTAAATCTCCAACAAGGAAAATACGACACGACTTGCCCGAAGGCGAAATTACGCACGAAGGCGAACAAACAAAAGCGCACTAAACAGGTGCGTAAACACTCCAACGCAGTGGAGGGAAGCTCAACCGAGCGAAGTAGCTAAATAAGCCCAACACACGACAGACCAAAATCAAACGAACATGAAACATACAACGGTGGCAGCTAGTATTCCGGAGACAACGAACGCCGAAGCCTGCCCGAACAAGGAAGAGAGGCAGCCTCGGCCGAAACCGTGACAATTTGAGATTCTTCAAATAGCCACCCTTTGCCTTGATGACAGCTTTGCACACTCTTGGCATTCTCTCAACCAGCTTCACCTGGAATGCTTTTCCAACAGTCTTGAAGGAGTTCCCACATATGCTGAGCACTTGTTGGCTGCTTTTCCTTCCGACTCATCCCAAACCATCTCAATTGGGTTGAGGTCGGGGGATTGTGGAGGCCAGGTCATGTGATGCAGCACTCCATCACTCTCCTTCTTGGTAAAATAGCCCTTACACAGCCTGGAGGTGTGTTGGATCATTGTCCTGTTGAAAAACAAATGATAGTCCCACTAAGCCCAAACCAGATGGGAAGTCATATCGCTGCAGAATGCTGTGGTAGCCACGCTGGTTAAGTGTGCCTTGAATTCTAAATAAATCACAGACAGTGTCACCAGAAAAGCACCCCCACACCAAAACACCTCCTGCTCCATGCTTTACGGTGGGAACTACACATGCGGAGATCATCCGTTCAACCAAAAATCTCCAATTTGGACTCCAGACCAAAGGACACATTTCCACCGGTCTAATGTCCATTGCTCATGTTTCTTGGCCCAAGCAGGTCTCTTCTTCTTATTGGTGTCCTTTAGTAGTGGTTTCTTTGCAGCAATTCGACCATGTGATTCACACAGTCCCCTCTGAACAGTTGATGTTGAGATGTCTCTGTGACTTGAACTCTGTGAAGTATTTATTTGGGCTGCAATTTCTGAGGCTGTTAACTCTAATGAACTTATCCTCTGCAGCAGAGGTAACTCTGGGTCTTCCATTCCTGTGGTGGTCCTCATGAGATCCAGTTTCATCGTAGCGCTTGAATGGATTTTTGCGACTGCACTTGAAGAAACTTTCAAAGTTCTTGAAATGTTCCGTATTGACTGACCTTCATGTCTTAAAATAATGATGGACTGTCATTTCTCTTTGCTCATTTGAGCTGTTCTTGACATTATATGGACTTGGTCTTTTACCAAAAGGGATATATTTTGTATACAGTGAGGGAACAAAGTATTTGATCCCCTGCTGATTTTGTACGTTTGCCCACTGACAACGAAATGATCAGTCTAAAATGTTAATGGTAGGTTTATTTGAACAGTGAGAGACAGAATAACAACAAAATAATTCAGAAAACGCATGTCAAAAATGTTATAAATTGATTTGCATTTTAATGAGGGAAATAAGTATTTGACCCCCTCTCAATCAGAAAGATTTCTGGCTCCCAGGTGTCTTTTATACAGGTAACGAGCTGAGATTAGGAGCACACTCTTAAAGGGAGTGCTCCTAATCTCAGTTTGTTACTTGTATAAAAGACACCTGTCCACAGAAGCAATCAATCAATCAGATTCCAAACTCTCCACCATGGCCAAGACCAAAGAGCTCTCCAAGGATGTCAGGGACAAGATTGTAGACCTACACAAGGCTGGAATGGGCTACAAGACCATCGCCAAGCAGCTTGGTGAGAAGGTGACAACAGTTGGTGCGATTATTCGCAAATGGAAGAAACACAAAATAACTGTCAATCTCCCTCGGCCTTACAAATTAGCTTTTAAGAACGCACACCTGTTAATTGAAATGCATTCTAAGTGACTACCTCATGAAGCTGGTTCAGAGAATGCCAAGAGTGTGCAAAGCTGTCATCAAGGCAAAGGGTGATTCCATATGTGTTATTTCATAGTTTTGACATCTTCACTATTATTCTACAATGTAAAGAATAGTAAAAATAAAGAAAAACCCAGGAATGAGTGTATATACAGTACCAGTCAAAAGTTTGGGCACACCTACTATGAAATAACACATATGGAATCATGTAGTAATCCAAAAAGTGTTAAACAAATCAAAATATATTTTCTATTTTAGATTCTTCAAAGTAGCTACTCCACTTCGCATCTGTGTACATGTCTCTGTGTATGCTACTGGCTTGTGTATGTTGACACTCATGTTAATGTACAGTGCTTTCAGAAAGTATTCATACCCCTTGACTTTTTCCACATGTTGTTACGTTACAGCCTTATTCTGAAATTGATTATTGTTTTTCTTTTTCTCCTCAATCTACACACAATACCCCACAATGACAAAGCAAAAACAGGTTTTTAGAAATTTCAGCAAAGTTATTAAAAATAAAAACGGAAATATCAAATGTACATATAAAATTTACTCAGTACTTTGTTGAAGCACCTCTGGCAGCGATTACAGCCTCGAGTCTTATAATAATATAATAATAATATGCCATTTAGCAGACGCTTTTATCCAAAGCGACTTACAGTCATGCGTGCATACATTTTTTTTGTGTATGGGTGGTCCCGGGGATCGAACCCACTACCTTGGCGTTACAAGCGCCGTGCTCAACCAGTCTTCTTGGGTATGACGCTACAAGCTTGGCACACATGTATTTCTCCCATTCTTCTCTGCACATCCTCTCAAGCTACGTCAGGTTGGATGGGAGCGTCGCTGCACAGCTATTTTCAGGTCTCTCCAGAGATGTTTGATCGAGTTCAAGTCCGGGCTCTGGCTGGACCACTCAAGGACATTCACTTGTCCCAAAGCCACTCCTGCATTGTCTTGACTGTGTGCTTAGTGTCGTTGTCCTGTTGGAAGGTGAACCTTCGCCCCAGTCTGAGGTCCTGAGCACTCTGGAGCAGGTTTTCATCAAGGATCTCTCTGTACTTTGCTCAGTTCATCTTTCCCTCGATCCTGACTAGTCTCCTAGTCCCTGCCGCTAAAAGATATCCCCACAGCATGATGCTGCCACTACCATGCTTCACCGTAGGGATGGTGCCAGGACTCCTCCAGACGTGACGATTGGCATTCACTTCAATCTTGGTTTCATCAGACCAGAGAATCTTGTTTCTCATGGTCTGAGAGTCTTTAGGTGCCTTTTGGCAAACTCCAAGTGGGCTGTCATGTGCCTTTTACTGAGGAGTGGCTTCCGTCTGCCCACTCTATAAAGGCCTGATTGGTGGAGTGCTGTAGATATTCTCCCATCTCCACAGGAACTCTGGAGCTCCTTCAGAGTGACCATCTAGTTATTGGTCACCTTCCTGACCAAGGCCCTTCGCCCCAATTGCTCAGTTTAGCCGGGCGGCCAGATCTAGGAAGAGTCTTGGTGGTTCCAAACTTCTTCCATTTAAGAATGATGGAGGCCACTGTGTTCTTGGGGACCTTCAATGCTGCAGAAATGTTTTGGTGTTCTTCCCCAGATCTGTGCCTCGACACAATCCTGTCTCGGAGCTCTAAGGACAATTCCTTCGACCTCATGACTTGGTTTTTGCTCTGACATCCACTGTCAACTTTGGGACCTTATGTAGACAGGTGCATGCCTTTCCTAATCATGCCCAATCAATTGAATTTACCACAGGTGGACTCCAATCAAGTTGTAGAAACATCTCAAGAGCTCTAGCTCTAGCCTGGACAATTCGTCGGCCAGTCTGCACAGCGTGCTATCGACCCAGCGTGCTATCGACCCAGAGCTTATTGGACTTTCTGCCGGAATCACTGGACCCTAGCGCCGGATCATCACAACCAGCTAGCTAGCTGCAACCTGTTGTTGGCTGATTACCATTACCATTGCCCTATAGCAAGCACCAGTTAGCCTTGAGCTAGCCTCAGGCCCATCTCCCGGCTATCTACCTCTCTGTCAACCGGACGGGACCTCCTAGTGTTGACACTGAGCCCCGCCGATCCAACACGACTGGTTTGCCGACGAAATAGTCTGATGTGGTTTCAACAGGCTTCCCGTTGCGACGACCACGAAGATCCATCTGCCAGCCCCGGCCCGCTAGCACACGCAAACTACAACTGTGCTCCCTGCTAGCTGTGCTGAAGCACCAATTTGAACTGCTCTCGGACTCACATATTGCTGTTCACTGGACCTTATGATCACTCAGCTGCACAGCTGATGCCTGCTGGACTGTTCCTTTACACGGTACCCTGTCCTGTTTATTCTGTTTAGTCTTAGCCCAAACGTTATCGCTATTTCCAGTTGTGTCTTAGCTCTCTCTAATAACACATGTGACTGCTTTATGCCTCTCTCCCATGTCAATTATGCCTTGCCTATTGCTGTTTGGGTTAGTTCTTATTATACAATTTCAATGTAGAACCCCTAGTCCCTCTCAAACTGCCTCATATAGTTCCTTTGTTCCTCCCCCCATACACGCCGAGACCGGCTCAATCGATGCCTCCAATGACGCTATCTCTTTCATTGTTACCCAACGCTTAGGGTTACCTGAACTGTACTCATATCCTTCCATATCCTTTTCTGTACATAATGCCCTGAATCTTTTCTACAACGCCCGGAGAACTGCCCCCTTTATTCTATGTACCCAACGCACTAGAAGACCAGTTCTTAAAGCCTTTAGTCGTATCCTTATTCTAGTCCTCCTCTGTTCCTCTGGTGATGTAGAGGCTAACCCAGGCCCTGCAGCCCCCAGTATCACTCCTACTCCCCAGGAGCTATCATTTGTTGACTTCTGTAACCGTAAAAGTCTTGGTTTTCTGCACATAAATATCAGAAGCCTCCTTCCTAAGTTTGAGTTATTCACTGCGTTAGCACACTCCGCCAACCCTGATGTTCTAGCAGTGTCTGAATCCTGGCTTAGGAAGGCCACCAAAAATTCTGAAATTTCCATCCCCAACTATAACATTTTCCGTCTAGATAGAACTGCCAAAGGGGGTGGAGTTGCAATCTACTGTAGAGATAGCCTACAGAGCTCCATCATACTATCCAGGTCTGTGCCCAAACAGTTTGAGCTTCTACTTCTAAAAATCCACCTTTCCAGAAATAAATCTCTCACTGTTGCCGCTTGCTACAGACCCCCCTCAGCCCCCAGCTGTGCCCTGGACACCATATGTGAATTGATTACCCCCCATCTATCCTCAGAGTTCGTACTGCTTGGTGACCTAAATTGGGATATGCTTAACACCCCGGCCATCCTACAATCTAAACTAGATGCCCTCAATCTCACACAAATTATCAACGAACCTACCAGGTACAACCCTAAATCCGTAAACATGGGTACCCTCATAGATATCATCCTGACTAACTTACCCTCTAAATACACCTCCGCTGTCTTCAACCAGGATCTCAGCGATCACTGCCTTATTGCCTGCGTCCGTAACAGGACCGCGGTCAAACGACCACCCCTCATCACTGTCAAACGCTCCCAAAAACACTTCAGCGAGCAGGCCTTCCTAATTGACCTGGCCCAGGTATCCTGGATGGATATAGATCTCATTCCGTCAGTAGAGGATGCCTGGTTGTTCTTTAAAAGTAATTTCCTCTCAATCTTAAATAGACATGCCCCATTCAAAAAATACAGAACTAAGAACAGATATAGCCCCTGGTTCTCCTCAGACTTGACTGCCCTTGACCAGCACAAAAACATCCTGTGGCGTACTGCATTAGCATCAAATAGCCCCCGCGATATGCAACTTTTCAGGGAAGTTAGGAACCAATATACACAAGCAGTTAGGAAAGCAAAGGCTAACTTTTTCAAACAGAAATTTGCATCCTGTAGCACTAACTCCAAAAAGTTTTGGGACACTGTAAAGTCCATGGAAAATAAGAGCACTTCCTCCCAGCTGCCCACTGCACTGAGGATAGGAAACACTATCACCACCGATAAATCTACAATAATCGAGAATTTCAACAAGCATTTTGCTACGGCTGGCCATGCTTTCCACCTGGCTACCACTACCCCGGCCACCAGCTCTGCACCCTCCGCTGCAACTTGCCCATGCCCCCCCCGCTTCTCCTTCACACAAATCCAGACAGCTGATGTTCTGAAAGAGCTGCAAAATCTGGACCCCTACAAATCATCTGGGCTAGACAATCTGGACCCTTTCTTTCTAAAACTAGCCGCCGAAATTGTCGCAACCCCTATTACTAGCCTGTTCAACCTCTCTTTCGTAACGTCTGAGATCCCCAGAGATTGGAAAGCTGCCGCGGTCATCCCCCTCTTCAAAGGGGGTGACACTCTAGATCCAAACTGTTACAGACCCATATCCATCCTGCCCTGCCTTTCAAAAGTTTTTGAAAGCCAAGTCAACAAACAGATCACCGACCATTTCGAATCCCACCGTACCTTCTCCGCTATGCAATCCGGTTTCCGAGCTGGTCATGGGTGCACTTCAGCCACGCTCAAGGTCGTAAACGATATTATAACTGCGATCGATAATAGACAGTACTGTGCAGCCGTTTTCATTGACCTGGCCAAGGCTTTCGACTCTGTCAACCACCGCATTCTTATTGGCAGACTAAATAGCCTTGGTTTCTCAAATGACTGCCTCGTCTGGTTCACCAACTACTTCTCAGATAGAGTTCAATGTGTCAAATCGGAGGGCCTGTTGTCTGGACCTATGGCAGTCTCTATGGGGGTGCCACAGGGTTCAATTCTTGGGCCAACTCTTTTCTCTGTGTATATCAATGACGTCGCTCTTGCTGCTGGTGACTCTCAGATCCACCTCTACGCAGACGACACCATTTTGTATACATCTGGCCCTTCATTGGACACTGTGTTAACAAACCTCCAAACGAGCTTCAATTCCATACAACACTCCTTCAGTAGCCTCCAACTGCTCTTAAACACTAGTAAAACTAAATGCATGCTCTTCAACCGAACGCTGCTTGCACCCGCCCACCCGACTAGAATCACTACTCTAGACGGGTCTGACCTAGAGTATGTGGACAACTACAAATATCTAGGTGTCTGGTTAGACTGTAAACTCTCCTTCCAGACTCACATTAAGAATCTCCAATCCAAAGTTAAATCTAGAATCGGTTTCCTATTTCGCAACAAAGCCTCCTTCACTCATGCTGCCAAACATGCCCTCGTAAAACTGACTATCCTACCGATCCTTGACTTCGGCGATGTCATTTACAAAATAGCCTCCAACACTCTACTCAGCAAAATTGGATGTTGTCTATCACAGTGCCATCCGTTTTGTCTCCAAAGCCCCATATAATACCCACCACTGTGACCTGTACGCTCTTGTTGGCTGGTCCTCACTACATATTAGTCGCCAAACCCACTGGCTCCAGGCCATCTATAAATCACTGCTAGGCAAATCCCCGCCTTATCTTAGCTCATTGGTCACCATAGCAACACCCACCCGTAGTCTGCGCTCCAGCGGGTATATCTCACTGGTCATCCCCAAAGCCAACACCTCCTTTGGCCGCAATTCCTTCCAGTTCTCTGCTGCCAATGACTGGAACAAATTGCAAAAATCTCTGAAGCTGGAGACACTTATCTCCCTCACTAACTTTAAGCATCAGTTGTCAGAGCACCTTACCGATCACTGCACCTGTACACAGCCCATCTGAAATTAGCCCGCCCAACTACCTCATCCCTATATTGTTATTTATTTTGCTCATTTGTACCCCAGTATCTCTATTTGCACATCATCTCTTGCACATCATTCCAGTGTTAATACTAAATTGTAATTATTTTGCACTATAGCCTATTTTATTGCCTTACCTCCATAACTTGCTAAATTTGCACACTGTATATTATATGTATTTCTGTTGTATTTTTGACTTTGTTTTGTTTTACCCCATATGTAACTCTGTGTTGTTGTTTTTATCGCACTGCTTTGCTTTATCTTGGCCAGGTCGCAGTTGTAAATGAGAACTTGTTCTCAACTGGTTTACCTGGTTAAATAAAGGTGAAATAAAAATAAATAAAAAAATAAAGGATGATCAATGGAAACAGGATGTACCTGAGGTCAATTTCGAGTCTCATAGCAAAGGGTCTGAATACTCATGTAAATAAGGTATTTCTGTTTTTTATTTTTTATATATTTGCAAAAGAATCGAAAACCCTGTTTTCGCTTTGTCATTATGGGGCATTGTGTGTAGATTGAGGAGGAAAAATATGTATTTAATCCATTTTATAATAATGTTGTAACATAACAAAATGTGGAAAAAGTAAAGCTGTCTGAATACTTTCCGAATGCACTGCAATGCATGTGCAGGTGTGTTGTTTCTAACACTCTCTGTGCACAGTCTGTGCTGCATGCATGTTAGAGTGTGAGACACGCATGTGAGAGTTCCAGTAATCAGCGGATGAAAGAGATAGGGGATCCAGAGAAATAAGATCAAACCGCCTCTCCTCCTCTTCTATCCGCCTCTCTCTCTCTCTCTCTTTCTCTCTCTCTCTCTAGCACTAGGGAGTGAGATGAATAGGGAAGTGGGCTGGGATAGGCTAGGAGAGTATGCTATTTACTCTAAAGAGAGATCTCTTCATTAAAGCTGAACCCACCAGACTGTTGGGTGATGTTAGTGCTCACTGTTCAATGCTAGAAAGTACCACCTTTCATAGATTATTCTAATGGATCAAACTTGGTGCAAGCCGAACACATTAGATCCCTCCATTTATATCCTATCCTTCTACTTCTAAGGTTTCCATTGGTTATCGTATAAGGAGAGTTAGCCTCATGTGATTTGAATAATAGTGAATGTTTTCTATTCTTAAAATAATCCTTATAGACAGAGCATCCTTGCTGCCTCTCAGGATTGCATTGAAATGAAAGAAGTTTAAATCGATTTAACTCTTATTGTGGCATGATGCTACTACTTACCGTTCCAAGGTTGGTGCTCAAGCATATGATTGATCATTTTACATTTACATTTTAGTCATTTAGCAGACGCTCTTATCCAGAGCGACTTACAGTGCATACATTATTTTTATTTTCATACCCCCTGTGGGAAACGAACCCACAACCCTGGCGTTGCAAACACCATGCTCTATCAACTGAGCTACATCCCTACCCTGGACCAATTGCGCGCCGCCCCATGGGTCTCCCGGTCGCGGCCGGCTACGACACAGCTAGCACTGTGCTGCAGTGCCTTAGACCACTGCGCCACTCGGGAGACTAGATCATCAGATGCTACTTTAACAAGGTGTCTCTGATTCACATTGATTGATGATTTGATTAAGTATAGTAATTAATCTGTCTGATTTCTGTTCATATCACGATGGATCAAACAGAGAATCTAGGGCAGACAGTCTTATAGAAGTGTTTTACTTAGTGACTGACTGTAAGTCACCTCATTAACGAATCATTCAAGTCTTCCTTAAACAAGAAGTGCAAGAGGAGATATGAAAATGTGAGAAGTAATATAGATATATTTTTTCCACTACAACACTATGGCATCGCTGTGTCACAGCCCCCGGTCCCCTATGTTGCAACAATTGAGTACCATACCGTAACAACCCTAGCTTTAGGGAGTGCTGGAGCTCATTTGGAACTGTAGATATCTTTCTCCTTACCAGAGGGTAAAGCGACCGGGGCTCCAATACGACCAGTGCTCCTACCTACACCCACCGTTGGCAAGAACTACCCTCTTCGTCTTCCTCTCCTCACACTGCAATACCACTACCATCACAGTCAACGCCGTCCAACAAAAACAATGCTGAAAAACAATGGTTGTTGTTGTTGAGGAAATGGTAAAAAATAAATAGTATAGATTACCTGACTGTTTGCTTTGTGCTTTTTATTGTTCCAATTATCAACACCTTCCTGCTCAGTAGGAGCTAGATAATATATTGGGAGCAAAAAGCTTTAGGATGTTGAAAGGCTATGGAATGGTGTGTTGCATAAAGGAATGGTTTGGCTTGGGGAAACAAAAGAGGAGAAAGGGAAGAAATCAACTGATTTACATCAACAAAGGGCTCAGATATGTATTCTATTCTCCTCCTATCACCGCAGGGTGAAACGCATGCAGTATAGAAGAATGAGAACTGGAGGGAATTGCACACACACACACACACACACACACACACACACACACACACACACACACACACTGTTCTGTTAACTCCAACCTCCAACTGTAAGATTGATCACCTCATTTTGAAGCTCAAAGCCTGGTTTTGGCCTTTACTGGAGTGTGTCATACACCATGCATTGTGAGAGCTAACTCGCTTCAGGATAGGCACGCATATCAAGCTTAAAGAGGCCAACTCTCACACATCAGACACGCATACACACATATTGGGCATGAGTGCATGTGCACACACACACACACACATATTTTTACAGCAATTTCTTCTGGCTTCAAGCCATTGCAGATTGAAACGTTTCATAAAGGAATCATGGAATTGAGGAGTGCAGAATCCTATATGATTCTATATGTAGGTCTCCTCTCCTGTCTGTGTGAGAATGGTTATGTTGATAGAGACTATTGTCTCTCCCTACCACCCTGTGTGTGTGTGTGTGTTCTAGGTGGTGTGTGTGGTGCATAACTTCAAAGGCAAGCTGTTGCTCAGTGAAGACCCCCCGCAGGACAACATGCCTAACGCTCCCATGATGAACATGTCCAGAGTGGAGAGCCCACTGGAGAAGTACATCGCCTCGCAGGTACTCAACCCTATGGCCTATATACTATTCCCTACTACACCCTACACCAGGGATGGGCAACTCCAGTCCTCGGGGGCCGGAGTGGTGTAACACTTTTCCCCCATCCCTAGCAAAAGCTGATTAACAGCTGATTAAACTAATTGCATTCTAAACTGAAGATTAGTTAATTATTGGAGTAAGGTTTGTTAGCTGGGGCTGGGGCAAAAGTGTGACACCAATCAGGCCACCGAGGAGTTGCCCATCCCTGCCCTACACCCTATGGGCACACCCTATCCCCTACACCCCTCAAACTCAACTCTGGACCTCGAAGCCAGTTCCACTGTGTTTGTTCACTCTCTATTCAGGGACTGATTTTGACCTGGGACACCAGGTGGGTGCAATTAATTATCAAGTAGAACAGAAAACCAGCAGGCTCCGGACCTCGTAGGGTAAGAGTTGAGTACCCCTGCCCTACACCCTATGTACACTATGAATATACTCTAGGATTGCTATACTGTCAAACTCTTAACATGGTTGTTTTGATCATATAGATAACGTTTTGAACTCAGTGATATGGGTCATACTAGCTGTCCATTTGAAGTGTTACCACACTGGTTTATTTGAACATGTCATTGATTAGGCTACTGACAACTAAGCTGTGTGGAGTGGAGTTTAAGAATACTCTGGCACCTACTACCATACCTCGTTCAAAGGCACTTAAATATGTTGTCTTGCCCATTCACCCTCTAAATGGCACACATGCACAGTCCACGTCTCAATTGTCTCAAGGGTTAAAAATCATTCTTTAACCTGTCTCCTCCCCTTCATCTACACTGATTGAAGTGGATTTGACATTTGACATCAATAAGGGATCATAGCTTTCACCTGATCAGTCTATATCATGTGTTGCTAATGTTTTGTACACTCAGTGTAACTTAAACATTCTGTACATATCCATACCATTAAACTCCTGTAGGAGACAGATGAGGATGAGCCTCCTCAGTCGTTCAAAGAGCGCATTCTGGGGTTCTTTCGCTGGATCAGAGGGCGCTTTGGGCGCTTCGAGCACCTGCAGAACACAAGGCAATAAACGTATGCACCCGTTTTTGTGAGGGCTCCGAGCCTGCCTGCCAACTCTCTGGAACACATTGGCTGCATCCCAAATGGCACCCTATTCTCTTTATAGTGCACTACTTGGTCAAAAGTCTGTTCAAAAGTAGTGCTCTATGTAGGGAATAGGGTGTCATTTGGGATGCAGAACACTACACAGACAGACTGGCTGACCATCTGACCAACTGGGCCTGTTAGACAGGCAGCCAATGGGCCAAAGGAGATTCCAATCAGGCCAAGATGAATATGATGATTCAGTGTCCATAGTATTTGGCAACTCCTGGTTGAAGTGCTTTCTTTTCCTTCTTTCTCTTTTCCTTTCTGATGAGTTTCTGTTGATATAAACGACATGGCCAAAAGTATGTGGACACCTGCTCGTCAAACATCTCATTCCAAAATCATGGGCATTAATATGGAGTTGTTCCCTTCTTTGCTGCGTTAACGGCCTCTACTCTTCTGGGAAGGTTTTCTACTAGATTATTATTATTATTTTTATTTTTTTTAACCTTTATTTAACCAGGTAAGCCAGTTGAGAACAAGTTCTCATTTACAACTGCGACCTGGCCAAGATAAAGCAAAGCAGTGCGATAAAAACAACAACACAGAGTTACATATGGGGTAAACAAAACATAAAGTAAAAAAATACAACAGAAAATATATATACAGTGTGTGCGAATATAGTAAGTTATGGAGGTAAGGCAATAAATAGGCCATAGTCCAAAATAGTTACAATTTCGTATTAACACTGGAATGATAGATGTGCAAAATATGATGTGCAAATAGAGATACTGGGGTGCAAATTAGCAAAATAAATAATAATATGGGGATGAGGTAGTTGGGTGGGCTAATTTCAGAATGGCTGTGTACAGGTGCAGTGATCGGTAAGCTGCTCTGACAACTGACGCTTAAAGTTAGTGAGGGAGATAAGAGTCTCCAGCTTCAGAGATTTTTGCAGTTCGTTCCAGTCATTGGCAGCAGAGAACTGGAAGGAACGGCGGCCAAAGGAGGTGTTGGCTTTGGGGATGACCAGTGAGATATACCTGCTAGAGTGCAGACTATGGGTGGGTGTTGCTATGGTGACCAGTGAGCTAAGATAAGACGGGGATTTGCCTAGCAGTGATTTATAGATGGCACATTGGAACATTGCTGAGGGGACTTGCTTCCATTCAGCCACAAGAGCATTAGTGAGGTCAGGCACTGATGTTGGGCGATTAGGCCTGGCTCGCAGTCGGCATTCCAATTAATCCCAAAGTTGTTAGATGGGGTTGAGGTCAGGGCTCTGTGCAGGCCAGTCAAGTTCTTCCACACCGATCTCAACAAATCATTTCTGTATGGACCTTGCTTTGTGCACGGGGGCATTGTCATGCTGAAACAGCAAAGGGCCTTCCCCAAAAGTTGGAAGCACAGAATCGTCTAGAATGACATTGTATGCTGTACTGTTAAGATTTCCCCTTCACTGGAATTAAGGAGCCTAGCCCGAACCATGAAAAACAGCCGCAGACCATTATGCCTCCTCCACCAAACTTTACAGTTGGCACTATGCATTGGGGCAGGTAGCATTCTCCTGGCATCCGCCAAACCTAGATTGGAGTTTGGAACTCAGCAGTTAGTGTTGCAACCGAGGACAGACGATTTTTACATGCTGCACAAACTGACTTGTTGGAAAGGTGGCATCCTATGAATGTGCCACATTGAAAGTCACTGAGCTCTTCAGCATGGGACATTCTATTGCCAATGTTTAGTTATGGAGATTGCATGGCTGTGTGCTTGATTTTACACACCTGTTAGCCATGGGTGTGGCTGAAATAGTAGAATCCACTCATTTGAAGGTGTGTCCACATACTTTTGGCCATGTAGTGTATATTCAATCAGCTGCTATGACAGGTTGTTGTACTTGAATAATTAACACTTGCAGAAGTCAACATTAACACTGTTTTATGGGTGTTGATTGAATCCACATCTTCAATTTGGTATGCCATAAAATAGCTAGCAATGTCTCATCATTACCAATGACACCCTCAGCAGGAAAATTACCTCTTCTAAACATAGCCTCAAGACATCTGACAACAACCTCAGCGTGCACAAATGTATGCCAAAGAAACCTTTTTGGAAGAAAAAAACATCTGCAAATTCTAGCGACTAGCTAGTGAGCAGCGCTATGGATAATGTGATGTGACGTATTACCAGCCTGTTCAACTACAGCAGGTGGGGTAATTCTTCCACCATCTCTTTACCCAGCAACACTGACAAAAAACAGCATCAGTCCCATTTTAAACAAACTACAACTTTTAAGGCTTAATGAAGCCTTCATAAAACTTCTATAAGGCGCTTATGAAGACTTTATGAATGCCATATGAAGCCTTTACAAGTTGTAGTTTGCTTAAAATGAGACCACTGCATCTGACACATTAATTTCGTTTCGTTGGTTTCAGATCTGGGCAGGAGGGTACAGGGGTTATATGGCAGTTGAACCACATTATCAAGGTAGCACATAGCTACAGTACATCCCTGCACCCCCCTATTTACCCACAGCTGCCCTGCCTGTTGCTGCATGGCGCCCCCCCCTCCCCCTCCCCCACCATCCCACCCCCACCCTCTTGCGTTAGTATGGGTCATTCTAAGGCTCTCACATTAATCTTGAAGTGCCACTTTTGGCTACTTTTGAAAGCGTACTGTATGACCACTAAAATACACTCGGATTCCCCCTCTCCCTTGCTTTACTGCCAGAGCTGTTTTGAGAAAAGCTGCCTGATGATGACTCCCTCCCTGCTTATAGGCATAGAGTACAGCATCCCTAGTCTTCATTGATGAAAGCAGCAGAAGCAGTATCTATCATAATGCATTAACGTTTCATGAAAGAACCAGGAAATAAACTGACATGTTGTTTCCCATATCCACATGGGGGAAAACATGGGCTTTATACTACTAGAACAGAGCAACTAGAATCTAGAGCAGATGATGTTCAGCTTCTTAACGACTTACTTAACCCTGCCTCGTTTCAAAAGCTTTCATTTCTTCTGAGATAAAAAAGACAATAATCTTTGTGTAACTCGTCTTACATCATTGTTTTTTTCTTTCCTCCTTTTAGAATCACATCACCTTCGCTGAAGTCACATGACGTTGAATCGGCCGTTTTGCAAACCCATTGGACATCAACGCTCTTCACCGTCCAATCAAAAATCTAATAGTCGGGGTGCAACGCTAACTCATTATGTACGGCTACTGTATAAGGTCTGTCTGTGTTGTTGTCTTGTCGGTCCCTGTATCCAATCCTATGCCGCAGTCATGTAAAAACTCCTCAATAGCTTGATGGAAGGTCCTTTACTGTGTTTCTCCATCTATTTACTGCATTTATTTGATCTATTTTTGGACTTAATCCCCAAATGAAGAAAATCGACCTGATTCAACTTGAATTAACTTGACTTGTCATTATAAGCAGAAATGCTGACACGCTGTGACCCAGATGCCACTTTATACTGTAGAAGAGAGGACTTCATCATGGAAGTGACTGATCCATTTTCCCACAATGTTGGTCAGATATGTTCTTATTCATTCTGCCATCGCTTCATGTCAATTATATTTCATCATTGGACTCGTTTTTGTGTACACTTCCAATAAGCATTGTTACATTGTAAGAATCAGTATCCTAAATAATGGGACGATAGGTAGCCTATGTTGTGTTGAATTTGTAGATTTGTAGATTCAAAATGGCCCTGTTGCCACATACAGGGACATATATTTCAACCCCAGATTATGAGAAATCCATACCTATGATGTTGGTTAGACTTTGATTCATGTTGCTTCATGTTGCTTCACTTTTATTCATATTGCTTCATGTTGCTTCACTTTGATTCATGTTGCTTCATGTTGCTTCACTTTTATTCATGTTGCTTCATGTTGCTTCACTTTTATTCATGTTGCTTCATGTTGCTTCACTTTTATTCATGTTGCTTCATGTTGCTTCACTTTGATTCATGTTGTTTCATGTTGCTTCACTTTTATTAATGTTGCTTCATGTTGCTTCACTTTTATTCATGTTGCTTCATGTGGTAGTTCCTAAAGCCGATGCGCCATCAGCTGGAGCTCGAAGAGGGGTTGGTTATCATCTGTGTGTCAGCGTGTGTTTGTGTTTGCGTGTGTGTGTGCGAGTTGTGAAGCCTTGAGCTGTGTGTATTGACGTGGATGTCGTTTAAGGCAGCCCCCCGCACCTCTCTGATTCAGAGGGGTTGGGTTAAATGCGGAAGACACATTTCGGTTTAATGCATTCAGTTGTGCAACTGACTAGGTATCCCCTTTTACCCTTTCTGCCACACTCACAAATCCATAAAGGGTAGATAAACTGCAGCAGACAATCACCAGCTCCTCTCTCACTCACTTTCACTCACTCACTCTCTCTCTCTCACACACACACACACACACACACACACACACACACACACACACACACACACACACACACACACACACACACATACACCCACACACACACACACACACACACACACACACACACACACACACACACACACACACACACACACACACACACACACACACACACACACACACACACTCTTTATTCAACTCTCTCTCTCTGGTGTGGAAGTGATACAGCGAAAGGAGCACAATGTCGCTAATCGTTTAAGAATTAGTTTAAGTCTATTGTTGATACATATGAATGCATGTGACAGGGGACTGTGTCACTGTCTCACAGGCCAATATTGAGATTTGTTGTGTTATGGTCAAAACGTCATTGTCTTACTATCTCTCAGATATGAATGTATGTAACTTAGGTTCAACAATACCGCATCTGTCACTTTTGTTTGTTCAAGCGTGTGGTGAAATCTGAAAAGAGTCTTTCGACCTAAGACACCTCAGAGTATGCAGAAAAAAAATTGCACTTTGGGATGCAAGCTGCAATTCGATCGACCAACCCCAGTCAATGCGAAAATAGTTTTAAGAGGAGCAATAACATTCATTTTGTGACTGTTTTGCCCATGAGTAGAGAAGAGCAGAGCATAATATTGATGTCCCCATTATGTTGCCCCTGAAATCTATATTTTTGTAATGATCACTAAAGCACTTAATTATCATAAAGGACACAACGACACAGGAACATGACAACAGCAGCACTTTAAAATCAAGCTTAACTCAAAAACGCAGGCAAGATGGCCGCCCATACCGCTGCTGCTTGGAAAATATACATAATTATATCTAGAACATTCAGGATTTGTAAAATCTGCTAACATGTGCATTGCAAGACCTAACTGTTAGTGTTATTATATTCAAATGATGAAAATGAACTGTATAAAATGTAGGTCAATATCCTTCTGTCAAACATTATGGCTGTCTATTTTCTTATGGTTGTGCACTGTATGTATGTGTGTGTTTGTTCACAAAAAGTACAGTACATGTGTTACATGTTTATTTGATCAACGGACTATTATTACTTTTACATAGCTATACCATGTTATAAAAGTACACATGACTATGTTCCGATTTTTTTATACTCTGACTTGTGAATAGAGTTAATATTTCCTCTATTTATGTTGTTTTACAACCTCTACTACATACTCAGAACTTTTTGTTGTACTACACATTCATACCTTTTTGTTAAACTACATATTATATAGTTATATATTATATAGTGGTCCTCTATAGCTCAATTGGTAGAGCATGGCGCTTGTAACGCCAGGGTAGTGGGTTCAATCCCCGGGACCACCCATACGTAAAAATGTATGCACACATGACTGTAAGTCGCTTTGGATAAAAGCGTCTGCTAAATGGCATATTATATTCATACCTTTTTCTTAAACTTTTGGTCGATAGACAAGACTTTCATGCAACCTAGCTACTGTTTTTTGTTTTAAATGACTGATAATTCTTCTTATTGTTCCCTGTTTTGAAGTCAGACTGTTACATTGTCATTATTTAGAATAGTGAATAATTTTGTATGGATGTTGTTAATATTCTGGTCACCCAGTTGTTTTACCATACTTCTATTTAATTCCTTTGTCTTTTTATCATGACCTTTTACACTGTAGACAAAATGAAGTTTACAGTCTTGGAATAAAATATTATTCAATCAAAATTGCTCGCTCCTCCTATGCATTCACTAACCTACTCTGAATACTAAATATATTGCTATTTGCTTGAGTCATGTTTGTCTGTTGTGAATTATGTGTTGAAAATCATCTCCACATTGTACTTCCTCCCTGAGACAGATTGACTGACCTACACTGTAAAAGATGCACAATGTGCAGTAGGGTGACATCCCAGTCTGTTGGGGACTCGTTCTGCCGCTGGTTCCTTGACTGACTCTCGGAGTCCTATGGAAGACAAACAAACAAACAAACAAGCCATCCATCACAAGAGGGAACGAGCGGCAGAGATTCATTTATAACAGTCAATCACCAGAGTAGAGGGACATGCTGTAGGACAGAGCATTTCTGAAGCTGTTGTCTGCCTCCCAAATGACACCAAAACCCTTATGGGATTTGGTCAAAAGTAGTGCACTAAATAGGATATAGGTTGTCATTTGGGACATACAAGTTTCCCTCATTTGATTCTATAGAATCTCCTGGCACACTGATCTGTCTTATCTGTCCCCTGTGGGATGTATCAAGTGTCTCGAAGGAGTGCTGATTTATGATCAGTTTTTCCTGTTAGATCACAATTAATAAGACTACATAGATGTGGGGATCTGATCCTAGATCAGCACTCCTACTCTGAGACATTTGATACATACAGCCCCTCTGCATGACTTGGAAGTTTCCCTGTCGTTCTGAATACAATGTCTTCAATTTAAAAAATCGCACCCATTCAATCTCTATGCGAACATTCATCCACATGTGAACTTCAAATCTTCAGACTTTCCAACCATATGTGCGGTTTGATCCACTTGATCCACTTTGTGTTGCCATGGAAATTAATTATGTATTGGACCAAATGGATCCTGGTGTTTCTAAAAATCCTATAGAGTTATTACAAACCTATGAAAATATACTACAGAAAGAAAGAAATTCATATTCTGGTCTTGAATCGTGTTCACTTGAAGCAGTTCTAAGTTAAACAATGTCCTTGTGATCTTTGTTGCGAGCTGAAAGCACCTGTTTCAATTGAGAGGGAAACGTTTTGTAAAGGGTGCTGCTGAGAATACTTAATGTTCGACGAGGAAGCTGGAAGAATAGTAGCATTATTACAGTAAAGTAGGGTGTCATTATGTTTCTATTCACAGCCATTTACATAGACGACAGAAATTAGAATGTATCAATGTGATGTCTCAATTTAGAATTGAGATTTTCCAGCGATAATTACATTCCAATTTGATTTGGAGGTGAAGAATACAGGAGTGGTTGACAGATGGGCAGCTTCTGTTATGCACATACAACTAGTGGTGGCAGTACTTAATGTGTACACTCTGAGTGGAGTGACAGAGAGAGTCGCCGTGGAAATACTCACCCAGGGCCATGTTGATTTTTCACCCCACCGCAAGGATTCTTCTCTGGGCATCTGTCTCCCTTTTCCAACCCCACCTCCACCTCTCTGGTCCCTCCTGGAGCCACTGACCTTCCATCCATGCTGTTGGCTGGCTCCTTTGCTGTCTTTAGCCCAGCCAGAGAGCCCAGTATCTGGATGATGTGTCTGGGTCTGGCTGCCCCTGGATACACCAGAACCCCAATCACTATTATGCCTAAGGCTGGTGAGACTGTGGCTGTCAACTGATGCCCCAGAGAACTTTGTCACTTTCCTGGAGTGGTGTTTTGGTTGACCGACCCGCACCTGTGCTCCCCTGTCACCGACGGGCTTCCCCAGCAACCTCCAACCCACCGGTCTGTGTCCAGCTCCAGATGTGGTCGGGCTCACATGGTTCATATAGTTCATCCTAGAGGACATACGTTGGCACAGCTCCAGTATCTCACAGCCAGATGCTTCGACTGTATTCTGAAGGTTTGGCAAGATTCTGGAAGGGAGCCGAGATGGTTCAGGGTTCTGTGCCACCATCGCCCTACACCGCCATGGCACTGCTAATTCCTGTTCCTCTGCAGATTGCTCTACACATGAAACACATGAAGAGGCTGGGCCCCAATGGGACCTGGTCAGTGAAACAGATGAAGAGGCTGGGCCCCAATGGGACCTGGTCAGTGGTAGCGGTCGCTGCTTCAGTCTCTGTTGTTTGATGTTTTTTTGTTCAGACTGCGCTGAAGAACATTTTGGGCTTTGAGCAACGTTTCTGTTCTTCTGAGGCGGAGGATCATCGGCGCCCGTTTGGGAATGCATCTGAGCACAGTTGGAATTGGACGTGTTAAATCTCTCCCAGCAGGGGTTGGTTTGGAGCTGTCTGGGAGATTTCACTGGGAGAGGAACGAGATCGGCAGTGAGCTTCTCCACTATCTCCATCCCATCCCCCACTTCTTCTACTGCATAGGACCATGGCTCAGTTATCAAATGGGACGACGCTACGATATTCCTCACATCCAAACATCTGCAGTTCAGATTGAACTCACTTCTAGCCCTCTGGCGTCCGTGAAATTCATTATCATCTGGGGGAGAAAAAAGTATGGGAGAATGTTCATGTTTACGGCTCTAATCTTGTCACGCTACTCAGCTGTGGCAGTGTGTTAGACTACAGCGCGAGCCCTCAAACCAACATGTTGAAATCAGTTCATTATATATGTAAAAGGCATAGAAGTCAAAGTGAATAATTTACATGGAGAAAATGACATCATTAGGGATTTAATGATAAGACAGGATAGGTATGTTTATTCTCAGCCATACTACAAAGCCTTGACACCAATGTCAGTGACGTTTACCCTCAGCTTTTTAGCTGATCGCAAACATTCTTTAGAAAGAATAACATAAAAATAGCATAGAAAAAAAATACCCTCAAGCAAACAGACCCAAAAGCCAAATGAGTGTTACCACCCTTACGGAAAAAACACATGAATTTCACGTGATCTCATGTGAAGTTAATGTGATAACATGAAGCTACACGTGAAAACATGATCTCGTGAAAGAAATGTGACAACATGGGGATGCAATATTTCACCAACATCTGAAAGTTTTCACGTGAATGTTTTTCAAATGTGAAAATGCAATTCCACATGTGAGAGTAAGATTTTCACATGTGAATGTTTTTGAAATGGTGAAAACATGTTACTCTCCTCACATGTGAAAAGGTGGTGCTAACATGTGAACTCTAAATGTAATACATGTGAATATATGGTTTCACATGTGAACATTTCAGCTCAACATGTGAAAACAGCTATTTCACATGTGAAAATATGATAAAATGGTATGGGGGTTTTAAGGTAGGTGGTACGCTGTTCAGCTAAAATAGTGTAAACATCTTTAATCAATATGATTACATTTGACATCACTTAGTGCTGACTGTTCAAAATAATTTGGAGTATGCTGATCTTTCTCCTGTGCCACAAACTCTGTAGCATTCTCAGAAGTCACCTACAGATTCATTACCTATACTACATCTCTTAGCAAAATAGTGCCATCTGCACTGCTATTTTAGTTATCAGTTAATCTGACTATTCTCTCATCATTGATTTAATTTACTTATTTCAGTAATTTGAGGGTTTTCTGTATAATTGTCTAATGTTGGTGGGGCATATGATTCTGTTTTAATGTTACTCCTGAATCACTATGATAAATGTAATCGTTTTTCTTGAGTGTATTTTTAACAAAGCTGAGATTTACTTTGAAGTCTAAAGTGTAGGAATCCAAGTGAAGTCTGTTATTGACACAGACATGGTGGTGTAGCAGGAAGATCGAAATGCCGTCAACCAAGAGGTTGTGATTTCAAATCCCAGATGAGGACATGTTGAATAATAATTACTGTATAAATAAACATACACAATGTATGTCAGTGTGTCAAATACACTACATGACCAAAAGTATGTGGTCATCTGCATGTCGAACATCTCATTCCAAAATCATGGGCATTAATATGGAGTTGGTCCCCCCTTTGCTGCTATAACAGACTCCACTCTTCTGGGAAGGCTTTCCACTAGATGTTGGAACATTGCTGTGGGACCTTGCTTCCATTCAGCCACAAGAGCTTTAGTGAGGTCGGGCACTGATGCTGGCAATTAGGCCAATTCATTGGTGTTCCAATTCATCCCAAAGGTCTTCGACGGGGTTGAGGTCAGGGCTCTGTGCAGGCCAGTCAAGTTCTTTCACACCAATCTTGACAAACCATTTCTGTATGGACCTCGCTTTGTGCATTGGGGCATTGTCAAGCTGTAACAGGAAAGGACCTTCCCCAAACTGTTGCCACAAAGTTGGAAGCACAGAATCATCTAGAATGTCATTGTATGATGTAGCATTAAGATTTCCCTTCACTGGAACTAAGGGGCCTAGCCCGAACCATGAAAAACGTTCTCCTGGCATCCGCCAAACCCAGATTTGTCCGTCAGACTGCCAGATGGTGAAGCGTGATTCATCACTCCAGAGAACGCATTTCCACTGCTCCAGAGTCCAATGGTGGCGAGCTTTACATCACTCCAGCCGACGCTTGGCATTGTGCATGGTGATCTTAGGCTTGTGTGCGGCTGCTCGGCCATGGAAACCCATTTCATGAAGCTCCTGACTAACAGTTATTGTGCTAACGTTGCTTCCAGAGGCAGTTTGGAACTCTGTAGTGACAGTTGCAACTGAGGACCGATGATTCTTACGCGCTACGCGCTTCAGCACTCGGCGGTCCCGTTTTGTGAGCTTGTGTAGCCTACCACTTCACGGCTGAGACGTTGTTGCTCCTAGACGTTTCCACTTCACAATAACAGCACTTAGTTGACCAGGGCAGCTCTAGCAGGGCAGAAATGTGACGCACTGACTTGTTGGAAAGTTTGCATCCTATGACAGTGCCATGTTGTAAGTCACTGTGCTCTTCAGTACGGGACATTCTACTGTCAATGTTTCTATGGAGATTGCATGGCTGTGAGCTTGATTTTATACACTTGTCAGGAATGGGTGTGGCTGAAATAGCCGAATCCACTCATTTGAAGTTGTGTCCACATACTTTTGTATATATAGTGTATGTAAATTGAAAACACTGCGACTGCGTGACGTTCCGGGGACATCTTAACGACTCATTTTTGTTTGCTGGGCATCACCTGTGAAATCTCATGTGAAAAATATCCACGTGAAACTTCATGTGAAATATCATCGCATGTGAAGTGTTCCAAAACCACATGGCTTCACATGATTTCACATATGAAAGGTTATTTGACCACGAGAAAATCCCAAAGTCTCGTGAAATCATGTGCTTTTTCCATAAGGGCTTGCAACCTTGATCGAAATAATTTCCCCTAATTATTGCTCTCTTCATTTTTTATTCTATTACATCATAAGAGCAGTGGGTCTTTTCCCATAACCTTATTTCCTCCCCCACTGACTGGATCCAGCTACAGAGTGAGAGAGCCCCATTTGAATGGCTGAGACAACCTGGTCCTGTTGCAGTCATGATGAATCACTGAGCCTGGCTATAATTACAGTGCTGTGTCCACACAGGCCCAAACACTGATCGATGACTTACTCAAGCCAAAGGCCTTCATCTGGAACAGTAGCCTGGTTGGTCCACCACAGAAGGCTCTGGACAAGACAGCTCTTAAAGCTCCCATCCCACCACAGGATAATAAATTAGGAGTGTTTTATAGACAACGGCACACTCTATTTAACCCTTCACCTGCTGCAGTGCAGGTGAGGGTTACTGTTAGGATCCTATAGGGACAGTACTTTTTGGTACAACGGTGTAATATGGGACAGTACTTTTTGGTACAAAGGTGTAATATGGAACAGTACTTTTAGGTACAAAGGTGTAATATTGGGACAGTAATATAAGGTACAGTGTTTCTGAACATAGCGACATGTACAGGCCCAGTAATATTGGTGTATCTTTTTTTTTGTGACCAACTTTTTATTCAGTTTTGTCATTTTTCTTTTTCAGAGGGGGGTTACATGTACAGAAACAATCAAATAAATGCATACAAAGTTAAACCTCAGTCCCCATCCACCCACCCGCATCCTCCCTCCCCACCAGGAAACCATGCTTTTTATCGCAGCAGTGCTGCCTGTCAGCAGTAATCTTCTCTGATTGATTAAGAGATTCAAGGGTCTATCATCATTATCATCAAGTAACATAATAGATGGAATGCATTGAATATTTAAAGAGGAACTGACAGCGTTTTAGCAGCATTAAATCTAATTAAAATCTGTTAATATACACCCCCAGGAAGAATATGACACCTTTTTTACATTTTCTGACAAGCGAGCACTTAGATATGGTCATTTTCAGGTTTTCATAAATTCATAGAATGTTTGGGAATCACGTAGAGTAAGATACAGTGGGGAAAAAAAGTATTTAGTCAGCCACCAATTGTGCAAGTTCTCCCACTTAAAAAGATGAGAGAGGCCTGTAATTTTCATCATAGGTACACGTCAACTATGACAGACAAAATGAGAAAAAAATCCAGAAAATCACATTGTAGGATTTTTAATGAATTTATTGGCATATGATGGTGGAAAATAAGTATTTGGTCAATAACAAAAGTTTCTCAATACTTTGTTATACATCCTTTGTTGGCAATGACACAGGTCAAACGTTTTCTGTAAGTCTTCACAAGGTTTTCACACACTGTTGCTGGTATTTTGGCCCATTCCTCCATGCAGATCTCCTCTAGAGCAGTGATGTTTTGGGGCTGTCGCTGGGCAACACAGACTTTAAACTCCCTCCAAAGATTTTCTATGGGGTTGAGATCTGGAGACTGGCTAGGCCACTCCAGGACCTTGAAATGCTTCTTACGAAGCCACTCCTTCGTTGCCCGGGCAGTGTGTTTGGGATCATTGTCATGCTGAAAGACCCAGCCACGTTTCATCTTCAATGCCCTTGCTGATGGAAGGAGGGTTTCACTCAAAATCTCACGATACATGGCCCCATTCATTCTTTCCTTTACACGGATCAGTCGTCCTGGTCCCTTTGCAGAAAAACAGCCCCAAAGCATGATGTTTCCAACCCCATGCTTCACAGTAGGTATGGTGTTCTTTGGATGCAACTCAGCATTCTTTGTCCTCCAAACATGACGAGTTGAGTTTTTACCAAAAAGTTATATTTTGGTTTCATCTGACCATATGACATTCTCCCAATCCTCTTCTGGATCATCCAAATGCACTTCAGACGGGCCTGGACATGTACTGGCTTAAGCAGGGGGACACGTCTCGCACTGCAGGATTTGAGTGCCTGGCGGCGTAGTGTGTTACTGATGGTAGGCTTTGTTACTTTGGTCCCAGCTCTCTGCAGGTCATTCACTAGGTCCCCCTGTGTGGTTCTGGGATTTTTGCTCACCGTTCTTGTGATCATTTTGACCCCACGGGGTGAGATCTTGCGTGGAGCCCCAGATCGAGGGAGATTATCAGTGGTCTTGTATGTCTTCCATTTCCTAATAATTGCTCCCACAGTTGATTTCTTCAAACCAAGCTGCTTACCTATTGCAGATTCAGTCTTCCCAGCCTGGTGCAGGTCTACAATTTTGTTTTTGGTGTCCTTTGACAGCTCTTTGGTCTTGGCCATTGTGGAGTTTGGAGTGTGACTGTTTGAGGTTGTGGACAGGTGTCTTTTATACTGATAACAAGTTCAAACAGGTGCCATTAATACAGGTAACGAGTGGAGGACAGAGGAGCCTCTTAAAGAAGAAGTTACAGGTCTGTGAGAGCCAGAAATCTTGCTTGTTTGTAGGTGACCAAATACTTATTTTCCACCATAATTTGCAAATAAATTCATAAAAAATCCTACAATGGGATTTTCTGGAATTTTTTTTCTCAATTTGTCTGTCATTGTTGACGTGTACCTATGATGAAAATTACAGGCCTCTCTCATATTTTTAAGTGGGAGAACTTGCACAATTGGTGGCTGACTAAATACTTTTTTTCCCCACTGTATTTGTAAAAATGATATAGCAATATAGAGTGGGAAAGCGGCCGTGCGTTCGGACAATTGATAGACACTGTAGTAAATAAAACCTAAGAAAAACATCTGTCTAGTCCAGGACCGGAGTTAACGCAGACCGGTGCGCCATAGCCAATCAGAGCTACAGTAGGCCTTTATGCAAATAAGCCATTTTCCACACGGGCCTGCCATCCTTCACTTTCAACTGGACTGTGTGTTTACAGGCAGTAGCAACAGCACAACTTTAGATCATCAGAACGCATTCACCAAAAGCCACAGAATACACCTGAATGGATTTCTGCAAATATGTCAATACCACGGGAGTCCTCTTAGATTTGGGAACTTTACAGTCCTATTGCTCAAACAACCATGAAAAGGTAGGCTCTCTCCCTCAGTTATGCACACCAACAACAACAAGATCAACAACTAATGCTGGCCAGAGTGAGATGAGCTAAAATCTAATGAGGGAACATTAAACCCTCTCAAACTTTTTCAGCTAGTTGGCCATCAAAATTGCACTGATAAACGATGGGAATAGCAGCCTGCTCATCCTTCTGCAGCTTGCCTGCCATTGCATGCTTGTCACAACCCACATTTTGACAACTGAATGGGAACTTGCCTGCCTGCCCACTCATTTGATCGATGCCAAATACATATGATTGACAACTAAGGGTGCGTAAATCCAGTGTGTCAGAGTACGCTCTGAGTCGTTCCTAATTCAGAGCATTGTCAGATGTCTGTTGTTAAATTCAGAGCGTTCCGCTCTCCGAGCGTTCAGGTACCCACTGCACTATTGACACTGGACTCTCTGGCCGAGGAGTAGGGTTGATCCGAGTGTTCCTCACAGTGTTGGCAGTCAAGCACCCAAACTAACTGGCTAAAGTTGGCTAGCTTGCTAGCTATTTCCAGACACAAATGAGAGAACACCTCACTCTGAACATTTTACACGGCCTAGCAGACCTGGTTAGGCTGTTTTCATGTTATCTAGAGCGTGAGGGACTAACTGTGCTGCTGGCAACAATTTAATAACTTTTTATGCCAGTCATAATCAGCGGGTGTTGCATGTTCATAAATTCATCAATTATTCTGCGCTCTGGCACACTCAGAAAAGTGCTCTGAAATTGGAGTAAGCCAGAGTGAATTTATGGGTGGAGGAAGCAAACAATGTACCAGGCCAGCTGTGCTTTACAACCTGATAGCAATATTTTTTTAATTATATTAATCATGCATTGAAATGCATCCATATATTCTGACAACAATTCTGCCATACTGTACGTCATTGAATTTTGAGCCGAATAGAACCTATTTTAAAACCTCTTATAAAGTTGGTTTTGTAGCATAAACTGGGAATTTAATCTTTTTGACTGATATTATGATTGTCTGTTTGTTTCATATCTGCAAAGTAGTTAAAACGCTGTCCGTTCCACTTTAAATTCATGCACTTCTAAATTAATTTTGTAACTTTGCCTCTGAAGCATTTAACTACAGGGCACTCCCACATCATGTGAAGGAATGTGCCTACCTGATTTAGGGGACACAGTGAACAGTTGGGAGTTGATGCCAATTTCATCGTAAAACATTTCCTTGGTGTTAAATACAGTCTGTGAACAAACTTAAAATGTTTAAATTGGTGGTTCGGATTACGGGATGCCAAGGTCATATTTTTCCATATTCTGTTCCAGTTAAAGGGTGGTTCAGAATCAATTAGATCTGTGGACCATACTTTTTTAATGGCTAGCTCAGAATATGAGCTTTCCAAAAAGTTGTTTATATATTATAGAGATCAGTCCTTTCGGGAGCCCAGATAATTTACAAACCATTACTGTCCATTATATCGGTATGGGTACGGATTCCACATCTGGACCATTGGGGGGATGCAAATGGCCACCCTCCAGATCGCAAGGCATTATTGTGACATATTGGAGTATGGGCATGCCATTTTGATTCCCAATTACATATACTGAACAAAAATATAAATGCATCATGCAACAAGTTACAGTGAATGAATGAATAACAGGAAATCACCTGGATGGAACGGTATTCCTCCTGTCTATTTAAAATGTTGGAATCAATTAGGTCCACTATCACTCGAAATCAATAATACAGCCATCCACAAAGGTTCATTTGGGAGAGATGTGATTACAGCACTAATTTAGCTTTTATTCAAAATAGGTAAGGATGCCACCCAGTGTTCTCACTATCGCCCCCTATCTTTGATAAACACAGATATTAAACTGTTTTCCAAAATGTTGTCGTCCTGTCTCGAGACATACTTACCCAAATTGATCCACACTGACCAAAGCGGGTTTGTTAAAAAACATTATCCTCGGATAACCTCCGTCGTCTATTACATACCTTAGATGGTTAATCAGAAACAACAGCTATCTGAATGCAGAAAAAGCTTTTGATACACCTAAATTGGTCATATTTCTGGTCTGTCTTGGAACATATGGGAATTGGCTCCAATTTCATTAATATAATTAAAATACTATATGCTAATCCCTCAGCCATAGTTATAACAGGCAATATCTGCTCTGCTCCATTCAGAAGGCGATCCAATTTTGCCTCTGCTATTCTTTTTATCCATGGAACCCCTGGCCCATGCAATTCGTAAATTGAAGGAAATAACACCAATTTCTCAAAAATCTACTGATGAATTCATCTCATTATACGCAGAGCAATATTTTTATATATCTAGACAATGTATCTCAATCACTCCCAAACGCATTGAAGCTCATAGATACATTTAGCTTCATCTCAAGTTATAAAATGAATCTAACCAAATCAGCCCTAGTGCCTCTCAATACCCCGTTGGAGGACCCCATCTCTACTTATGGAATCCCAATCGTTTCCCATTTTAAATATTTGGAAGTAGATACAATTCCCTTTTTAGATAAAACCATTGCCAGAAACTTTAACAGAACGCTCAAATCAATTCAATCCGACCTCAGTAGATGGAATAATATCCCAGTTCCTTTAACTGGCAGAATATCTATTGTCAAAATGAATATATTGCCACGTCTGAATTTCATATAGTTCAATGCTTCCCATGACTCCCCCTCCTGGCTATTGAGATAAAATTCATAGTGCAGTTTAAAAATATATATGGCAAGGTAAACGATCCTGGATAAAATGTAGAAAGTGGGAAAGATGTAGGAGGACTATCTGTACCTAACTTTAATTTTCCAGGCAATAGCATTTCGCTCCATCATAAATTGGTTTAGACATGATTCCTCAGCCCCCTGGCTGAGTGTAGAGAGACATATGGTGTCTCCTATTGCCCTGGAAGAGGTGGTCTTCACTTATATATCCCTCACTTATACAGTTGAAGTTGAACGTTTACATACACTTAGGTCATTAAAGCTAGTTTTTCAACCACTCCACAAATTTCTTGTTAACAAACTATAGTTTTGGCAAGTCGGTTAGGACATCTAATTTGTGCATGACACAAGTAATTTTTCCAACAATTGTTTACAGACAGATTATTTCACTTATAATTCACTGTATCACAATTCCAGTGGGTCAGAAGTTTACATACACTAAGTTGACTGTGCCTTTAAACAACTTGGAAATCTCCAGAAAATTACTGGCTTTAGAAGCTTCTGATAGGCTAATTGACATCATTTTAGTCAATTGGAGGTGTACCTGTGGATGTATTTCAAGGCCTATCTTCAAATGCAGTGCCTCTTTGCTTGACATCATGGGAAAATCAAAATAAATCAACGCCTGAAGGTACCACGTTCATCTGTACAAACAGTGGCGGCTCCTGAAAAAATTCTCAGGGGGGGCAATTTTTCTGATGATTTAGGTGACCTACACACATTTTAAAAAAGATATGTCCAGCAACAACATGAAGACAGGGGCAGCATATAAGTCAATACCAGAAGCATTTATTGACTGAACTCAAAAGTGTTGGCTTACCAGGGTTGGTGGAGCCCTCAGTTTCATCTTTGCCTCGCAAAGCTAACTCAAACACTCCGCAAAACTTCACACACTGGATTAGCCGGCTGAGGATGTGGCGGTTCTTGCTAATGTCGTAGTAAATATATTTGTTATAGTGAATATGGAATATGATATGTTGAGTAAAATGTTGTGCTAAGATCTATTTAGGTCAGGAGCTGGTTATAAGTTCTGTTCCTATCCAATAACAATGGACAAAAGGGTCCTATCTTGTCAGCCTTGTCAGTTTCAGTTCTCCAGTAAACTTGTGATTATCAACACTAACCTCATCGTTGTGGCGGCGGACAGCTAGCCTGTATCCCTCATCCAGTTGAGTGGGAATGTTCACTCTCCCCAAAGCAGACAATCTCAAACAGCTATCCATGTGGGTCTTTGACAGCTCATGTTTCTTAATCTTTCCTGAAAGATGGTGCATGTCCGTTACACACCAGTCGCTGTCCAAGCGGTGCTGTCTGCCGTGCCGCCTTCAGGGTGAAAGAGTAAGCAGGGGGTAGCAGAAGACTGCATTAGCTACATCGCAGCCTGCTAGCCAGGTTTTTCGTTCGTACCAATTTTTGGAAAATCCTCGGGTGTAGGACTTCCCCCCTTTAGTAGAAACCTGTTGAATTATTAAATTTGGTCTGGGAGGTCCTAATTGTTTCGTTGCCAATTTATCTTCATTTGTTCGCCGACAAAAAGGAACTTCTTTCAAAGACACAATCGAGTTGCACTGAAGCCTAGCCATTTTGATAGTAGTAGTGAATTGATTGACGATGCTACCCGCTCTTTTCTTAGTTACGTTCATGGTTATGTTACGTATGACGAAAGCGCGTAAGTGCAAGCCCTCAGAAACCCATAGAGATTGTATTGAAAGCTCTGATATTTGAAAAAAATAGATTTTACATGGGAGTCTATGACAGACTTCTGGGCGATTTTCAACCTGACTGAAATCGCCCCAAAAGGGGGGGGGGGGGCATTTGAAGCACGACTTTAGCCTGATTGGACATTTAGTGGCACTGTGGCAGATCAGACGTCTAGATTACAACACTGATAACTACTGTTGCCGTGATATAATTGATTAGAAAAAAAATCCCTTCCTTTTCCCGTTTGGCAGTGCGTCGCCCATATCGCCCTATTGAACACACCGCCCCTGTGTACAAACAATAGTACGCAAGTATAAACACCATGGGACCACGCAGCCGTCATACCGCTCAGGATGGAGACGTGTTCTGTCTCCTAGAGATGACCGTACTTTGGTGTGAAAAGTGCAAATCAATCCCAGAACAACAGCAAAGGACCTTGTGAAGATGCTGGAAGAAACAGGTACAAAAGTATCTATATCCACAGTAAAACTAGTCCTATATCGACATAACCTGAAAGGCCGCTCAGTAAGGAAGAAGCCACTGCTCCAAAACCGCCATAAAAAAGCCAGACTACGGTTTGCAACTGCACATGGGGACAAAGATCGTACTTTTTGGAGAAATGTACTCTGGTCTGATGAAACAAATATAGAACTGTTTGGCCATAATGACCATCGTTATGTTTGGAGGAAAAAGGGGGTGCTTGCAAGCCGAAGAACACCATCTCAACCATGAAGCACGGGGGTGGCAGCATCATGCTGTTGGGGTGCTTTGCTGCAGGAGAGACTGGTGCACTTCACAAAATAGATGGCATCATGAGGAAGGAAAATTATGTGGATATATTGAAGCAACATCTCAAGACAACAGTCAGGAAGTTAAAGCTTGGTCACAAATGGGTCTTCCAAATGGACAATGACCCCAAACATACTTCCAAAGTTGTGGCAAAATGGCTTAAGGACAACAAAGTCAAGGTATTGGAGTGGCCATCACAAAGCCCTGACCTCAATCCTACAGAAAATGTGTGGGCAGAACTGAAAAGGCGTGTGTGAGCAAGGAGGCCTACAAACCTGACTCTGTTACACCAGCTCTGTCAGGAGCTTGTGGAAGGCTACCCGAAACGTTTGACCCAAGTTAAACAATTTAAAGGCAACGCTACCAAATACTAACTGAGTATATGTAAACTTCTGACCCACTGGGAATGTGATGAAAGAAATAAAAGGTGATAAATCATTCTCTCTACTAATATTCTGACATTTCACATTCTTAAAATAAAGTGGTGATCCTAACTGACCTAAGACAGGATTTTTTTTTACTAGGATTAAATGTCAGGAATTGTGAAAAACTGAGTTTAAATGTATTTGGCTAAGGTTTATGTAAACTTCTGACTTCAACTGTATATCCAGTTCACTGACAAACTGAAATGGTCCACGCAGACAGTGTGGTGAAGAAGGCGCAACAGAGCCTTTTCAATTTCAGGAGGCTGAAGAAATTTGGCTTGGCACCTAAAACCCTCACAAACTTTTACAGATGCACAATTGAGAGCATCCTGTCAGGCTGTATCACCGCCTGGTATGGCAACTGCACCGCCCGCAACCGCAGGGCTCTCCAGAGGGTGGTGCTGTCTGCCGAACGCATTACCGGGGGTAAACATCCCGCCCTCCAAGACACCTACAGCACCCGATGTCACAGGAAGGCCAAAAAGATCATCAAGGACATCAACCACCCGAGCCACTGCCTGTTCACCCCGCTATCATCCAGAAGGCGAAGTCAGTACAGGTGCATCAAAGCTGGGACCGAAAGAATGAAAAACAGCTTCTATCTCAAGGCCATCAGACTGTTAAATAGCCATCACTAGCACATTAGAGGCTGCTGCTGCCTATTGAAATCACTGGCGACTTTAAGAAATGGAACACTAGTCACTTTAACAATGTTTACATATCTTGCATTACTCATCTCATATGTATATACTGTATTCTATAATATTCTACTGTATCTTAGTCCATGCCACTCTGTCATTGCTTGTCCATATATGTATATATTCTTAATTCCATTCCTTACTTAGATTTGTGTGTATTGGGTATATGTTGTGAAATTGTTAGATCTTTTTTGTTAGATATTACTGCACTGTCGGAGCTAGAAGCACAAGCATTTCGCTACACCCGCAATAACATCTGCTAAACACGTGTATGTGACAAATAAAATTGGATTTGATTTGAACAAAGTAAACTACGCTTTGGTCCTATTATTGATCACACAATTTATATTTGCGGCACAAATGTTCAACTACACTGAACAAAAATATAAATGCAACATGTAAAGTTTTGATCACATGTTTCATGAGCTGAAATAAAATATCCCAGACATTTTCCATATGCACAAAAAGCTTATTTCTCTCTAATTTTGTGCACACATTTGTTTACATCCCTGTTAGTGAGCATTTCTTATTTGCCAAGATAATCCTTCCACCTGACAGTTCTGGCATATCAAGAAGCTGATTAAACAGCATAATCATTACAAAGGTGCACCTTGTGCTGGGGACAATAAAAAGCTACTCTAAAATGTGCAGTTTTGTCACAAAACACAATGCCACAGATGTCTCAAGTTTTGAGGGAGCGTGCAATTGGCATGCTGAATGCAGGAATGTCCACCAGAGCTGTTGCCTGAGAAATTAATGTTCATTTCTCTATCATAAGCTGCCTCCAACGTCGTTTTTTTGAATTTGGCAGTACGTCCAACTGGCCTCACAACCGCAGACCATGTGTAACCACGCCAACCCAGGACCTCCACATCCGGCTTCTTCACCTGCGGGATCGTCTGAGACCAGCCACCTGGACAGCTGATGAAACTGTGGGTTTGCGCAACCAAAGGATTTCTGCAAAACTGTCAGAAACCATCTCAGGGAAGCTCATCTGCGTGCTCATCGTTCTCATCAGGGTCTTGACATTTTAACTGATTTCAGTGGGCAAATGCTCACCTTCGATGGCCACTGGCACGCTGGAGAAGTGTGCTCTTCACGGATGAATCCCAGTTTCAACTGTACCGGGCAGATGGCAGAATGATGCTGATGTCATTTTGTGAACAGAGTGCCCCATGGTGGCTGTGGGGTTATGGTATGGGCAGGCATAAGCTACGGACAACGAACACAATTGCATTTTATCTATGGCAATTTGAATGCACAGAGATACCGTGACGAGATCCTGAGGCCCATTGTCGCAAGGATCTGTACACAATTCCTTGAAGCTGAAAATGTCCCAGTTCTTCCATGGTCTGCATACTCACCAGACATGTCACCCATTGACCATGTTTGGGATGCTCTGGATCGACATGTACGACAGCGTGTTCCAGTTCCAGCCAATATCCAGCAACTTTGCACAGCCATTGAAGAGGAGTGGGACAACATTCCACAGGCCAAAATCAACAGCCTGATCAACTCTATGCTAAGGAGATGTGTCGCACTGCATGAGGCAAATCGTGGTCACACCAGATACTGACTGGTTTTCTGATCCACGCCCCTACCTTTTTAAAAAAGGTATCTGTGGCTAACAGATAGGGCCTAATTAATTTATTTCAATTGACTGATTTCTTTATATGAACTGTAACTTAGTAAAATCTTTGAAATTGTTGCATGTTACGTTTATACTTTTGTTCAGTTGGTTAGCTTTAGCTACCTGCAGATTCATGCAAGGTGCATGGTAGTATGAGTTGTTGCTAGCTAAAGACTTGACTATGCAAGTAATCATTTCACTATACCGTTTACACCTTCTGCATCCTGTGCATGTGTCAAATAAACATTGATTTTATTTGATATAGTGTGTGTTTACCAGAGACAGTAATGTGAAGAACAACATGACCTGCACCAAAGTCAGATTAGTATATAGGCCAAGGACTAGATCAAGTGTATTTTTACTACTACTTTTTGCTACTACTTTCACCATTTTTAGTCTTGAAATCTTTGGTTGTTTGCTACACTACCGTATTCACTCTGTTTAGCACATGGCCTCACATGTGAATCCTTAAAGAGATGGGTGGGGCTAAGGCTTAAGAAGGTGTGAACGATGCTGAATGGGTGTAGACAAAGAGCTCTCCAGTTGGTGTACCAGAACATTCACGGGTCATTTTCTCAAAAGTGGGGCTACAAGTTTTATCAACTTTCAAAGCAGAATTACTTTCCCATTGTTCCTCAACTGCAGTGTATGATCTACAATTTTCTAGCTCTGTGTCTTTTATCCAATGTAAAAAACACAATTTCAAATTTTTCTACATAGGACTGAATCCAGGTGGTGGGTCACAAATATCCTAATTATTATTAGCAATATGGTCTAAATTAAGTTAAACATAAAAATAAAATAAACGAATTGTGTGGAAGCCCATAGGGGACTGGCGATCTATCCTAAACAGTTTAGCCCATAGGGATGCAATGTGCTGTAGCCCCACAAGGAAGCAACCCCAGTCTGTATGGCACTTCAATATATTGTCCATTGTTCATTAACTGGCGTGGGGTCATCATTGTCTAAATGTCCTGGAACATAGGCAATATAATAATAACAAAGTCCAATGTTCAGCAACAACAATAATACTAATAATTTTACCCCATTGAGGGGGTTTTCTCATCATTGTCTTATGCTGAGGGAAGCATCACAGCCATAAGCTAGGCTGCGTGATTGTGCGTGGATAGCATACCTGAATATTGAGCCAGTCAAATTGGGGTTACCCTAGATCTGTCAGCTCGTCCCCTTGTGTATTGTGCTTGATGTGCTTATCTGAAGAAGTCTTGAGCCTCCTTGGCAGTGGAAAACGTGTTTGTTGTATTCTGGAAGGTCAAGATTGGTTTTGCTGGGTGGCTGAAGCTGCATCGGTAATATGGGTGTTTCTGTTCATAATAGCTGTGTCCTGGTTCCAAGGTATAATTTATCCCAGCAGGCGAACCATCCCACAGTGTAATTACAGTGTCATGCTGAAGTTGGGCCTAGCCACACACACACACTGTATTGGATATTACACTTTCTCCCGCTGTTCATACACAGAGCTACGCTAAATAAGAGTGCCATGAGGACGTCAGTCAGTCAACAAGCGCACACACACACACACACACACACACACACACACACACACACACACACACACACACACACACACACACACACACACACACACACACACACACACACACACACACACACACACACACACACACACACACACACACAGCCATGCTAAAAAGAACCATGGGGACATCTGTTGACTACCTTTATGAGCCATTCATGTTACATTTACTGAACACGATGATGTGTTTACCTTTTATTCTGGTGTTATGGAGCTTTGCATTATCCAATGTTCAGCTTCGCTTCCAGGAAAGGCAGGAATAAGGATTATGAGGTTTGTTAGGCTCTGAGACTGAATGATGGTGACTGACTGAAAAAGTCTGATTACTTACCACTGGGTCCATTATCTGGCTCGGAGCCCTCCCAAGCGCTGCACAGAGGAGTCTCCTTCTCTCTTTTCATATTTTCTGAGAAGATGGATATGGAGAAATGCATTCGGAAAATCCCTGTCAATTAGGTTTCAAATCACCACAGCAGTTAGTCCTTAAGTGTGTCAAGTGAACAACACATTGTTTTACACAAGATGATGCTGTTGTAAATAGTACTATGAAACATTCTAATGCCTATCAGGAAACACCTCAAGAATTGAACACTCAGAAGCTTATTTTCATGATGTGAGAAAATACTATCTTTATCCCTTGTAAGTCCTTGCTCATTCATTCTATCCAGCTCCTCAACAGGCTGTATGAATTTAAACTTGAATGTTAACAGTAGATGTATAGAAGGTACGTGTACTGTGTGTATGCCAAACTTTCTCTATTGTCCTCACAATGGCTACCACTGGTGTCAGGTTGTACCATTGTGTTGGTAACAGCTCCTCTGGTCTACACCAATGGCGAACTGGCTGACTGCCATTCTAAGGAAGTTAGTTATAAACAGCAAAAAGCTGTTTATAATGCTAAATAGGCTACCAGTAGTTTTCTCCTGGGGTTGATATTTGTACTAAATGGTTAGAGAAGACCCGCAATCTGTGAGGATATCAGATTGTGGAAGGCAGCATTACCCAGACTCAGTGGGCTCGTCCCAAATGGCACTATAGAGAATAGGGTGTCGTTCGGAACGCAACCACTGTCTAATAGAAGCTCATTGAAGAAGATCAGAGCGACACCAATGACAGTGGAAATACAGCAGTGCTTCATCATGGGCCTAGTGGGTCCAGTTCATTATGTCCTATTATGTCAGGAGTCTGGTCTTCTGCCTTTAGGACAAACTCTGTACACTGACCAGGATTTAATATTCTGATTACATTAGAACATCTGTTATATTTATCCATGTCAGCACTGAATGATAAGCACACATTTATTTTCTGATTTATTTCGATAGCAGGATTAGATAAGGTCAATTACTAACTGATTAGTTCCTAGAAGTGAATTTTTCCATTGCTTCATCATGTTGTATACAGGCATATTTTGACATATTGAAAAAATCACACCCAGAGACAACAATAGACAAATAAATAATAAGAAAATATAAGCTTCTACCTTTCCCCCCCTTTAGGCTGTCCTTTACCAGAGCCCATCTCTGTCTCTCTGTCATAACAGTCTCCTGCTGTCTGCACATTGGAGCATTCCAGGGATTTGACATGACCACGATGCCTGCCAGCGCCTGCCACCGCCACGCATCAATTTCACACCCACCACTCTAATTACCGCAACACACAACAGAAACCAGGAAGTTAGCCACAGTTACAGTTGGCTTGACGCTCCGAGCCAGAGGGATCAGAGAGCGAGAGGAAAGGAGCTGGTGCAGGTATTTTAATAAGACAAAAAATGAAATGGAACAATAGTTTGATGCCATTCCATTTGCTCCATTCCAGGCATTATTATGAGCAGTCCTCCCCTCAGCAGCCTTACTGGAGCACACTTAATGCTGATGATGATAGGCACTTCTGTTGCCATTATAGCCCTCTTGTATTAATCAAATGCAAATGTTTTCACTAGGAGTAACTACGGTGACTGTTTTGGGCACCAACTGTCTAAAACAGCGTGTTCATGTGCCCATCTCTGCTCTCCCCAAAGCAAAAATGTCAATGTTTGTATTGTGTAAACACAGATGATGACTTCTGAGAGGAGTATATGTCAAAAAGATAAAGTATTGTTTATTGAACACCGTCTCTGTGAGAAAGCCCTCCAGTCAATGCATTGTTTGATTTATATCAGTTTTATTATTTTGCTGGTTGGTTTTTATTACTGATTTCATTGCTGGTTGTTGCACTGGTATATTTATAGCCTATATTTCTTATGGTTGTTGTGTGAGCATTGCATGAGTAAGATTTTCAATGTATCCATTACACATGGCAAAGACACTTGAACACATCCATCCCTCAGGTAGTCATTAGCAGAGTCTAATGGCAGCCGATTCCCTTTATAGTTCCCTATATTAAACCAGAGCCCTATGGGCCCTGGTCAAAAGTAGTGCACTATAAATGGAATAGGGTGCCATTATGGATGCATCCTAATAGAGCTAAACCTCACCATCTCCATTCATTCATCAGCTTCCTGTCTCCAGCTTGACTAATGTTAAATCAGATGGCGAATGGAGGAAGACGCCCCCTTCACCCCTCCTCCTTAACCCGGCAGTGGGGCAGGCAGGCGGGCATCCTGGAAAGCCCTGCCATACTGCCATGCTTGGCTTGGCTGCTCACAGCCTCGCATCGCATGGAAGTTCATCTGAGCTACTGGAATATTCATACCCACATGGCAGGGACAGGGCCAGCGTTCACTACAGTATAGCCACAGAAAGAGAAATCTGGTTAAATGTGTCCCTTATAGCACCCAATCCCTTATATAGTGCGCTACTTTCGACCAGAGTCCTATGGGTCCTGGTCAAAAGTAGTGCACTAAAAAGGGAATAGGGTGCCATTTCAGGTGCAGGTTGTCTGCTGAGGTAGTAAATGTACAGTGGGGAAAAAATGTATTTAGTCAGCCACCAATTGTGCAAGTTCTCCCACTTAAAAAGATGAGAGAGGCCTGTAATTTTCATCATAGGTACACGTCAACTATGACAGACAAAATGAGATTTTTTTTCTCCAGAAAATCACATTGTAGGATTTTTAATTAATATATTTGCAAATTATGGTGGAAAATAAGTATTTGGTCAATAACAAAAGTTTCTCAATACTTTGTTATATACCCTTTGTTGGCAATGACACAGGTCAAACGTTTTCTGTAAGTCTTCACAAGGTTTTCACACACTGTTGCTGGTATTTTGGCCCATTCCTCCATGCAGATCTCCTCTAGAGCAGTGATGTTTTGTGGCTGTCGCTGGGCAACACGGACTTTCAACTCCCTCCAAAGATTTTCTATGGGGTTGAGATCTGGAGACTGGCTAGGACACTCCAGGACCTTGAAATGCTTCTTACGAAGCCACTCCTTCGTTGCCCGGGCGGTGTGTTTGGGATCATTGTCATGCTGAAAGACCCAGCCACGTTTCATCTTCAATGCCCTTGCTGATGGAAGGAGGTTTTCACAAAAAATCTCACGATACATGACCCCATTCATTCTTTCCTTTACACGGATCAGTCGTCCTGGTCCCTTTGCAGAAAAACAGCCCCAAAGCATGATGTTTCCACCCCCATGCTTCACAGTAGGTATGGTGTTCTTTGGATGCAACTCAGCATTCTTTGTCCTCCAAACACGACGAGTTGAGTTTTTACCAAAAAGTTATATTTTGGTTTAATCTGACAATATGACATTCTCCCAATCCTCTTCTGGATCATCCAAATGCACTCTAGCAAACTTCAGACGGGCCTGGACATGTACTGGCTTAAGCAGGGGGACACGTCTGGCACTGCAGGATTTGAGTCCCTGGCGGCGTAGTGTGTTACTGATGGTAGGCTTTGTTACTTTGGTCCCAGCTCTCTGCAGGTCATTCACTAGGACCCCCGTGTGGTTCTGGGATTTTTGTGATCATTTTTGATCATTTTGACCCCACGGGGTGAAATCTTGTGTAGAGCCCCAGATCGAGGGAGATTATCAGTGGTCTTGTATGTCTTCCATTTCCTAATAATTGCTCCCACAGTTGATTTCTTCAAACCAAGCTGCTTACCTATTGCAGATTCAGTCTTCCCAGCCTGGTGCAGGTCTACAATTTTATTTCTGGTGTCCTTTGACAGCTCTTTGGTCTTGGCCATAGTGGAGTTTGGAGTGTGACTGTTTGAGGTTGTGGACAGGTGTCTTTTATACTGATAACAAGTTCAAACAGGTGCCATTAATACAGGTAACGAGTGGAGGACAGAGGAGCCTCTTAAAGAAGAAGTTACAGGTCTGTGAGAGCCAGAAATCTTGCTTGTTTGTAGGTGACCAAATACTTATTTTCCACCATAATTTGCAAATAAATTCATTAAATATCCTACAATGTGATTTTCTGGAATTTTTTTTCTCAATTTGTCTGTCATAGTTGACGTGTACCTATGATGAAAATTACAGGCCTCTCTCATCTTTGTAAGTGGGAGAACTTGCACAATTGGTGGCTGACTAAATACTTCTTTTCCCCCACTGTATCCTCCTCACCTCAAGGGTATACCTAAGCAATAAGGCACGAGGAGGTGTGGTATATGGCCAATATACCATGGCTAAGGGCTGTTCTTACGCACAATGCAATGTAGAGTGCCTGGATACAGCCCTTAGCCGTGGTATATTGGCTATATACCACAAACATCCGAGGTGCCTTATTGCTATTATAAACTGGTTACCAACGTAATTAGAGCAGTAAAAATAAATATTTTGTCATACCCGTGGTATACGGTCTGATATACCACGGCTGTCAGCCAATCAGCATTCAGGGCTCGAACCACCCAGTCTATACTATTAGTTTTTCAGAACAATCAGCATGATCAAAAGGAATGGGTTGGAACTGTGGATAAGGTAGAGGAGTCAGTGAGAAACAACCAAACATGGTCCATTGTTTAAACTTGATTAACAGACATATGCAATCTAATATTATATTCTAACTGGATGCTTTTTAACACTGTATTGAAGCCAGTTCTGATCTGTCCCAAATGGCTCCCTATATACAGTTGAAGTCGGAGGTTTACACACACCTTAGCCAAATACATTTAAACTCAAGTTTTTCACAATTCCTGACATTTAATCCTAGTAAAAATTCCCTGTCTTAGGTCAGTTAGGATCACCACTTTATTTTAAGAATGTGAAATGTCAGAATAATAGTAGAAAGAATGATTTATTTAAGCTTTTATTCATTTCATCACATTCCCAGTGGGTCAGAAGTTTACATACACTCAATTAGTATTTGGTAGCATTGCCTTTAAATTGTTTAACTTGGGTCAAACGTTTCGGGTAGCCTTCCACAAGCTTCCCACAAAAAATTGGGTGAATTTTGGCCCATTTCTCATAACAGAGCTGGTGTAACTGAGTCAGGTTTGTAGGCCTCCTTGCTCGCACACACTTTTTCAGTTCTGCCCACACATTTTCTATAGGATTGAGGTCAGGGCTTTGTGATGGCCACTCAGATACCTTGACTTTGTTGTCCTTAAGCCATTTTGCCACAACTTTGGAAGTATGCTTGGGGTCATTGTCCATTTGGAAGACCCATTTGCGACCAAGCTTTAACTTCCTGACTGATGTCTTGAGATGTTGCCTTAATATATCCACATAATTTTCCTTCCTCATGATGCCATCTATTTTGTGAAGTGCCCAGACAAAGCATCCCCACAGCATGATGCTGTCACCCCCGTGCTTCACGGTTGGGATGGTGTTCTTCGGCTTGCAAGCCACCCCCTTTTTCCTCCAAACATAACGATGGTCATTATGGCCAAACAGTTCTATTTTTGTTTCATCAAACCAGAGGACATTTCTCCAAGAAAGTACAATCTTTGTCCTCATGTGCAGTTGCAAACCGTAGTCTGGCTTTTTTATGGCGGTTTCGGAGCAGTGGCTTCTTCCTTACTGAGCGGCCTTTCAGGTTATGTCGATATAGGACTCGTTTTACTATGGATATAGATTATTTTGTACCTGTTTCCTCCAGCATCTTCACAAGGTCCTTTGCTGTTGTTCTGGGATTGATTTGCACTTTTCACACCAAAGTACGTTCATCTCTAGGATACAGAACGCGTCTCCTTCCTCAGCGGTATGACGGCTGCGTGGTACCATGGTGTTCACACTTGCATACTATTGGAAATTTCTCCCAAGGATGAACCAGACTTGTGGAGGTCTATAATTTATTTTCTGAGGTCTTGGCTGATTTCTTTAGATTTTCCCATGACACCAAGCAAAGAGGCACTGAGTTTGAAGGTAGGCCTTGAAATACATCCACAGGTACACCTCCAATTGACTCAAATGATGTCAATTAGCCTATCAGAAGCTTCTAAAGCCATGACATCATTTTCTGGAAATTTGTTTAAAGGCACAGTCAACTTAGTGTATGTAAACCTCTCACCCACTGGAATTGTGATACAGTGAATTATAAGTGAAATAATCTGTCTGTAAACAATTGTCATGCACAAAGTAGATGTCCTACCCGACTTGCCAAAACTATAGTTTGTTAACAAGACATTTGTGGAGTGGTTGAAAAACGTGTTTTAATGACTCCAACCTAAGTGTATGTAAACTTCCGACTTCAACTGTAGGTCGACTTTTGACCACAGCCCTATGTCATAAGTAGTGCACTATGTAGGGAATTTGGTGCCATTTGAGACACATATCTGGTTATAGCTCAGGTCTTGGTTAACAAGCATAATGTGTTTTTCTTTCCTCTCGCTGCTCATTCTACATTCAATAAAATGCAGATAAAGGGCCTAATTTCAGGGCACTGTTATTTTAAGAGGGTTCTTTAATGTTTCATGTGATTAGGCCTTTAGTGGGTAACCTAGTTAAGCAGGGAACATGCATCTCTACTCTGTCCGTTCTCACACACGTACAGCATGAAAATCCCCCAACCGACAAAAACAAAACGTATGCCACAAAAATTATTTCTGATTACAATTCGCACTATGGTGTTTAGAGTAGAGCGATTCTGGTTTGATGTAATGAGACATTGATGTGAAAATGTATTATGCATTATATTTTGGGATCAATGGAAAAGATGGCATTTCTTTCTCAAGAGTTTAGTATGGTTTTCTTTTCAGACAGTAGTGTTCCGTCATAAGCATTGCGGATCGTAATATCATGAAAAGCACCTACATGAAAAGAACATATTGATGTCCAAAAGAGAAGTACTAGAGACTGCTGCTGCACGCTCTTAAGACTAACTACAAGCCAATAGCTTAGGCTTTCATAAAACACCATGTACTGAGCAAGCGCAACGTATCAATCCATTTTATTATGCCAACATCTTAAAAACCCAATTTAAAGCTTTACAAAGAGAAAAATAAGTGTATAGTATTAAAAAAAAGTGACACTCTTTAGTTTATTTTCTGTTATCAAAATACCATAGTGAGTCATTGTAAAACAGGTAAACAAGTATGTCATCGTATCGCTGTGAAAGTCATCATGGTGGATCCATCATAGTGTTTTCAGTATATCTACCCTCAGATCCTATGGCTGTACTAAACAGAAGCTGGCTGATCATGCATATTTAAAGATCTCTCCGATTTATCACGGTCTGTGCTAAAGTGACTTTAAAGTGAAGCTTCATTGGAATGATTAGGGTTAAATTCCAGGAGTCCTCCGGGTTGTGTTGAAAAGTGTCTTTGGCTGTGCCCCCTGGGTAGGGTAGGGGTGGTGGGCAGAGGGTTGTGGAATAGGTGCATCGTGGGGGTTAGGAGGTGTCGTCTCTGTCAGTCTCCTCGCTGGGTTCTGTTCTCTGGGAGAGAAGGAAGGTCTCCCACACTGCCAGACACTGGAGGAGAGGAGAGAACACCCACGTCATCAGGTTATGACAGACCGGTAAGACACACACACACACACACACACCAGACACGAGAGCACACAATCATTCAGTTGAAATGGCAGGTCTGAACTTCCGAGCAAGTCAGTATGTTTCCACAGTATGTTTCCACACATCAATAAAACCTTCCGCGCTGTCATCTAAACTTCCAAAGTAATAGCTGTCCGTTTAATGGCCGCCGTAAGTCAGACACACATGGCATGCCTCAATTCAGCAGACAATTTCGTTCACAGGCTCCGGCTGCTCCCTGGACTCCGGTCTCATCTATGTCACTTGACAAGGTTGTGATTAATGTTCTGACCCAAACAGAGCAAAGCACCCACCCAAACAGCACAATTCCCTGTCTCAATCCTCCCCCTCCAGCCAACACCTAAACATCCCCTTCCCACTCTCACCATGCCTCCTCTCCTCTCTCCCCAATCTTCCACACACACCCAAACCACCCCTTCACTCCACCCTTCTCTCCTCTTCAAACTTAGCCAACAAGACAGTGGCAGGAGGCTCTCGGTGGGTAGCCAGCTGACTGCCATGTCACTAGTGCTTAATCATGATGACACCTTCACCATGGGACACAGACCCAGTCTGATCTTTACCCATCACTGACAGGGCACTACAGAGAGCGCAGCGCTAACCAGAGTATGGACAATAGGTTATACAGGGACAGAGCTAACCAGAGAACCGGGACAGAGTTGCTGTACACCAGAGGCCATGGTTATACAAGGACAGGGACAGAGAGAGCAGAGCAGTGCCAACTACAGCACAGGGAGAGGGGCGAGAAGCGAGGGGCCTGGAAGAGTTACCGTAGACTAGACCAGGGGCCACAAGCTGCACAGGGACAGAGCTGCTGTGAGCTACACAGGGTATACAGAACACACGAGCAGAGGGAAAACATTGCGAATATAAGTAGATTTGTCTGTATGACTCAGCAGCTGGCTAGAATACTAAATGAGAGCAGATGCACAGAGCTGATCACAGGAAAGACCAAGACAGACAGAGGAAAGAGGTGAAACAACGTTGGCTGAACTTAAAATAAAATAAAAAAATTAAAACGTTCCATTCACTTTGACAGCTAACTCCTTCTTGGAGTAGAGTTTATTCAAACTTGAAAGCATATTCTTAATGATATAGCATGTTTTGGGATCAATCAACAGGTTTGAATAGTACTTATCAAGATAACAGACTACATGTGTTGAAGATTGTGGTTGAAGAAAGCGATACATACTTAGTGCAACATCCTTCCTTCCAGACGGATGGTGTTTAAGCCCTCAAAACACAGATAAGACAACAGACTGTTGAATAAAACATTCAGGAGAATCAGGGGACGGCTAAATCCATTTAAGGACCCGACTGGTAGGGAGCTACAACCCTGCTGCCAACACAGCATTCTTCCCGGAGACTCCAAAGATCGACAACAAAGTCCTTTAAGTTCATACCTTGCACTGGAGCTGTGAGGATGACGGTCTGATTAAAGCAACACTAGTCTGCTCTGCAGCCTAAAACACCTGTGGCAGTACAGTGTGAGGCAGAGAGAGGAACTTCACACCTGAGCACAACTAAAAGGACAAGACACATAACGAACATTGACCGTGTGCAGCGGTTGGCAATCCTATCACCTCTGACCACAGAACGTCGGCGGTCACGTTGAATAATCACAGTTTGTCGACACCCAGCAGGTGATCTACTGCGCACGACCGATGTTCATTATGGTGTGTCTCGTTTCATAACTTTCACCTTCACAAATAATACCCTGTGTATCTTTAATATGACATGACCAACAGGTACAGGGACCTGAACTATAACGAAGTGAATAATTGGACCCAAAATCGAAGGGTAATCTGTCCTTGGTTCCAGCCCGTCTGGACTGACGTGTGCACTGACGTAGAGCTCCACGGGGATGATAAGTCGCCGTCCAATCAGGGGTGGCTATCGGTGCATTACCAAACAGGCAAATGTCAATACACACTCTGCCACCAACGGGGGAGTGCCTCTGTGTGTGTGTGTGTGTGTGTGTGTGTTTATCTGTGGAGGTGCTCCATCAGTGCTGTGTTCCTGACACGGCCTGTGACAGCACCAGCTGAGGTAATGGGACCTGCGTAGCAGCGGTGGCTAACGTGCTAATTAAGGAGATTGTTAAGGGGGGGGAAGAGACGGCTAGCCTCGTTAACAATCCTCTTTTTCTTCCTCTAGGTTCCAGTGGTTTAGCCGGAGGACAGGTAAACAGAGATAATCAGGCAGCATTACATATGAACACCAGGGGTTGCAAAAACGCATGCACAAGCAAACTGGCACACGCATACGTAGTCACGTCTTTATGCACAAGAGCGGTGACAAGAACAAGGTTGATAATTATTGTGAATCTAGAACACCGCCTTGTTAGTAAAACCATGTCTAGTTTATAACAATATCATGAAGAAACAGTAATTGCTATGGAGTAACCATGGCGATCCTCTGATGTTGCCACCTAACAGTACGATGCACAGCTGCTGTGCTGTATGCAGAGAGGGTACACAGTGAGGAACAGGCAGATTCTAAATCGAATGCATATAGAATTCATACACTGCTCAAAACTCCAAGTCAATCACACTTCTGTGAAATCAAACTGTCCACTTAGGAAGCAACACTGATTGACAATACATTGCACATGCTGTTGTGCAAATGGAATAGACAACAGGTGGGAATTATAGGCAATTAGCAAGACACCCCCAATAAAGGACTGGTTTTGCAGGTGGTGACCACAGACCATTTCTCAGTTCCTATGCTTCCTGGCTGATGTTTTGGTCACTTTTGAATGCTGGCGGTGCTTTCACTCTAGTGGTAGCATGAGACGGAGTCTACAACCCACACAAGTGGCTCAGGTAGTGCAGCTCATCCAGGATGGTACATCAATGCGAGCTGTGGCAAGAAGGTTTGCTGTGTCTGTCAGCGTAGTGTCCAGAGCATGGAGGCGCTACCAGGAGACAGGCCAGTACATCAGGAGACGTGGAGGAGGCCGTAGGAGGGCAACAACCCAGCAGCAGGACCGCTACCTCCGCCTTTGTGCAAGGAGGAGCACTGCCAGAGCCCTGCAAAATGACCTCCAGCAGGCCACAAATGTGCATGTGTCTGCTCAAACGGTCAGAAACAGACTCCATGAGGGTGGTATGAGGGCCCGACGTCCACAGGTGGGGGTTGTGCTTACAGCCCAACACCGTGCAGGACATTTGGCATTTGCCAGAGAACACAAAGATTGGCAAATTCGCCACTGGCGCCCTGTGCTCTTCACAGATGAAAGCAGGTTCACACTGAGCACATGTGACAGACGTGACAGAGTCTGGAGACGCCGTGGAGAACGTTCTGCTGCCTGCAACATCCTCTAGCATGACCGGTTTGGCGGTGGGTCAGTCATGGTGTGGGGTGGCATTTATTTGGGGGGCCGCACAGCCCTCCATGTGCTCGCCAGAGGTAGCCCGACTGCCATTAGGTACAGAGATGAGATCCTCAGACCCCTTGTGAGACCATATGCTGGTGCGGTTGGCCCTGGGTTCCTCCTAACGCAAGACAATGCTAGACCTCATGTGGCTGGAGTGTGTCAGCAGTTCCTGCAAGAGGAAGGCATTTATGCTATGGACTGGCCCGCCCGTTCCCCAGACCTGAATCCAATTGAGCACATCTGGGACATCATGTCTCGCTCCATCCACCAACGCCACGTTGCACCACAGACTGTCCAGGAGTTGGCGGATGCTTTAGTCCAGGTCTGGGAGGAGATCCCTCAGGAGACCATCCACCATCTCATCAGGAGCATGCCCAGGCGTTGTAGGGAGGTCATACAGGCACGTGGAGGCCACACACACTACTGAGCCTCATTTTGACTTGTTTTAAGGACATTACATCAAAGTTGGATCAGCCTGTAGTGTGGTTTTCCACTTTAATTTTGAGGGTGACTCCAAATCCAGACCTCCATGGGTTGATAAATTTGATTTCCATTGATCATTTTTGTGTGATTTTGTTGTCAGCACATTCAACTATGTAAAGAAAAAAGTATTTAATAAGATTATTTCATTCATTCAGATCTAGGATGTATTGTTTAAGTGTTCCCTTTATTTTTTTGAGCAGTGTATTACACCAAAGGACCATTACGATTAGAATAGATACATATCTAAACTATTCATGGTTCTCCATCAGCGTGTACGCATAAACACGATATCTGTAGGAAAAAATGAATCCTGGTTATATACACAATTTGAGAGGGCATTGGATTGGAAATAAAAGGTACAAGGTGATTACAGTCATAGAAATAGAATCCCTGGTCTGAGGGGCTTTTCACATTCTAGTAATAATATGTCTATATTACAGTACAGTAATAGTTGGAGAATTGAACTATGACCTCCACCATCACCTTTCTAAGGATCAAACTGTGTGACCTAGCTCTGCAGCTCTGTGTATCTCAGTATGGTTCCAGTCATAAGACGGAATGTGACAGGTATGGAATAAAGTATGGCAAATGGGTCTATGCCCTCCAGGCAAACTGATGATTCACAGACAAGCATGCACCCTGAGATTTATCCAAGCTCATAATTGATGTTAATATTCCATCTCAGGAATAGCAAACACCTCAGTGTCCACAGAGTACAACCCAATCTCTCCCCACCCTTCCCCAGTCTGAACCTCCATTCATCCCCTCTTCCTTCACCCAGTTCCTCCATCTCACTCCTCCCTTTATCTACCGCTCTCTCACGGTCACGCATCCATCCCTGCTCTCCTTTGCAGTCTCGGCAGTAGGGCCAGGTTATTGCATTGACGGTACCACAGGGTGAAGAATGCGGTAGAGTGGTGATGAGAGGGAGATGGGGAGCACAGAGCATTCCCTCCCAGGCTTACTGCTGCCACCCCTCACACCTCTCATTCTGGATTATCAGTGTCCATTGTGGACCTCCGAGACTCTTCTCTTATTAAAGGTCTTACATAAATCTTTCACAAAGCCCACGGCACACTCATCATCCAGCCACCTTCAACACCTGAATAAAATCTAATTAAAGTTTATTGGTTGCGTACACAGCTTAGCAGATGTTATAGTGGCTGCAGAGAAATGCTTATGTTCCTAGCTCTTAAGAATGCAGTAAAGTACACAAATAAGTAACAAGTAAAATTAGTACAAAAAAACAAGAGATCAAGATAGTCGGGACGAATCCAATTAACCCAAATAGCACTAAGAGTAATCAAAATGCAATTTATACACGGTGCCTGCAGAAAGTATTCATACATATTGTTGTGTTATAGCCCGAATTCAAAATGGATTAAATTGATCTACACACAATACCCCATAATGACAGTGAAAATATGTTTCTAGAAATGTTTGCAAATGTATTGAAAATTACATACAAAAATCTAATTTACATAAGTATTCACACCCCTGAGTCAATTCATGTTAGAGTCACCTTTGTCAGCGGTTACAGCTGTGAATCTTGCTGGGTAAGTCTAAGAGCTTTGCGCACCTAGATTGTACAATACTTGCACATTCTTTTAAAAACGATTCAAGCGCTGTCAAGTTGGTTGTTGATCATTGCTAGACAGCCATTTTCAAGTATTGTCATAGATTTAAGTCAAAACTGTAACTAGGCCACTCAGGAACATTCAATGTCGTTTTGGTAAGCAACTTATGTATATTTTGCCTTGTGTTTTAGGTTATTGTCCTGCTGAAAGGTGAATGTCTCCGAGTGTCTGTTGGAAAGACAACCAGGTTTTCCTCTAGGATTTTGCCTGTGCTTAGCTCAGTTTATTTTTATCCCAAAAACACTCCCTAGTCCTTGCTGATGAAAAGCATAACGATGCAGCCACCACCATGCTTGAAAATATGAAGAGTGGTACACAATAATGTGGTGTTAGATTTTCCCCCAAACATAACACTTTGTATTCAGGACATAAAGTTAATTTATTTGCCACATGTTATGCAGTTTTACTTTAGTGCCTTATTGCAAACAGGATGCATGTTTTGGAATAAAAAGGTTTCTGTACAGGCTTCCTTCTGTTCACTGTCATTTAGGTTAGTATTCTGGAGAAACTACAATGTTGTTGATCCATCCTCAGTTCTCATATCACAGACACTAAACTCAAACTGTTTTAAAGTCACCATTGGCCTCACGGTGAAATCCCTGAGTGGTTAGGAAGGACTCCTGTATCTTTGTAGTGACTGGGTGTATTGATACACCATCCAAAGTGTAATTAATACATTCACCATGCTCAAAGGGATATTCAATGTCTGCTTTTTTATTTTACCCATCTACCAATAGGTGCCCTTCTTTCCGAGGCATTGGAAAACCTCCCTGGTCTTAGTTGTTGAATCTGTGTTTGAAAATCACTGCTCGACTGAGGGACCTTACAGATAATTGTATGTGTGGGGTACAGAGATGAGGTAGTCATAAAAAAAAATCATGTTAAACACTATTATTGCACAGAGTGATTCCATGCAACCTAAGCGCATTTTTACTCCTGAACTTATTTAAGCTTGCCATAACAAAAGGAGTTGAATACTTGACTCAAGACATTTCAGCTTTTCATTTTTAATTTCTAAACATTTCTAAAAACATAATTTCATTTTGAAATTATGGGGTATTGTGTGTAAGCCAATGACAAAATCTCAATTTAATCCATTTGAAATTCAGGCAGTAAGAAAAAGTCAAGGGGTGTGAATACTTTCTGAAGGCACTATGTACACCGAAAATCATTTCCACAAGATATACTAAGAATGATACGTACAGCAGCAGATGTATTAGTGAGCTATGTCAAGAAGAGAGTATATCAAAAAATATGTGATGTATATAAACAGTGTAACTAAATACAAAGTATAGTAGTAGAAATATTAGAATGAGCCATGTCGGGAATACAGTATTTGTGAGTGTGTGTGCGCGCGTTTGTGACTATGAGGTTTCTAATCTAATTGTATTGGTCGCATACAAATTTAGCAGATGTTATTGCGAGTGTAGCAAAATGCTTGTAAAAAGTTATTTCCAGCTGTATGTAATAACACAAAAAACATTCTGGGCGTTTTGTGCGAGTGAGCATCACCTGGTAGACTGCTAGTGATTGTCTGTCCAACAGTCTGATGGCCTGGAAATAGAAGCGGTTTCTTAGTCTCCCTGTCTTGGCACTGATGCATCTGTACTGACTGTCTGCTAGACGGTTGCCAAGTAAACAGTCCATGGCTCGGGTGACTGAGGTCCTTAATGATCTTCTTGGACTTCTTTTGATACTACAGTCGTGGTCAAAAGTTTTGAGAATTACACAAGTATTGGTCTTCAAAGTTTGCTGCTTCAGTGTTTTTAGATACTTTTGTCAGCTGTTACTATGGTATACTGAAGTATAATTACAAGCATTCCATAAGTGTCAAAGGCTTTTATTGACAATTACATTAAGTTTGTGCAAAGAGTCAATATTTGCAGTGTTGACCCTTCTTTTTCAAGACCTCTGCAATCCACCCTGGCATGCTGTCAATTAACTTCTGGGCCACATCCTGACTGATGGCAGCCCATTCTTGCATAATCAATGCTTGGAGTTTGTCAGAATTTGTGGGTTTTTGTTTGTCCACCCGCCTTTTGAGGATCGACCACAAGTTCTCAATGGGATTAAGGTTTGGGGAGTTTCCTGGCCATGGACCCAAAATGTCGATGTTTTGTTCCCAGAGCCACTTAGTTATCACTTTTGCCTTATGGCAAGGTGCTCCATCATGCTGGAAAAGGCATTGTTCGTCACCAAACTGTTCTTGGATGGTTGGGAGAAGTGACACAGGACTGATGGTGGCGCTCACCTTGTCTTCTCTGGACAAGCTTTTTTCCAGATGTCCCAAACAATCGGAAAGGGGATTCATCAGAGAAAACGACTTAACCCCAGTCCTCAGCAGTCCAATCCCTGTACCTTTTGCAGAATATCAGTCTGTCCCTGATGTTTTTCCTGGAGAGAAGTGGCTTCCTCGCTGCCCTTCTTGACACCAGGCCATCCTCCAAAAGTCTTCACCTCATTGTGCGTGCAGATGCACTCACACCTGCCTGCTGCCATTCCCGAGCAAGCTCTGCACTGGTGGTGTCCCGATCCCGCAGCTGAATCAACTTTAGGAGACGGTCCTGGCGCTTGCTGGACTTTCTTGGGCACCCTGAAGCCTTCTTCACAACAATTGAACCTCTCTCATTGAAGATCCGATAAATGGTTGATTTAGGTGCAATCTTACTAGCAGCAATATCCTTGCCTGTGAAGCCCTTTTTGTGCAAAGCAATGATGACGGCACGTGTTTCCTTGCAGGTAACCATGGTTAACAGAGGAAGAACAATGATTTCAAGCACCACCCTCCTTTTAAAGCTTCCAGTCTGTTATTCTAACTCAAATCAACATGACAGTGATCTCCAGCCTTGTCCTCGTCAACACTCTCACCTGTGTTAACGAGAGAATCACTGACATTATGGCAGCTGGTCCTTTTGTGGCAGGGCTGAAATGCAGTGGAAATGTTTTTTTGTGATTAAATTCATTTTTCATGGCAAAGAGGGACTTTGCAATTAATTGCAATTCATCTGATCACTCTTCATAACATTCTGGAGTATATGCAAATTACCATCATAAAAACTGAGGCAGCAGACTTTGTGAAAATTAATATTTGTCTCTCTAAACTTTTGACCACGACTGTAAGTGCTGTAAATATCCTGGAGGGCAGGTAGCGGGCCCCAGATGATACGTTGGGCTGACCGCACCACCCTCTGGAGAGCCATGCGGTTGAGGGAGGTGCAGTTTCCGTAGCAGGCGGTGATGCAGTCAATCAGAATGCTCTCAATAGTGCATCTGTAGAGGTTTATGAGGGTCTTAGGGCTCTTGCCGAATTTCTTCAGCTGCCTCAGGTTGTAGAGGCGCTGTTGCGCCTTCACCAAGGTGTGGTGAGACCATTCCGCCAGGGCTCTGACATCCTCTGTCGGCTGTCTCGTCGATGTTGGTAAATCAGGCCTACCACTCTCGTGTGGTCAGCAAACTTGATGATTGAGTTGGAGTCGTAGTCATAGGTGAACAGGGAGTACAGGACCGTGTTGAGGATCAGTGTGGCGGAGGTGTTGTTGCCTACCCTCACCACCTGAGGTCGGGCCGTCAGGAAATCTAGGATCCAGTTGCACAGGGAGGCATTCCGACCGACCGACACATACTGAACAAAAATATAAACGCAACCTGTAAAGTGTTGGTCCCATTTTTCATGAGCTGAAATAAAAGATCATAGAAATGTTCCATACACACAAACAGCTTATTTATCTAAAATTTTGTGCACAAATTTGTTTACATCCCTGTAGAGAGCTGTTCTCCTTTGCCAAGAAAATCCAGCCAACTGACAGGTGTGGTATTTCAAGAAGCTGATTAAACAGCATGATCATTACACAAGTGCACCTTGTGCTGGGGACAATAAAAGGCCACTAAATTGTGCAGTTTTGTCACACAACACAATGTCACAGATGTCTCAAGTTGAGTGATTATGCAATTACCATGCTGACCGCAGGAATGTCCACCAAAGCTGTTGCCAGATCATTTAATGTGTCATGACTCTCTCCTTGGTGAGGATCAAAGGTTCCAGACTTTTGGCAAATGGCTGACAGATAGCCAGACCCCCAGCTCTACCACAGGAGAGGAGAAGGGGGAGTTGGGCCAGTTGTATGACTTAATAGCCGGTCATAAATAGGTCTCTAGAATGGGAAGACTGAGATTTTCTTTGTTCCAGAGACTCTTTGCTGCCTAAAAACTCTTACGTCAATAAAAGTGGACATTGGAACATTATTCCTGACCTCCAAATGTTTGGAATGGTCAGTGTGGACCTAAAGAATAATCATGTCATATTGTTTATTAGTTTGTGATGTCATTAAGGATGGTATAACGGAATAACTAACTCTGAAAGTGTACACGTTCCATTTATCAAGTTTACATCTAAATGTTGATCAACTATATGATTAACTATGAGAGTACTTTTGTGAAGATTGCAATGTGATTTTATTCTTCTAATGAGATAATTGTTCTATATAAACTTTTGCCCAGTCAGTAACCACGCCCAAGTGAGCACAGACATTCGGTCGGCATGATCGAACGCCCCCTTTTTACCCGAGGATAAAAGCCTTTGTAACGAAATGTACATTTAGACTAGAAAACGAGAGTGGCGACTGCACGTTTAGAATGGTTAGAACTTTGAATGAGAAAGACCAAGAAGCGTGGAGCTGTGGCTACACGGCTTAAAATGGTTTGACCAAAAAGACCAGCCGAAGTGCAGCGGGAGCTGAACGTTACAAATGGTTGACACAAAGACCAGGAAACGTGAGACGTTAGTCCACACGTTTGAAATGGTGAGAAACTCAAACTCTACACAAGAAACTTACTAGACCGTAGAATTACCAGTCTGCAGCTGGCAAGTAAAGTAGTCTAGAACGCTTACTAAAGACACGAGTTGGGAAGGACAAACCCATCTCAGACAACCGTTGGTACATCTGAAGTATCTATTCTAACGAACACTCCACTCGAAGACAAGCCGAGTCTCACCGAAGTGGGATAGGACACTCAAATAATTAAGCCAATTTGTGTATTGCTGACTCATAAGGACAGGGTTCTTGCAGATATCAAGGAGTATGCGACGTTCAGAATGAGACTATGATTGAATGATTTAATAAGTGACTTATCGATATATAAACACACACACTGAAGTCGGAAGTTTACATACACTTAGGTTGTGGAGGTGTACCTATGGATGTATTTCAAGGCTTACCTTCAAACTCAGTGCCTCTTTGCTTGACATCATGGGAAAATCAAAAGAAATCAGCCAAGACCTCAAAACAAATTGTAGACCTCCACAAGTCTGGCTCATCCTTGGGAGCAATTTCCAATAGTATGCAAGTGTGAACACCTTGGTACCACGCAGCCGTCATACCGCTGAGGAAGGAGACGCGTTCTGTATCCTAGAGATTAACGTACTTTGGTGCGAAAAGTGCAAATCTATCCCAGAACAGCAGCAAAGAACCTTGTGAAGATGCTGGAGGAAACAGGTACAAAAGTATCTATATCCACAGTAAAACGAGTCATATATCGACATAACCTGAAAGGCCGCTCAGCAAGGAAGAAGCCACTGCTCCAAAACCGCCATAAAAAAGCCAGACTACGGTTTGCAACTGCACATGGGGACAAAGATCGTACTCTTTGGAGAAATGTCCTCTGGTCTGATGTAACAAAAATAGAACTGTTTGGCCAAAATGCCCATCGTTATGTTTGGAGGAAAAAGGGGGTTGCTTGCAAGCCGAAGAACATCATCCCAACCGTGAAGTACGGGGGTGGCAGTATCATGCTGTGGGGGTGCTTTGCGGCAGGAGGGACTGGTGCACTTCACAAAATAGATGGCATCATGAGGAAGGAAAATTATGTGGATATATTGAAGCAACCTCTCAAAACAAGTCAGGAAGTTCAAGCTTGGTTGCAAATGGGTCTTCCAAAAGGACAATGACCCCAAGCATACTTCCAAAGTTGTGGCAAAATGGCTTAAGGACAACAAAGTCAAGGTATTGCAGTGGTCATCACAAAGCCCTGACCTCAATCCTATAGAAAATGTGTGGGCAGAACTGAAAAAGCGTGTGCGTGCAAGGAGGCCTACAAACCTGACTCAGTTACACCAGCTCTGTCAGGATGAATGGGCCAAAATTCACCCAACTTATTGTGGGAAGCTTGTGGAAGGCTACCCGAAACGTTTGACCCAAGTTAAACAATTTAAAAGGCAATGCTACCAAATACTAATTGAGTGGATGTAAACTTCTGACCCACTGGGAATGTGATGAAAGAAATAGAAGCTGAAATAAATCTTTCTACTATTATTCTGATATTTCACATTCTTAAAATAAAGTGGTGATCCTAACTGACCTAAGACTTCTTACTAGGATTAAATGTCAGGAATTGAGAAAAACTGAGTTTAAATGTATTTGGCTAAGGTGTATGTAAACTTCTGACTTCAACTGTATATGTAACCTATAACTAAATGAGGTGCTGTCTGTGGCAGAAGCTAAGGTGATTGACGCTGCAAAAAATGGGAAAGCATTTGGCATTGATTTACTGTAATGAAGTGTTAAAATCACCTAAATTAACTGAAGTTCTACAAGATTCGCTACAAATTTGTTTTGAGTACAGTATACCGTCATCCACTTGGTATAAGTATATAATGAATCCCATTCCCAAATCTTTTTAAAAAATGCCACTGAACTGTACAGTCGTGGTCAAAGGTTGAGAATGACAAATATTAATTTTCAAAGTCTGCTGCCTCAGTTTTTATGATGGCAATTTTCATATACTCCAGAATGTTATGAAGAGTGATCAGATGAATTGCAATTAATTGCAAAGTCACACTCTGCCATGAAAATGAACTTAATCCCCCAAAAACATTTCCACTGCATTTCAGCCCTGCCACAAAAGGACCAGCTGACATCATGTCAGTGATTCTCTCGTTAACACAGGTGAGAGTGTTGACGAGGACAAGGCTGGAGATCACTGTCATGCTGATTGAGTTAGAATAACAGACTGGAAGCTTTAAAAGGAGGGTGGTGCTTGAAATCATTGTTCTTCCTCTGTTAACCATGGTTACCTGCAAGGATACGCGTGCCGTCATCATTGCTTTGCACAAAAAGGGCTTCACAGGCAAGGATATTGCTGCTAGTAAGATTGCACCTAAATCAACCATTTATCGGATCATCAGGAACTTCAAGGAGAGAGGTTCAATTGTGAAGAAGGCTTCAGGGTGCCCAAGAAAGTCCAGCAAACGCCAGGACCGTCTCCTAAAGTTGATTCAGCTGCGGGATTGGGGCACCACCAGTGCAGAGCTTGCTCCGGAATGGCAGCAGGCAGGTGTGAGTGCATTTTACATTTTAGTCATTTAGCAGATGCTCTTATCCAGAGCCACTTACAGGAGAAATAAGGGTTAAGTGCCTTGCTCAAGGGCACCGACAGATTTCTCACCTAGTCGGCTCAGGGATTAGAACCAGCAACCTTTCGGTTACTGGCACAACGCTCTTAACCACTAAGCTACCTGCCGCCCCATCTGCACGCACAGTGAGGCGAAGAATTTGAGGATGGCCTGGAGTCAAGAAGGGCAGCGAGGAAGCCACTTCTCTCCAGGAAAAACAACAGTAAAGCATCCTAAGACCATTCATGTGTGGGGTTGCTTCTCAGCCAAGGGAGTGGGCTCACTCACAATTTTGCCTAAGAACACAGCCATGAATAAAGAATGGTACCAACACATCCTCCGAGAGCAACTTCTCCCAACCATCCAAGAACAGTTTGGTGACGAACAATGCCTTTTCCAGCATGATGGAGCACCTTGCCATAAGGCAAAAGTGATAACTAAGTGGCTCGGGGAACAAAACATTGACATTTTGGGTCCATGGCCAGGAAACTCCCCAGACCTAAATCCCATTGAGAACTTGTGGTCAATCCTCAAGAGGCGGGTGGACAAACAAAAACCCACAAATTCTGACAAACTCCAAGCATTGATTATGCAAGAATGGGCTGCCATCAGTCAGGATGTGGCCCAGAAGTTAATTGACAGCATGCCAGGGCGGATTACAGAGGTCTTGAAAAAGAAGGGTCAACACTGCAAATATTGACTCTGCATAAACTTAATGTAATTGTCAATAAAAGCCTTTGACACTTATGGAATGCTTGTAATTATACTTCAGTATACCATAGCAGCAAACTTTGTGAAGACCAATACTTGTGTCATTCTCAAAACTTTTGACCACGACTGTAGAGGCATACGTTTACGAAGTACGGTCTATAAAATTAGTCATCCATCCTCAACAGTAGGCTAATAATCTTTTTGGAGGATCAAAACATTCTGGTGGAAGAACAAAATGGTTTTTGTAAATCCAGAGCCTGTATAGATCATATCTTCACAATAGTCAGAAATATATTACAGGAAGATAAGCCTACTTTTGTATGTTTCATTGATTTCCAGAACACCTTCGATTTTGTAATAGGAAATGTTATCACGCAATCCAGTCTCCACAAAGCACCAACTGCCTGTGAGCGTGTTAATGAATATGGTACAGATTGGTTTCTCACACCTTGAGGTGTAAAACAAGGAGACGCCTTACCACTGCCTCTGTTTTATGTACAGTCAATTGGTGCAAAACCAAAACACACAAAGATATTGGTTATGCCACGTATTCCAAACTGTATCAGACATGCGTGTCCTGTTCTGGACTTCTCAGCAGGAGTGTGGGGTGCTAAGATGTATCTAAGAAACAAACACATCCATAACAGAGCAGTACGTTATTTTTTAGGTATCAACAAGTTTGCACCTATACTGGTAATAACTGGGGACATGGACTGGGAACCCTGTGAGGTGAGATGGAAGGCGTGTATGGTGAGACTTTGGAATAGACTGTTGGATATGCCAATTGGCAGAACAGTCAGCAAAGTTTTTAATGGGATCTCTCCATAAGGGCCTGGGCCACAGAAATGTCTGACCTTTTCCAACAGTGACTGAACAATTGAACGAAAACCAAATTAAGGGAGACATAGGCGCTATTAAAAAACAGACAAAATATGAAAATAAATTGGTGGAGGAGATTAATCATAAACCCAAATTCAAAACCTTTTGATTAAGGGTGAATGTGTGCGAGCGATACACTACATGGCCAAAAGTATGTGGATACCTGCTCAAACATTTAATTCCAAAATCATGGGCATTAATATGGAGTTGGTCCCTCCTTTGCTGCTATAACAGCATCCACTCTTCTGGGAAGGCTTTCCACTAGATGTTGGAACATTGCTGCGGGGATTTGCTTCCAGTCAGCTACAATAGCATTAGTGAGGTCGGGCACTTATGTTCGGTGATTAGGCCAGGCTCGCATTCAAATTCATCCCGAAGGTGTTCAATGGGGTTGAGGTCAGGGCTCTGTGCAGGCCAGTCAAGTTCTTCCACACCTATCAACAAACCATTTCTGTATGGACCTCGCTTTTAAAGGGTGTCCACATACTTTCAGCTATGTAGTGTGTATTATGTATAACCTACCTAAAAGCAAGATATCGCTAAGTGCACAGGGAAGATCAGGGATATTATCCCTGCATATCAAAACAGGTTGGTATAATGGTGAAATGGAAGAGGAAAGACTATGTAACTATTGTGACCTCAAATAAATCGAAAAATAAATTAATTTTATCCTCTATTGCCCTTTCTACCACATTATATGCTTGTCCTTATTCCAGAAAGCCCACCAGATATAACCTGGCATTATGTGGCTGAGCCATGAGGAGAAACTGAAATCGTTTTTTTGTCCATTGTGTATTTCCGTTCGCGGAATTTTAAGATAAAGCCTGGAATAAAAGAAAATGGGCGACCTATAATTAAATTATAAGAAATATATATATAGCAAATGGCATGTGTGTACAGTACAGTGGGGAAAAAAGTATTTAGTCAGCCACCAATTGTGCAAGTTCTCCCACTTAAAAAGTTGAGAGGCCTGTAATTTTCATCATAGGTACACGTCAACTATGACAGACAAAATGAGAAAAGAAAAATCCAGAAAATCACATTGTAGGATTTTTAATGAATTTATTTGCAAATTATGGTGGAAAATAAGTATTTGGTCAATAACAAAAGATTCTCAATACTTGGTTAGATACCCTTTGTTGGCAATGACACAGGTCAAACGTTTTCTGTAAGTCTTCACAAGGTTTTCACACACTGTTGCTGGTATTTTGGCCCATTCCTCCATGCAGATCTCCTCTAGAGCAGTGATGTTTTGGGGCTGTCGCTGGGCAACACGGACTTTCAACTCCCTCCAAAGATTTTCTATGGGGTTGAGTTCTGGAGACTGGCTAGGCCACTCCAGGACCTTGAAATGCTTCTTACGAAGCCATTCCTTCGTTGCCCGGGCAGTGTGTTTGGGATCATTGTCATGCTGAAAGACCCAGCCACGTTTCATCTTCAATGCCCTTGCTGATGGAAGGAGGTTTTCACTCAAAATCACACGATACATGGCCCCATTCATTCTTTCCTTTACACGGATCAGTCGTCCTGGTCCCTTTGCAGAAAAACAGCCCCAAAGCATGATGTTTCCACCCCCATGCTTCACAGTAGGTATGGTGTTCTTTGGATACAACTCAGCATTCTTTGTCCTCCAAACACGACGAGTTGAGTTTTTACCAAAAAGTTCTATTTTGGTTTAATCTAACCATATGACATTCTCCCAATCCTCTTCTGGATCATCCAAATGCACTCTAGCAAACTTCAGACGGGCCTGGACATGTACTGGCTTAAGCAGGGGGACATCTCGCACTGCAGGATTTGAGTCCCTGGCGGCGTAGTGTGTTACTGATGGTAGGCTTTGTTACTTTGGTCCCAGCTCTCTGCAGGTCATTCACTAGGTCCCCCCGTGTGGTTCTGGGATTTTTGCTCACCGTTCTTGTGATCATGTTGACTCCACGGGGTGAGATCTTGCGTGGAGCCCCAGATCGAGGGAGATTATCAGTGGTCTTGTATGTCTTCCATTTCCTAATAATTGCCAAGCTGCTTACCTATTGCAGATTCAGTCTTCCCAGCCTGGTGCAGGTCTACAATTTTGTTTCTGGTGTCCTTTGACAGCTCTTTGGTCTTGGCCATAGTGGAGTTTGGAGTGTGACTGTGTGAGGTTGTGGACAGGTGTCTTTTATACTGATAACAAGTTCAAACAGGTGCCATTAATACAGGTAACGAGTGGAGGACAGAGGAGCCTCTTAAAGAAGAAGTTACAGGTCTGTGAGAGACAGAAATCTTGCTTGTTTGTTATTGACCAAATACTTATTTTCCACCATAATTTGCAAATAAATTCATAAAAAATCCTACAATGTGATTTTCTGGAGAAAAAAATTCTCAATTTGTCTGTCATAGTTGACGTGTACCTATGATGAAAATTACAGGCCTCTCATCTTTTTAAGTGGGAGAACTTGCACAATTGGTGTCTGACTAAATCCTTTTTTCCCCCCACTGTATATAGACTGTGTGTAGGCTTGTCTCACACTTGAACCTTCTCTTAGTGCCAGACTGGGTTCATTTATCTACGTATTTTTATTATTTTGACAGCTCTAGGGTTATAATTATTGCTTGGATAAACGTATTTACTATTATGTATTGATTTATTTTTCACCCTTTATGCGATGTGCACTGCACAGAACACCGGAATAATTATTACTGAATTATTTAAAATGTTTGTTAATGTGTCAATTAATCCCGTAAGGGATGGGTTGCCAACTTGCGATTTGACACAAAAATAACATGTAATTCATTCATTCATTCAGCAAAAAACAATAGACGGACACCATTATTCAAAAACTGCAGCTCGTTGTTGGAACACATTTTCCTACTTGAATCAACCAGTCCTCTTTTAAATCGGTCTCGGAATGGAGAATAACAATGTTCCGATGTAAATGATTTCTCCCATGAGTGGGGCAAGATGTGTTGGTGGAAATTCGGGAGAATTTCTTACATTTCCTTTGTTAAAATCCCCAGCTACAACGAATGCGGCCTCAGGATATGCTGTTTCCAATTTATTCAAAGTCCCACCACTTCAATCCCTGACAAAGGATGCGTCCCAAATGGCACCGTATTCTCTATATAGTGCACTACTTTTGATCAGAGCCCTATGGATCCTAGTCAAAAGTAGTGCACTATAAGTGGAATAGGGTGCCATTTGGGACGCAGGTGGAGTCTTTACTTGGTGCACCAATTCACCAGCGAGAACCAGTCAAGACAAATTACCTCCGTTTCTGCTACACAACAAACCCATTGCACTGTTTAAAGATACATTTACAGTTGAAGTCGGAAGTTTACATACACCTTAGCCAAATACATTTAAACTCAGTTTATCACAATTCCTCACGTTTAATCCTAGTAAAAATTCCCTGTCTTAGGTCAGTTAGGATCACCACTTTATTTTAAGAATGTGAAATGTCAGAATAATAGTAGAAAGAATGATTTATTTCAGCTTTTATTTCTTTCATCACATTCCCAGTGGGTCAGAAGTTTACATACACTCAATTAGTATTTGGTAGCATTGCCTTTAAATTGTTTAACTTGGGTCAAACGTTTTGTGTAGCCTTCCACAAGCTTCCCACAATAAGTTGGGTGAATTTTGGCGCATTCCTCCTGACAGAGCTGGTGTAACTGAGTCAGGTTTGTAGGTCTCCTTGCGCGCACACACTTTTTCAGTTCTGCCCACAAATTTTCTATAGGATTGAGGTCAGGGCTTTGTGATGGCCACTCCAATACCTTGGCTTTGTTGTCCTTAAGCCATTTTGCCACAACTTTGGAAGTATACTTGGGGTCATTGTCCATTTGGAAGACCCGTTTGCGACCAAGCTTCAACTTCCTGACTGATGTCTTGAGATGTTGCTTCAATATATCCACATAATTTCCCTTCCTCATAATGCAATCTATTTTGTGAAGTGCACCAGTCCCTCCTGCAGCAAAGCACCCCCACAACATGATGCTGCCACCCCCGTGCTTCACGGTTGGGATGGTGTTCTTCGGCTTGCAAGCGCTCCCCCTTTTTCCTCCAAGCATAAATGGTCATTATGGCCAAACAGTTCTATTTTTGTTTCATCAGACCAGAGGACATTTCTCCAACAAGTACAATCTTTGTCCCCATGTGCAGTTGCAAACCGTAGTCTAGCTTTTTTATGGCGGTTTTGGAGCAGTGGCTTCTTCCTTGCTGAGCGGCCTTTCAGGTTGTCGATATAGGACTCGTTTTACTGTGGATATAGATACTTTTGTACCCGTTTCCTCCAGCATCTTCACACTGCGTGGTCCCATGGTGTTTATACTTGCGTACTATTGTTTGTACAGATGAACGTGGTACCTTCAGGCGTTTGGAAATTGCTCCCAAGGATGAACCAGACTTGTGGAGGTCTACATTTTCTTTTCTGAGGTCTTGGCTGATTTCTTTTGATTTTCCCATGATGTCAAGCAAAGAGGCACTGAGTTTGAAGGTAGGCCTTGAAATACATCCACAGGTACACCTCCAATTGACTCAAATTATGTCAATTAGCCTATCAGAAGCTTCTAAAGCCATGACATAATTTTCTGGAATTTTACAAGCTGTTTAAAAGGCACAGTCAACTTAGTGTATGTAAACTTCTGACCCACTGGAATTGTGATACAGTGAATTATAAGTGAAATAATCTGTCTGTAAACAACTGTTGGAAAAATTACTTGTGTCATGCACAAAGTAGATGTCCTAACCGACTTGCCAAAACTATAGTTTGTTAACAAGAAAGTGTATGTAAACTTCCGACTTCAACTGTATGTATTATAACCAGCTGAGGACTTAAATCGTCTGCTCTGTCTCAAAGTATCCCATAATGGAAGTGTTTTTCCCCCCACACTATGTTATTGCATTAAACAATGATGCGAACTTCAGGCCATACAAGAAAACATATGAGCGATGGGCTTATCGGATATGGATCTTGACAGGCTTGTCTAGACAAGACTCCTTTCTTGCAGGGTAATAATCAGGGGTGCAACTTTCACTGGGGACGGGGGACATATACCCCCCACATTCTGAAATTGCATTTTTGTCCCCCCCAGTTTTATCATTGGAATGTGATATAAAACGAGGCAGCGGTGTGCTTTAGGACCATGCGGACGCCCAAATCGTGTCGCATCAACAACAACAAAAATCATTGTAGAAGGGATCATGCTGTTCGTATGTGGCTGCTATGAAAGTGAACTGTGTTTGCGTGTTATTAGGGGTGAATTCATTCCGCCGATTCTGTTGAAAAACATTTCTTAAAACGGAAGCAAACGGAACAAAACTGGGATAAACATACCTGAATTTGTCCACTTGAAACTCTAATTTGCAACTGTTGGACTAATAATTACACTCGAGATCAGCTAAATTAGATGCAGGCAAGATTGTGCAAGGCGGTATTGAATTTGTCAATGTCTGTCACCTTGATTACTCAGATTTCTCTCGACCTGCGCACCTACGTTGTAAACTTTCATTTACAGGCTAGGTTGTAGCAACCTCATGATGGGTATCAGGACATTTTTTATATCACGTAGTAGCCTAAACCTATCAATGTTACATAGAGCTGGGTGAATGAAATATGAATGACAGTCATCCAATATGTTTTAATAGAAATAAGGCCATGCTCATTTTTTGGAGTCACCCTCAAAATTAAAGTGGAAAACCACACTACAGACTGATCCAACTTTGATGTAATGTCCTTAAAACAAGTCAAAATGAGGCTCAGTAGTGTGTGTGGCCTCCACTTGCCTGTATGACCTCCCTACAACGCCTGGGCATGCTCCTGATGAGGTGGCGAATGGTCTCCTGAGGGATCTCCTCCCAGACCTGGACTAAAGCATCCGCCAACTCCTGGACAGTCTGTGGTGCAATGTGGCGTTGGTGGATGGAGCGAGACATGATGTCCCAGATGTGCTCAATTGGATTCAGGTCTGGGGAACGGGCAGGCCAGTCCGTAGCATCAATGCCTTCCTCTTGCAGGAACTGCTGACACACTCCAGCCACATGAGGTCTAGCATTGTCTTGCATTAGGAGGAACCCAGGGCCAACCGCACCAGCATATGGTCTCACAAGGGGTCTGAGGATCTCATCTCTGTACCTAATGGCAGTCAGGCTACCTCTGGCGAGCACATGGAGGGCTGTGCGGCCCCCCAAAGAAATGCCACCCCACACCATGACTGACCCACCGCCAAACCAGTCATGCTGGAGGATGTTGCAGGCAGCAGAACGTTCTCCACGGCGTCTCCAGACTCTGTCACGTGCTCAGTGTGAACCTGCTTTCATCTGTGAAGAGCACAGGGCGCCAGTGGCGAATTTGCCAATCTTGGTGTTCTCTGGCAAATGCCAAACGTCCAACCCCCACCTGTGGACGTCGGGCCCTCATACCACCCTCATGGAGTCTGTTTCTGACCGTTTGAGCAGACACATGCACATATGTGGCCTGCTAGAGGTCATTTTGCAGGGCTCTGGCAGTGCTCTTCCTGCTCCTCCTTGCACAAAGGCGGAGGTAGCAGTCCTGCTGCTGGGTTGCTGCCCTCCTACGGCCTCCTCCACGTCTCCTGATGTACTGGCCTGTTTCCTGGTAGCGCCTCCATGCTCTGGACACTACACTGTCAGACACAGCAAACCTTCTTGCCACAGCTCGCATTGATGTGCCATCCTGGATGAGCTGCACTACCTGAGCCACTTGTGTGGGTTGTAGACTCCGTCTCATGCTACCACTAGAGTGAAAGCACCGCCAGCATTCAAAAGTGACCAAAACATCAGCCAGGAAGCATAGGAACTGAGAAGTGGTCTGTGGTCACCACCTGCAAAACCAGTCATTTATTGTTGTCTATTCCATTTGCACAACAGCATGTGAAATTTATTGTCAATCAGTGTTGCTTCCTAAGTGGACAGTGGTTTGATTTCACAGAAGTGTGATTGACTTGGAGTTACATTGTGTTGTTTAAGTGTTCCCTTTATTTTTTTGAGCAGTGTATTTAAGGTATCCATAAGATGAAGCATCAATTTATACTGCAATTATCTGCATTGACAACCTCTATGAACTGACAGTAATTTGTGAGTATGAATAAAGATGAAGTACTACCCCCTCTACTGGCAGTTGTCCAGACAGTGACTAGAAATACACAGCACAGACAACCATATTTCTGCCCAAATTGCATTGAAGGACTTACGGTTATAATCCATCCCAAAACTATAAAAGATGACATCGTAAATTACCACTATAACCATTTTAGTTTTGGTTCTCGGGAGTTCTCTCCCTGACACAATTTATATAGTCTCTCTCACATTCTCTCCAAGTGCTTTTCTGGCTCTCTAATTTAATATTTTCTTATTCTCTTCCATTGCCTCCAACTCCCACTCTGCGCCCCACCCCCACCCACATGCTTCTCTTTCTTATTTGACTCCAGTCTCCAACTATCTCCCATATCAATAGTGTCTCTATCCAAATTTCCCTCCCTCCATCCATCCCGCTAACCAGTCAGAGTATCTCACCTTCTCGTAGTAGTCTACGTTCTTCTCTGCGGTGGAGAGAAAGGCTGATTTGAGGTCTCCTCTCATGCTCCTCTGCCATCGGCCCCAGTCACCCTTCAGTGCATTGTTGGCCCATTCCACACGGTCCTCCAGTTTATCAATCTCCTCCTTCAGCTAACACACACACACACACAACCATCATCATCATCATCATCATCCGCCTCCTCTTACCAACATTACATATTACAGTGCAATATCCCTTCACATCAACCACAACAACCTGGACATACAGAACACTTAAAGCAAGAAGACCTTCACACAAAGAAATCACGTGATGGGGCCAGTTTTATTTAAGACAGTGGCCATGTCCGAATATCCATACTTAAGTCCTAAATATACTGAACAAAAATAAAAAACACAACATGCAACAACTTCAGAAGATTTTATTGAGTTACGGTACATAAGGAAATAAGTCAATTGAAATAAAGTATTCTGGCAACAGCTCTGGTGGCCATTCCTGCAGTCTGCATGCCAATTGAACGCTCCCTCAAAACTTGAGGCATCTGTAGCATTGTGTTGTGTGACAGAACTGCACATTTTAGCAGCCTTTTGTCCCCAGCACAAGGTGCACCTGTGTAATGATCATGCAGTTCTGTCAACGCCACAGATCATGTTTTGAGGGAGCGTGCAATTGGCATGCTGACTACAGGAATGTTTACCAGAGCTGTTGCCAGAGAATTGAATGTTCATTTCTCCACCATAAGCCGCCTCCCAACGTCATTTTAGAGAATTTGGAAGTACATCCAACCGGCCTCACGTGTAACCACGCCAACCCAGGACCTCCACATCCAGCTTCTTCACCTGCGGAATCGTCTGAGACCAGCCACCCGGACAGCTGATGAAACTGTGGGTTTGCACAACCAAAACATTTCTGCAAACTGTCAGAAAACGTCTCAGGGAAGCTCATCTGCGTGCTCATCAGGTCTTGACCTGACTGCAGTTTTGCATCATAACCGATTTCAGTGGGCAAATGCTCACCTACGATGGCCACCGGCACGCTGGAGAAGTGTGCTCTTCACGGATTAATCTCTCCACATCCGGCTTCTTCATCTGCAGGATCGTCTGAGACCAGCTACCCAGACACCTGATGAAACTGTGGGTTTGCGACCAACAAACACAATTGCATTTTATCGATGGTGATTTGAATGCACAGAGATACTGTGACGAGATCCTGAGGCCCATTGACATGCCATTAATCCGCCGCAATCACCTCATGTTTCAGCATGATAATGCATAGCCCCATGTCGCAAGAATCTGTACACAATTCCTGGAAGCTGAAAATGTCCCAGTTCTTCAATGGCCTCGATACTCACCAGACATGTCAACCATTGAGCTTGTTTGGGATGCTCTGGATCGATGTGTACGTCAGCCTGTTCCAGTTCCCGCCAATATCCAGCAACTTCGCACAGCCATTGAAGAGGAGTGGGACAACATTCCACAATCAACAGCCTGATCAATTATATGTGAAGGAGATGTCTTGCGCTGCATGAGGCAAATGGTGATCACACCAGATACTGATAGGTTTTCTGATCCATGTCCCTAAAATTTTTTTAAAAGGTATCTATGACCAACATATGCATATCTGTATTCCCAGTCATGTGAAATACATAGATTAGAGCCAAATTAATTTATTTCAATTAACTGATTTCCTTATATGAACTGTAACTCAGTAAAATCTTTGAAATTGTTGCATTTTGCATTTATATTTTTCAGTGTAGTATGTAGTTTAAGTATGTAGTACGCTAGTATGGTTATTCGGACACGACCACTGTGCCCCTGAAAACTGCTGATAAATAATTTCTGGTCTGATGGAAGCATTAAATCGTCTCACCACGCAGGGACAGTAGTAGTAAATGTAACATAGCGTTATAAACTAACTGATTCATAGGCAAGGCTAATTAAGAGGATTTCCTCCTTGGATAGCACCCATATCAGGCCTTCCAATGTTAATACATTTGTGTTGTCATTTCATTGACATAAAAACGAAAACCATTAAGCTTGTGGTTTATTATTTGGCATATCCTATGGTTGTGTGTACACGTGTGATATAGCCTAATGATCAAGACCTTTATGTGAATGTTTATCAAAGTTAGCTAACTTACTAATCCTGGTCTGACAGTTGACATGTAAAACATATGAAAAGAGACTATACATCAGTGTATCCAAGTTAGCTGCTACTGCTTTGTGATCCAGTAAATGTTTATCCAAGTTAGATGCTACTGCTTTGTGATCCAGTAAATGTTTATCAAAGTTAGCTGGTCAACTTTGCTGTTCCTGCTACTTTGTGATACATACACCCCTCTGGAGAGCCATCTCTCTCAATGGTCCTGTTTGTAAGGTTACTGCAGTGTTATTGATTCATCAGCTACCTCATGGTCCTACCTAACCAGCCCAATGCCTGTCTCTCATTTAAACAAGCGCTCCCTCTGGAGTACAACAGTCTCAGTCCGTTGCCCCCAAACATATGACTGTCTGTCAGAACACACACAGAGAGGAACTTATTGAATAATTAATCAGATACACAGGGATAAGATAATACAGGGTCCTGAGGGAGACCTTGGTCTCAAATTAGCAGTGCTCAGATATGCATGGCTCCATTTGAGACGAGGTGGATATTGACAGGTGGAGCTGATAAGGGTTGTGCGGCGTTAGCGCTCTGGTCCTGTTTAGAAGGGGATCGACGCGAGACTTGACGGGCTGTGTGTTGATTAGGAGAGCTTGTCATGTGTAACAAGAGGGTGGTTGGGGAGACCAACAGACCGTGGGTAAAGGCTTAGCTGCTATGTCTGGCTGGCTGTCTGGACCAGCAACTATCTCCCAGGTGACAATGTGGACTCATCCTCACTGTCATTACCACACACACAGGGTCGCACACACACACACGCACAGGGTTGCACACGGTCGCGCACACACACAGGGATGCACAGTACCGGCGCAGATGAAGATGGCGGCCTCGCGACTAGCTCTTAGGAAACTTTGCAGTATTTTGTTTTTTTATGTATTACTTTTTACATTATTAGCTCAGAAAGTGTTTTGTATCGTTACATACAGCCGGGGAAAACTAATTTTACAAGCATTTCGCTACACCCGCTATAACATCTGCTAAACACATGTATGTGACAAATAAAATATGATTTGATTTTGATTTGACACACAGGGTCGCACACACACACAGGGTCGCGCACACACACACAGGGTCGCACACACACACACACAGGGTCGCACACACACACACTTATGTTAACCTTTTCCATAATTGCAACCCAAAAGATTCCCTTCTCTTCTCAAATCATTACAAGTTGGGTGGAACGTGAACAATTGACAGAAGACGTTTCATTGTTTTTTTCTGGGCTTTGTTTCTTGATTGAAGCATCTCTGCCATCTACTGGTTCAAATACTACATTACAATTGTATGTCCAGTCGTTTCCCAGTTTCATGCACATTTTAGTCATTTAGCAGACGCTCTTATCCAGAGCGACTTACAGTTAGTGAGTGCATACATTTTTGCTCTACCAACTGAGCTACACGGGACCCACACCTTGGCAAGGCCGTGAGAAAAGCACAATTCAACATCCCATCTCCAGACCGGTTGTGCTGGGAAATGGAAACATGACATTCTGCTTCAAACCACAGCCAGTCAATGTTAAATGCACTATCTATGAGTTAGGCCAGATAAACAACATCCAGCAAACCCAGCCAAAGTGTTAGAGGTTAGGGTCAGGATAATCTAGAACTACCATCCAGCGAACTATGTACAGCACAAACAAGCTGTTAGAAAGGTGGGACTTGCTCAACCACTGCTTGCTTGAATGGACAAGTCGATAGTTGGTAGCATTTTAATTTGTGTTAATACAAAATTACTAAAAAGACAAACAAAATAATGTTAAGCCCATTTGACTTTCTAGCTTTATATTTTTGCTCATTTTGAAAACGTTAACATCTCAAACATGTCCATTCAGCAAAGGGAAAGCTAAAAGCTCCACTCAAAGCAAAGTTAAGCAGAAGCTGTTTACTACAGTTGCATGGTCCACAGTTCGCTGTACCTCTTCAATCTCCACATCAAGTCTCTCCTGCCTCTGATGTCTGGCTTCTTCGGGGTTTTTACCCAGCAGGCTCCCCCACACAAAACCTAGATCACTAGACTCCTCCAGTCACATCACAGGGAGTTCAAGATGTCACAGAGGTCAGAGGGCAAAAGCCACAACAGGAACAGGAATGAATGCTCATGTCTGCATGGTGTAGGATGACGTTGCCCTTAGATGCTGATCTTGGATCAGTTTTGTCCTTTTCTCAGCTAAAATGTTAAGGTTAGGATTGGAGAAGGGGAAGCTGATCCCAGATCTGTACCTAGGGGAAACACTAGTAGGTGTTGTAGTTTGGGCCTGTATGCTGTGCCCCTCTGCTGTCTCATTTTCACAGACAATAGTTACAACTATGTTATTACTAATGACAAAATATTCAAGTTGTCAACATTTGTACATGCCTAGCTGAATATTTCAGAATTGTCTGTATGACATAAATGTACGTGTCACACTGCGTTGGACTGTCACATGAATGTAGCCTAATCTTATTTTGCATATAGTCTTTCCAGGTGAAACTACATGAAAGATCTTACTCAGTTATTGTGTTTGGTGAAACACTGGGACCTGCTACAAAGGCATACATTTGACATTGACTCATTCACAAAGCACTGTAAACCTCATCCTCACAGTCCTTCATTGTTCTAGAACTCTAGATCCCATTGTTTAAACACACGCTACTACAGTGCATTGTTGGAAATCCACAGGTGATTTCTCAGCCAGCAACCTAATTAAAATCTCAGGGTAAAAGGTCACTGCTAAGCTAGGAAGGAACCAGGGACACCCACAGGATTTGAACAGCAATTATCCCAAACAGTTCTGTCCTCTCAATCCCTTTCCATTCTTCATTCTCCATCCATATCAGATCTTACCACCAGTCAGTGGCATTTCGATGTAAGACGTCGATAGATGTGGGAGTTTTCATTACGCAGTGATTATCAAGGCTATATTAGACAATATTTACCACCCAGTTTCCTGAAGTCTGCCAGGAGCTCAAGAGGGACATCCTGAACTATCCGGAGATATTTAGATAATCCTCAGAGGAGGCCTTTTCCAATATCGCCAAAGCTCCTCCTCTGGCTTAAGACCGCTTGATTTCAAATGAGAGGTGACGAGGAGGCAGTTCAGACAGCACAGCTTTATTACTCCTAATCTCTGGGAAATTGCACTGAAGCATCAGGTAGGCCGACTGGTGGCTTATAGAAGGTGCATATAAAAAAAATTCTAGAATAAAAAATTGCCTTTCCTAAACTAACACTCACTTGAACCCCCCCCCCCCCCACTGACTAGCTTACTGACCATGTTACATTTACAAAGAGTCAGTATTGCACTTACTGCATCTCGGTCGACTTTCTTGGTGGCCAGAGCTTCATTCTTGGCCTCAAATTCTGCCTGGATGTTATCCCTCCGTCTCAATACTGCCTAGAGAAAAGGAAAATAAAATAATCTAGCAGTGATCATTGCTTATTCCTGAAACACCAACAAAACGATGCATTAGGCTTGATATTATCTACGCAGTAAGTATGTTTGTGTATGTAGACTATGTAAATATGTGTGGGTGATGGGGGCAAGTTAAGTCAAAGCCTTTCATGGTTTCATCAACATAATACAGGTTTAGCAAGTACTGCACAGTGCTGGGCTGTCATTTTGCCAACTGCACAGTGCTGGGCTGTCATGACGTCTTAAACGCCACTTAACAGCCGCTTAAACGACTTCCTTTACTGTCTTACTGCAGAGGAGTGGTCTTACCTTGAGTGTCTCAGCACACAGGACGTACTCGTGTAAAGCAGGCACCAGGGTGTCTGAGAGATGGCCGACCTGTTCCTCTGTCTCTTTACAGCACCTTTCTATGCAGCCGGCTACACCTTTTAACTGCTCCACTAGCTCCTCCTCTGAGCCCGACCACAGGGTGTACGTGGGACCATACTCCTTTAGCTCCTCCAGATACTCTTGCGACACAAACAGGGATATGTACTGTCAACTACACTACCCACAATGCACTACCTTTCAGCTCCTCCAGGTACTTTGAGACCATAGAGGACTCTGTTCTAGCATGGGCAGCGGCATTGAGGACTTTCACAATTTTTAAGTAGTCAACTGGGTGGGACTTCCTATGGGTTAATAAAGGATCACATAATTCCATCGGGGTCATCAGCCAATGAATTATCCTTGTGAGCAAATATTCCATAACTGGAGGTGGCAGTAAATATCCAAGCTTGGCTTTATACCTGTTCAAACACACTCCAGGTGGTTGTATGCACCCTTGCAGTTTGTTTACCAACTCAGAAGTAGTAGAAGAAAATGTACTACTTCAAAATGGAGATTGCCTCAATGTCGCTGCACGTGCGCTCACAGACACCATAATGGTACAGATACAAAGAACAAGAGTCCTCTATCATTCTCCATGTTTGAAACGAAGAGATGTACGGTCAACTACCCATAATGTACAAGTCTGATTGAAAACGCTACATTCCCATGTAATCCAGTGAGGTGGTGGTACGTTTATAGAGTTCTATTTAACTCTGTGGTCTTACCTTTCTGTTCTTTGACGATCCTTTGGGTGACTTTGTCCAGGGAGGTGATCTTGTTGCTGAAATCCTCTACGTACTCTTGGATGGCAGTAAACTCCTCTGGCCGGTTCTTCACCCCTCTGACGGAGTTAGCCACCGCTCGCACCGTCTCCCCCATCCTGCTCAAGAACCCCGGTCCTTGCTTCTTATAGGTTGTCAGCTCCTACAGGGACAGACGGATGGACAGACACATGCGCAAGCATGCATGCACACAAACAGGGGTCAAATAAAGGCTTTAGAACAATAAATGATCTTTGACAAAGTCCCATCCTGTAGTATGGCAGATTGCAGCAAATTATATTCATTGATCTTACTTATGCTTTACATTGGAAGGAGTGAGATTTACATAATATCGATAGACATAAATTAAGTATGTCAGAGACAGATACTGTATCCTATCCTTTCATTCCTACAATAACATGTGCTCTAGATTAGAACATTCCACTGTCATCAAGTTACAGAAATGGCTTTCATGTCAAATTGACCTTGAATTAAATGTTATGTTCTACAAACTCAAACCACACACCAAGTGCCTGATAAGATGAGAAAATTCCCCTTCAACCTAAACTACAATCCAGTGGTTGTATCCCTGTTCTCATTGAAATGACAGAGTATAATATGCGTTGTCTAAACTTGATCCTCTTAAGAACTCGTCGGATGTGGCAGGGCTTGAAAACTATTACAGACTACAAAGGGAAGCACAGCCGCGAGCTGCCCAGTGACACAAGCCTACCAGACGAGCTAAACCACTTCTATGCTCGCTTCGAGGCAAGCAACACTGAAGCATGCATGAGAGCACCAGCTGTTCCGGATGACTATGTGATCACGCTCTCCGTAGCCGATGTGAGTAAGACTTTTAAGCAGGTCAACATTCACAAGGCCGCGGGGCCAGACGGATTACCAGGACGTGTACTCCGAGCATGTGCTGACCAACTGGCAAGTGTCTTCACTGACATTTTCAACATGTCCCTGACTGAGTCTGTAATACCAACATGTTTCAAGCAGACCACCATAGTCCCCGTGCCCAAGGACTCTAAGATAACCTGCCTAAATGACTATCGACCCGTAGCACTGACGTCTGTAGCCATGAAGTGCTTTGAAAGGCTGGTCATGGCTCACATCAACAGCATTATCCCAGAAACCCTAGACCCACTCCAATTTGCATACCGCCCCAACAGATCCACAGATGATGCAATCTCTATCGCACTCCACACTGCCCTTTCCCACCTGGACAAGAGGAACACCTACGTGAGAATGCTATTCATTGACTACAGCTCAGCATTCAACACCATAGTGCCCTCTAAGCTCATCACTAAGCTAAGGATCCTGGGACTAAACACCTCCCTCTGCAACTGGATCCTGGACTTCCTGACGGGCCGCCCCCAGGTGGTAAGGGTAGGTAACAACACATCTGCCACACTGATCCTCAACACGGGGGCCCCTCAGGGGTGCGTGCTCAGTCCCCTCCTGTACTCTCTGTTCACCCATGACTGCATGGCCAGGCACGACTCCAACACCATCATTAAGTTTGCCGACGACACAACAGTGGTAGGCCTGATCACCGACAACGATGAGACAGCCTATAGGGAGGAGGTCAGAGATCTGGCCGTGTGGTGCCAGGACAACAACCTCTCCCTCAACGTGACCAAGACAAAGGAGATGATTGTGGACTACAGGAAAAAAAAATAGGACTGAGCACGCCCCCATTCTCATCGACGGGGCTGTAGTGGAACAGGTTGAGAGCTTCAAGTTCCTTGGTGTCCACATCACCAACGAACTATCATGGTCCAAACACACCAAGACAGTCGTGAAGAGGGCACGACAAAGCCTATTCCCCCTCAGGAGACTAAAAAGATTTGGCATGGGTCCTCAGATCCTCAAAAAATTCTACAGCTGCACCATCGAGAGCATCCTGACTGGTTGCATCACCGCCTGGTATGGCAACTGCTTGGCCTCCGACCGCAAGGCACTACAGAGGGTAGTGCGTACGGCCCAGTACATCACTGGGGCAAAGCTTCCTGCCATCCAGGACCTCTATACCAGGCGGTGTCAGAGGAAGGCCCTCAAAATTGTCAAAGACTCCAGCCACCCTAGTCATAGACTGTTCTCTCTGCTACCGCACGGCAAGCGGTACCGGAGTGCCAAGTCTAGGTCCAAAAGACTTCTCAACAGCTTCTACCCCCAAGCCATAAGACTCCTGAACAGCTAATCATGGCTACCCGGACTATTTGCACTGCCCCCCCACCCCATCCTTTTTACGCTGCTGCTACTCTGTTAAGTATTTATGCATAGTCACTTTAACTCTACCCACATGTACATATTACCTCAACTAGCCGGTGCCCCCGCACATTGACTCTGCAACGGTACCCCCCTGTATATATAGCCTCCCTACTGTCACTTTATTTTACTTCTGCTCTTTTTTTCTCAACACTTTTTTTTGTTGTTGTTTTATTCTTACTTTTTTGTTTAAAATAAATGCACTGTTGGTTAAGGGCTGTAAGTAAGCATTTCACTGTAATGTCTGCACCTGTTGTATTCGGCGCATGTGACCAATACGATTTGATTTGATCTGTGAACTGATAACATTCTAAAAAGACACTGGGACACAAGGGAAGCATTCATTCACAGAGTTAAAGTCTAGGCATTAAACTAGTAGGCTAATCAGGTTGTGGTAGGGCAGCGTGACTACACCATGTGCGAGTTATTAGACTAGCTTGACGTAGCAGGTGTGTGTAGTCTGACTGCGTAACGTGTATGTCTTTTGTGTGCTCTCTGAAAGTTTTTATGGAGTATGTGTTTGGTGTGGTTTGTTATGTACGAGTTTGGTATATGCTTGCTTACCCAGGCTTGAGCAGTAAGGAAGACTTTGAAGTCGTCGCTGCAGGACAGAATGGGGTGATCAGCGATACGGTTAAGGAACTTGTGGAGAGCTTTCCTCCGTGTCTCGATGAAATCACCATTGAACCTCTCCACCATCCCCTTCACCACAAACTTCTCTGGCAGAGGCTGAGGACAGGAAGGAGGATTAAGCTCAGAAATATATACAGTGGATCGATAGTGTGGAGTTTAACCAAATTCTCAATTCCTTCACAGGTCAGACACTACATACATGAACAATGAGAGTGGAGTGGGCCTCCTCCAGTTTCCCTTTGAGCCAGAGGAAGTCTTGGTAGCGCCTGCGGACTTCATACTCAGAGTTGTCAAACTCACTCCGTGTGGTCTGAGGGAGGCCGAGGGAGAGAAACACAGTTAGAACCCGATTAACTCAATCCTATTGGCAAATACACAATCTGGTATATACTGTACAATCGATGCAATTCAATTTCTAGAGGACATACAGTACATTACACATGCCCACAATGAGGACACCCCCCCCCACCTTGGTCAGAACTCTGTAGGTGATGAAGGTCTCAATGGCAGTCACATGACTTTCTGGGTTGTCCACGGTAATGAAAATGTCTTTAGAGTCACCCTCCTCGTCCTCCTCAAACTTATACTGGTTGACCATGGAGCCTGGGGATGTTTGCATGGAGGCGTTGAACATACTCCCGTCCGCAAGGGTCGCATCCTAGAAAAACAAATCATGAAGGGCAGAACTGATTTAAATAATCTGGAGGAGGAACCCAGAACCAAAACTCACATGCGCTGGCCAGTTACTTCTGTCACAACAGACTACAGTAAATACCATACAGTACATAGTGTATGAGATTGTTACGCGGCACCATCTTGTGATGTGACGGCCACATGTAGCCACACAGCTAAGAAGCCCTTTCCTTTGCACTTTAACATTCATTTGCACCAAACATTGTGTCCAATCAAATAATGACCCAACACGTGGTTTCCATTTCAAATATCAAAGACATCTTTATTGAATTGTTGCATATATTAATTTTAAGTTGAGTGCACGCTCTTTGATTTATATTTGTAACATCTAAATCCAGCAATTATTTCTAGGTTTTACCATTTGAGTTTCTGCAGATCTTTTCGGGTGCCTTGTCTGCAGCATGAAGGCCAGGTGCGCTTGTTAGAGGGCATGCTGCTAATTGGCACGTCCTATTATCCTGAAATTGAGGGGCGTGTCAGCTGATACCACCGCTGTCCAGCATAGGGGAAATGGAGTTCCCCAGTTTAAAATGTTATGCTAGAATTTTCTATTCAAAATGCATATATTTAAAATGCATCATAAAAAATACAATAATAATATGTATGCTTAAAATCATGTTTATGCTAAAACATTTAAGAACAGATCCTTGATCATTTATGTGCATCTTTTGTGTGCATTTATGTGCATCCTGCCTCAGATATTTGGAACTGGCCATCCCTTTATATTCTGTGCTCTAACATTATGGCTGGAGTTAACCCTTGGAGTTGCTCCTGTTATGCCATGTAGACCTCACTTATACATGTATCTATGTTTGAGGTGTTGAAACAGTTTTACTTTAATTAATTTACAGACCTTTAAGTACCCTTTTTATGCACTGTTTTTTTTATTTCTCTTAATCTGTAAAAAACTTCAAGTTTGGGGGGCTCCTGAGGCTCCTGAGTGGCGCAGTGGTCTAAGGCACTGCATCGCAGTGCTAACTGTGCCACTAGAGATTCTGGTTCAAATCCAGGCTCTGTCGCAGCCGGCCGCGACCGGGAGACTCATGGGCGGCGCACAATTGGCCCAGCGTTGTCCAGGGTAGGGGAGGGAATGGCCGGCAGGGATGTAGCTCAGTTGATAGAGCATGGCGTTTGCAACGCCAGGGTTGTGGGTTCGATTCCCACGGGGGGCCAGTATAAAAAAAATATGTATTCACTAACTGTAAGTCGCTCTGGATAAGAGCGTCTGCTAAATGACTAAAATGTAAATGTAAATGTATATTATCACCCTACTCAGTTCTCTCATTGCCTGCTTGGTCAACCCTTATCAAATGTATTTTATAAAGCCCTTTTTACATCAACAGTTGTCACAAAGTGCTTATACAGATACCCAGCCTAAAACCCCAAAGAGCAAGCAATGCAGTTGTAGAAGCACAGTGGCTAGGAAAAACTCCCTAGAAAGGCAGGAACCTAGGGAGAAACCTAGAGAGGATCTAGGCTCTGAGGGGTGGCCAGTCCTCTTCTGGCAGTGCCGGGTGGCGATAAGAGTACATGGCCATTTAGGTCAGATCGTTCCTCAAGTTGTTCAAACGTTCATCGATGACCAGCAGGGTCAAATAATAGTAATGGTGTTTATAGAGAGTGTAACAGGTCAGCACCTCAGGAGTAAATGTCAGTTGGCTTTTCATAGCCGACCATTCCGAGGTCGAGACAGCAGGTCCGGGACAAGGTAGCACATCATTTGTGACAATTTGTGCATTCATCACATTTTTGTCCAACAGGTCACATGTGATGGGTCAGGTAAGTTTAATGCATTTATCATCTGAGGGATGTCCTCAGATCCTATAAAATGGCTAACAGTCCTACCTACCTGTAGGCTATCCTACCGAGTTTGTTTGTGATAAGGAACTTTCAACTGTCAGTTGTATTTAATGGTCCCTGAACTTCCTCTCCATATGCAGTTTGTCAAGAAATATATGGCACCATTTGCAAATCATTTATTCACCTTTCCACAATCCGATGTCAACAACCCATGGTAGTGTCATAGTCAAATCATGGACAGGCCATCTACAACATACAAACGTTTCAGCGGACTTGAACTGATGTGCCATTGTTCACAGGGAGCAGCATGACACTCTTTTATCATTGTCCTTTCATGACGCTTCCTGTAATAACACTGAACTGAGAGGCTACTGTAGTCAGCAGAATGCATAGCCTGCTGCCTAGGCTACTCCCCTGGCTGCGATATGCACCGCAAAACAATGGGAACAGCACAACCTGAAACAACAACGATGTAACTATTTTAACTGCTTTCTCTGTGATGTTGCAAAAATAATAGGCTACAAATAAACAATTCGATTTAGATCAAATATGCACTTGATTTGATTTCCTGTCCCCTCATGGCAGTTTTAGTTGGCACCATGAGCGGCTTTCTTGCTGAAAGGCAGAAAGTTCATTGCAAAATGTGTCTGTTTCTTCTGCTAGTCTGACAGATGAAAGAACTTCAAAAACCCTGTAACTTAGTTGTGAGATCTTGGCGGCCACAACTTTCATCCAGCAATGATAATGCAACAATCAGATTTGGCAACAAAATGTGACAGAGTATCAAAAACATTGCTACATTAGGCAACAGGGGCATCATGCACCCCAACAATCTGAGGGGGTACAAAAGTGAAGATGGCTGGGGAAAATCGGGTTTAGGCCCACGTCTGTAAATTGGAGCATTTTGCATTTTTCAAACACCGTTTTCCTTCAATCTAGTCATAATCATTATGCTTAATTCTATGAAGAAGAAAAAAGTATATGTTCAGGTAGAGATACGTCGCGAAGCAACTGCTTTCTATCCCTCTTGATCGCACATTCTTCTCTCTTTTACGTAGCAGGTGTAAAAGAAACAGACCGGACAAATAGGCGCGCAATGGATTATGGTCTTTGTAGTTAATTACCAGATTTTCTGCACTAAACTATGTGGAACATTGGAAACTACAACTCCCTACAAGATCGCACAGTTCGTGCTTGATCTGATTTAGCTCTAGAGAAATTGCAGCGCAATGTGCGCATTGAGTTCACAGAAAAAAACGAACTAAATGAAATTCAAATAATTTAACGGACTTCGGTCAATTAGTTCTTTAAAAATAAAAAAATAACTGACATTTCAGTTAATCGCTCAGCACTAACATTTAGTAATTGTTTGCTTTTCTAAAGTCTACCAATCTTGCCAGCAGCCATGCCAGCTATGGTAGACAAGAAAGCTACTCTATCTTCATTGATTGCCTGAAATGGCTTCTTGGTAGCTAGTTATGACGTTGGGAACCTATCTGGGCTAGCTAAAGCCAACTTCATAAAATTGCTAGATGGCTAGTAGTATCACAGAGAAACAACATTTGTAAAAAATAAAATAAAAATTACAGGACTAATTTAAGGGGGCACGTGCCCCCTATGGGCATGACGCCTCTGTGTATGGCAACGAGATTAAGTATGCCGTGTTCAAAACAACTGGTCGCTTGGAACTCAGAAATCTCCGACTTCAGACTTCATTGCGTTCAAAACAACTGGGAACGCGGGAAAAAAACGAGCTTCGACTGGGAAAAATCGATTTGAACGGTGATCCAACTCGGAATTCCAATTCGGGAACTCGGGCCACTTTCTAGAGCTCCGACTTTCCGAGCAGAAGATCACTGACGTCATGATTTGACCCCGTATTTTTCCGAGTTCCCAGTTGTTTGAACGCGGCATTAGTCCTAATACTATTTGCATGACAGCACCTGATCGAGTGACCTTTGAAACGGACAAAAACATGCCTAACATCAGCAGATAATTGAAAAGGGTGATACGTCAATACTTTTTTCGAGCCAATGTCTGATATAAAATATACTTTTAAGATGTAGTTATGGTGCATTAATGTAGACTACGTAAAATACTGTGATTTAAACTGGTAAAAGATACATTTTAGACTATCCAAGTGGCACGCACCGTAACAATGCACGTTTCTGCCTGAAGTTAATTGGATTTACAAAAGCAATGCAACCTTCCCTAAACGATTAACTCAGAACTGAGTGTCAAATGTAGGCTATCCACGTAGCACAGACATATCGCATCAACCCCCTGCGCCAACTCAGTTTCTAAACTTCCCCGTACGTTCCACATTAGTAGGCTAGGCTAGTGTTCTTTTTACCTTGCTGAAAACTTCTAAATCGTCATCCTCGTCTAGATCTAACATCTGTCCGGAGATGTCGGCAGGTATTGTAATTGTTTGGGTGGGGGACACAACACCGTCGATAGTTCCGCTCATAGCTGCCCAGATTTACACCGACAACGTAGGCTACGGGGATATCATCAGCAGTCGCTGCTGCTGAAACTCAGTATAACTTCAGAATTTGAGTGAATTCAATTTACTGCGCAGAAACGGAAGTACCACTGGGAAAAGGAGAGGGTTGGCCACGGATTAATTGAATAGGATAGGTCAGGATATGGATAGCTGACATCTCAGATTATATCTGTAGAAGTATGTGACATAAATGTTATATGCCAGAGGACATAGCTACGTGTCACTGTTATGAATAGAAGAAGCAACTAAATGTAGCCTTTGTCCATAGTAGGAGAGGAGGCCTACATGTCATGACCGTGATCTGTGTGAAGGATGAAGCACTAGCCTTCATTTGAATAGCCTTCATTTGAATAGCAATGGATTTACGTCTATAGTCTTTCAAACCAAGTTTTATTGTGGGCAGATACTAGTTACCACAGCCACAAAGTCATAAACCCCGCCTATTTCTACAATGTATTTTCTTTAAAATTTGACTTTAAACCTAACCCTAACCCCACTGCTAACCTTATACCTAACCCTAACTTTAAATTAAACCCAAAAAGCTCATTTCTATTTTCATGAATTATTACGATATAGCCCATTTTGACTTTGTGGCTGTGGTAGCTTGTGGAAACGGTGGGCAGACCACCAAAACATAAAAGGTAGTTGACCAATCACGCGAGATTTGAGTTCTGGGTTAACCGAGATTAGGCTAGAATAGATTACACTTCATTTACCCTAGTTATTACAATATTGTTACTATAGAAATTACAGTGCAATTATTACACAGGTAACAATTTATTTTAAAGGCTACTGGATGCATTGGTGTTTCTTATTTCTCTATGATTAGTTATGTATCTTTAGATCAAAATTTGGTGTCTAAATAAAAGCATAATAGCCTAATACAGAATATTATTGATGATTTGTGGACCTGGACCTCACACATTCTCCACAACTCCAAGCAGGGATATATTTAACCAAAAGATGTCACTGTTGCACAAAGGATATTCTTTATTTTTCTCTGAGGGATAGGCTATGTGGCCGAAACCGAAAGCGATACAGAGCAAGAGAGGCATTGGCTATCTGATACCAAGGTGTCAGGACTTTATTATTATTACGAAAATTGATCTTGTTTCTGAAATGTTGTCCATTTCACGAAGATAAAACATTTAATGGAATGTGTCAATGATCGTTTTCAATGGCCACAAGATGTAGGCTACGTTTCTATCCCAACTACTTGTGTTGATCATTCCAAATTCATGGATAATTTCAAAGTTGTTAATTAATGGTAGGTTTATGCAGCAAAACACACCACAGCTTCTTCACCTTGTGCTTAACAACAACCTATTTATTTTATTTTATTTATTTTATCATTATTTTACCAGAAAGGTTAATTAAGAACAAATTCTTACAGTGCCTTGCAAAAGTATTCATCCCCCTTTGCGTTTTTCCTATTTTGTTACATTACAACCTGTAATTTAAAATAAATAACGGAAAAGTGGTGTGTGCATATGTATTCACCCCCTTTGCTATGAAGCCCCTAAATAAGGTCTGGTGCAACCAATTACCTTCAGAAGTCACATAATTAGTTAAATAAAGTCCACCTGTGTGCAATCTAAGTGTCACATGATCTGTCACATGATCTCAGTATATATACACATGTTCTGAAAGGCCCCAGAGTCTGCAACACCACTAAGCAAGGGGCACCACCAAGCAAGCAGAACCATGAAGACCAAGGAGCTCTCCAAACAGGTCAAAGTTGTGGAGAAGTACAGATCAGGGTTGGGTTATACAGATCAGGGTTGGGTTATAGAAAATATCTGAAACTTTGAACATCCCACGGAGCACCATTTAATCCATTATTAAAAAATGGAAAGAATATGGCACCACAACAAGCCTGCCAAGAGAGGGCCGCCCACCAAAACTCACAGACCAGGCAAGGACATTAATCAGAGAGGCAACAAAGAGACCAAAGATAACCCTGAAGGAGCTGCAAAGCTCCACAGCGGAGATTGGAGTATCTGTCTATAGGACCACTTCAAGCCGTACACTCCACAGAGCTGGGTTTTACGGAAGAGTGGCCAGAAAAAAGCCATTGCTTAAAGAAAAAAATAAGCAAACACGTTTGGTGTTCGCCAAAAGGCATGTGGGAGACTCCCCAAACATATGGAAGAAGGTACTCTGGTCAGATGAGACTAAAATTGAGCTTTTTGGACATCAAGGAAAACGCTATGTCTAGCGCAAACCCAACACCTCTCATCATCCCGAATAGTTATGCACGCTCAAGTTTTCTGTTTTTTTGTCTTATTTCTTGTTTGTTTCACAATAAAAAATATTTTGCATCTTCAAAGTGGTAGGCATGTTGTGTAAATCAAATGATACACACCACCAAAAATCTATTTTAATTCCAGGTTGTAAGGCAACAAAATAGGAAAAATGCCAAGGGGGGTGAATACTTTCACAAGACACTGTATTTACAATGATGGCATGGACTATAGCCATGACTGTAATCACTACATACAACAGCCTCTTTAGCTTTAAACAGAATGTTTGCATGCTGAACGCATGATGACACCAACACACTACTATGGGTCTAGTGAGAAAAAAAGCATATTCAAATGCTCTCTCTTATCTGTACATTTTGAAATGTACATGATAATGATGCTGGGTGACACTCAAATATTGTGTCAATTTCATTCCGGCGGGCATTAATTCCCACATGCAGGCAGAGAGAGAGGCAGGAAGCCCTTGAAATGTTCCCATTATCATCCTGCGTACCCTTTCCACCAAGCAGGAAAGGGAAGGCCATATCCACAGCAACTATTCAGATTAGAAGGTATTATAATGATTCTACAAAGGTCAGGGTTTTGCTGGGTGGAATCTAGACAGTTAGAGCACATACAGGCAGCACATTCATATTATCTCAATGGCGGCTGCCATTTTATATTTCATATCATTTCTGTTTATCGCTGATTGATTTCCAGCTGCATGTGAAGAATGTGTATTGAGACATGATGACAAAAAGTGTAGGAAATAGGCCATTACAGTATGTTACTATTTTTCCAGAGTAAAGTGGCTGAAATGGATGAATATAATGCTGTGTTGATTCAATATCTTTGCAAAATATGGTGACATTTTAGTAAAATAGAACATGGGACGCTTGGGCTCTTATCTAATGCAGATACAGAATAATAAGGACCTTAATAATATTACGCTATGAAAGTGCATTTTCATCCGTCAACATTTAACAGAGAGTGCTTAATACTAGAGATGCCATCATGCCAGTGGCATGACACTGTGACTGTACGGTACGAGACGGTCAAACAAATACATCCTCGCTGCGTCCCAAATGACACCCTATTCCAAATCAAATTTTATTTGTTACATGCTTTGTAAACAACAGGTGAAATGCTTTCTTACGAAAGAGGAAAATATAGAAAAATAATAACATGAGGAATAAATACACAATGAGTAACGATCACTTGGCTATATACACAGGGTACCAGTACCGATGTGCAGGGGTATGAGGTAATTGAGGTAGATATGTACATATAGGTAGGGGTAAAGTGACTAGGCAATGGGATAGATAATAAACAGTAGCAACAGCGTATGTGATAAGTCAAAAGAGTTATAGTGCAAGAATGCAGATAGTCCGGGTAGCTATTTGGTTAACTATTTAGTTGTCTTATTGCTTGGGGGTAGAAGCTGTTCAGGGTCCTATTGGTTCCAGACTTGGTGCATCGCTACCGCTTGCTGTGCGGTAGCAGAGAGAACAGTCTATGACTTTGGTGGCTGGTGTCTTTGACAATTTTTAGGGCATTCCTCTGACACCGCCTTGTATAGAGCTCCTGGAAGGCAAGGAGCTCGGCCCCAGTGATGTACTAGGCCACACGCTTACCCTCTGTAGCGCCTTGCGGTCGGATGCCAAGCAGTTGCCATACCAAGCGGTGATGCAGCCAGTCAAGATGCTCTCAATGGTGCAGATGTAGAACTTGTTGAGGATCTGAGGGCCCATGCCAAATCTTTTCAGCCTCCTGTGGTCCATGTTAATTCCTTTTAGTGATATGGACACCGAAAAACTTGAAGCTCTCGACCTGCTCCACTACAGCCCTGTCAATGTGGATGGGGGCGTGCTCTGCCCTCCATTTCCTGTAGTCTATGATCAGCTCCTTTGTCTTGCTGACGTTGAGAAAAGTTTGTTGTCGTGGCACCACATTGCCCTCCTTTCTATAGGCGGTCTCATCACCGTCAGAGATCAGGCCTAACACTGTCGTGTTGTCAGCAAACTTAATGATGGTGTTGGAGTCGTACACTGCCAGGCAGTCGTGGGTGAACAGGGAGTACAGGAGGGGACTAAGCACGCACCCCTGATGGGCCCCCGTGTTGAGGGTCAGCGTGGTGGATGTGTTGTTGCCTACCCTCACCACATGGGGGCGGTCCATCAGGAAGTCCAGGATCCAGTTGCAGAGGTGTTCAGTCCCAGGGTCCGAGGTTAGTGATGAGCTTGGAGGGCACTATGGTGTTGAACGCTGAGCTGTAGTCAATGAACAGTATTCTCACATAGGTGTTCCTCTTGTCCCGGTGGGAGAAGGCAGTGTGGAGTGCAATAGAGATTGCATCATCTTTGGATCTGTTGGGGCGGTGTGCGAATTGGAGTCGGTCCAGGGTGTCTGGGATGATGGTGTTGATGTGAACCATGACCAGCCTTTCAAAGCATTTCATGGCTACAGATATGAGTGATATGGGGCGATAGTCAATTAGACGTTCTTGTGCATAGGGACTATGGTGATCTGCTTGAAACGTACTGTAGGTATTACAGACTGGGTCAGGGAGAGGTTGAAAATGTCAGCAAAGACACCCACCAGCTGGTCAGAGCATGCTCTGAGCACACGTTCTGGTAAACCGTCTGTCCCCACGGCCTTGTGAATTTTAACCTTTTTTAAAGGTCTTACTCACATCGGCTACGGAGAGCAAAATCACATAGTCATCTGGAACAGCTGGTGCTCTCATGCATTGTTCAGTTTTGCTTTCCTCAAAGTGAGCAGAGAAAGTCCTTTAGCTCGTCTGGTAGGCTCGCGTCACTGGGCAGCAGCTCTAGCCTTTAACTCAGTGTGGATGTTGCCTGTAATCCATGCCTTTTTGTTGGGATATGTACGTATGGTCACTGTGGGGACGATGTTGTCGATGCATTTATTAATGAAGCCGGTGACTGATGTTGTAAACTCTTAAATGTCATCGGATGAATCCCGGAACATATTCAGTCTGTGCTAGCGAAGCAGTCCTGTAGCTTAGCGTTCACTTCATTTGACAACTTCCTAATTGAGCGTGTCACTGGTACTTCCTGTTTGAGTTTTTGCTTGTAGCAGGAATCAGGAGGATAGACTTATGGTCAGATTTGCCAAATGGAGGGCGAGGTAGTGCCTTGTATGTGTTTCTGTGTGTGGAGTAAAGGTGATCTAGAGTTGTGTTGCCTCTAGTTGCACAGGTGACATGCTGACACATAAAGATGGCACTGCAGTGGATAGCTGCAGTGTTTTTTTACACTGATAAAAAAAAAATGTTTTACATAATGTTCCCGCCATGACGAAAACAGCTTCTGGACATCAGAACAGCGATCACTAACCTCGATTTGGATGAACATTTCTACTTCAACGAGTCGGCAGCTCTGGATGTTATGCTTACCCCGGACCAGACCCTGATCCCCGGGATTCAGATTCAGATTCAGAGTGTTTAATAGTCACATGTACAGGGTTGCAGGTGTGATTGCAGGGTACAGTGAAAATCTTAAGGTCCGAGCTCCAAGTGAAATAAAAGCATGAAAATGGTAATTATAAACAACAACAATAGAAATAGAAATATCACTATATACATCATAACTGTAGCAGTGATCAATAAATACATGTCAGTTGGGATGGAGGCAGAGTAAAGACTGTTGAGGGGGTGGGGGGGAATGACCAAGTAAAATAAAAACAATACAAATTATTATAAAAAATTATTATAATATAAATACTGCAACAGTGATGCATGTCGTTGGGGTGGAGGCAGAGTAAAAATCAATTGGGGGGGAAATGTCCATAGGGGGAGCAGCGTTTAAGGTAAGTGACCGTTGAGTGGGTGTGGGGGAGAAATGTCCATAGGGGGAGTAGCGGGGGGGAAATGTCCATAGGGGGAGTAGCGGGGGGGAAATGTCCATAGGGGGACTGGGAGGGGGAGGAGGTAGCTGACTACTGGTGGCTATTCAGCAGCCTGATGGTCTGAGGGTAGAAACTATTGGCCAGTCTTCCAGTTTTTGTCATGATGCCCTTGTACTGCCCACGTCTGAGTGATTGAAGTGGGGGAGAACAGGGCATGGCTTGGGTGGCTGGGGTCCCTGATGATCTTCTTGGGCTTCCTGCGACACCTGGTGTTGTAGTCCACAGTCAGCTCCTTTGTTTTGCTAACGTTGAAGGAGAGGTTGTTTACCTGGCACCACGCCGTCAGAGTGCCTACCTCCTCCCTGTACATTTTACATTTACATTTTAGTCATTTAGCAGACGCTCTTATCCAGAGCGACTTACAGTTAGTGAATACATATTTTTTTTATACTGGCCCCCCGTGGGAATCGAACCCACAACCCTGGCGTTGCAAACGCCATGCTCTATCAACTGAGCGACATCCCTGCCGGCCATTCCCTCCCCTACCCTGGACGACGCTGGGCCAATTGTGCGCCGCCCATGAGTCTCCCAGTCGCGGCCGGCGGCGACAGAGCCTGGATTCGAACCAGGATCTCTAGTGGCACAGTTAGCACTGCGATGCAGTGCCTTAGACCACTGCGCTGTCTCGTCGTTGTTGGTAATCAGGCCTACTACTGTTGTGTCATTAGCAAACTTGATGATGGAGTTGGAACTGTGTGAGGCCACGCAGTCATGGGTATACAGGGAATACAGGAGGGGACTGAGGATGCACCCTTGAGGGGCCCCCGTCTTGAGAATCAGTGTAGAGGAGGTAATGTTGCCTACCTTCACCACCTGGGCCAAAAGAGAAAGAGGATTCAAAAGAGGAAGCGGCGGCAAAAGAATGGCAAGCTAGGCGGCGTCATGATTACACTACGTCAGTCGAGCATCTAGACCGCCATTGCCCTCTGTTTTGTTGGCGAATGTAAAATCACTAGAGAACAAACTGGACGGGCTTTGTTTGAGACTATCCTATCAACGAGACTTGAAGAACTGTAGTAGCATATGTTTCACTGAGTCATGGGTGAACAAGGACATGAAAAATATACACCTCGCTGACTTTTCCATGCATCGTCTAGATCAGTCGGGTAAACTGAGAGGGGAAGAGGTGTGTCTCTTTGCTAACAATAGCTGGTGCGCGATATCTAATGTTAAGTAAGTCTATAGTTTTTGATCGCCTGGTTGGCGAATAGGGTGCCATTTAAGACAAACCCCTGACTAGGCTGGGCTGGCACCCATCCTGACACCCATTCACCACTGGCCCCCTACTAACTTGGAAGCCTAAAGAGATGCCCCATTGTCCCCGTCTTGGCCCTGTCCCAAAGCGTGCCCACTCCACAGCTCTCATCTCCTAGTAGAGAGGTAGCTGCAGCTCCATCAGCAGCATGAAATAATTAGATCAGCATTACCCTCTGCACATGCACACACACACTGATACACACAATGGCATGCACACTCACACACACTAGTAAGTGCACACACCAAGGTTATTATAGTTTTGTGATTTAATATTTTTTTTTAGTTTTTATTAGTTTTTATATTTTTATTTGAAATTCAGTTTAGCTTCAGTTCGTTTTCATACTTGATTTACTAGTTTGTATTTAGTTTCAGTTTGATAGAAACATTTCTATTTCATTTTTATATTATTTAGTTTCAGTTTTAGTTTGAGTGTTAGGGATAGAAAGTAGCCTATGCATGGGAGGCTAGGAGCCATTTATGTTGTCAATTCTTGCCACTGGAGGGCAGTAATACATAAGGTTATGGGCCAGGACCATAGACTTCAATAGATATGATATAACTAGGGTTGCAAAATTCTGGGAACTTTAAATAAAATCCCATTTGGAGGATTCCTGGAATCAGGAGGGAACAAGCAGGAAATCCAAAAGCCTCCAACCAGGATTTCTGGAAAACCAGGGAATTTGTTGAAAGTTCCTGGAATTTATTGACCCTAGACATAACATCTCTGTATCTGTTTCATAATGGTGTCTGTGAGAGCATGGGCAGTGCCATTGAGGCCATCTCCATCTTGAAATATAACATTTTCTTCTTCACAAGTAAAATTAATTGGCTGATCCCTCATGATGACCCGGGTGTCACGAATCCAATCAGGTCATTAGGTCATGCCAACTGGGTCATCAGGAGGGATCAGCCAATCAAGTTGGAAGTCCCGCCCAGTTGACTAAACCAAAATGGTGAAAGTCCTCAATGACGCTGCCCATGCTAACACAGACTTTTGGCCACTAGGGGACTCCATACAACTCCATGGCCAGGACATAGGTTTGGTTAGGTTTAAATTACAAAAAAATCCTAATGTGACTTGGATTTAAGAAAGGATAAGCACCTAGACTGGTGCAAGAAATATGGTGTAAGGAAACTCTCTTGCCCATGTTTACACCACTCCAATGTTATTGTTTTTTATTGCTATTGCTTTAGTAGTATAATTAAGAAGAATCAAGAACCTTTACTTTTATCTGACAGCAAGAGAGAGGAAAAATTCATGGCACATTTGACGTGTTATGTTTATGTAGTATTAAACATGTATCACTGACTAACCCCTTCAAATAGGGTTAATAGAAACAGCTGCAACAACAGCAAAAACATAAGCAATACAACACTTCTTCACAAATATATAAGTTCACAGCCAGGCAGCTTGTGTATGTTTGTGTTTCTGTTAAACCAAACAAGATTTTTTGGTTTATCTTCAAGAAGACTCTTTGTTCCAGAGAGGCGGTTGTTTGGTTTCTCAAGCCTGATGACAGGCTGAATATTCTCTCCACGAAGGCTTGGGATGCAAGGGCAGAAACCAGATCCAGTGCCACAGGGCACAGCTTTGGATAAACAGCCATCCTTGCCTGCCAGAACTGGAGAAGTGACTCTGTAACATGCCCCCCATTACCTCTTCCAGGTATTTCCGCAGCTCACACGGGGCACTTAATACCCTGCCAGGTTGACCCTCTGGCAGGACAGTAACCTCAGACACAATCTTCGACGCAAGGAAGCTATATTTCTGAAGAACTGTGGTCGAGATGCTTGCTGGATTCAACGTGCTGGCATCTTGCGGGGGATCCGGCTGCTTCACTGCTGTACTCTCTAATTTGCTGAAGTACAAAATACTCTTCTTCCCTCATCAGTGAGTAAGATAACATGCACACTAATTATTCAATGGTAAACTGATTATGGCAGTAGGCAGATTATGCAATAGGCATGTAACACCTTACTCTGCTTATCTTAATCGGCATAAGATCAAAATTGAAGTAAGCATATGCCGATTTTCTGAGCAATCTTTTTAATTATTAGGACATGTAAACACCTTAATCGGTGTTCCAGCTGAGTATTTGATCTGCGCATGTGCAAGCACAAACCGAGCGAGCCTCCCTCTTAAGCGCGAGTGAAGTGAGTTCGGAACACTTGAATGTATGCGTCTTAGAAGTCGTTTTCACATAGACATGGCATATAGGGGTGTAGTCAGATACCCAATGGGCTGGACGATTCTCTTCTCATCACTAATCTTGAAAAAACGTATACTAAAAACTTGGAAATCATTCAATGCGCCATCATTAACACAATGGAGAAATTTAGTGATTTATTATTGAAATATTGAAATAGCATGGCAATTTCTTGCATGGAATAGCCTTAATTTCTCAGAACAAGAATAGACTGACGAGTTTCAGAACAAAGTTATTTGTTTCTGGCCATTTTGAGCCTGTAATTGAACCCACAATTGCTGATGCTCCAGATACTCAACTAGTCTCAAGAAGGCCAGTTTTATTGCTTCTTTAATCAGCACAACAGTTTTCAGCTGTGCTAACATAATTGCAAAAGGGTTTTCTAATGATCAATTAGCCTTTTAAAAGGATAAACTTGGATTAGCAAACACAACATGCCATTGGAACACAGGACTGATGGTTGTTGATAATGGGCCTTTATACGCCTATATAGATATTCCATAAAAAATCAGCCGTTTCCAGCTACAATAGCCATTTACAACATTAACAATGTCTACACTGTATTTCTGATCAATTTGATGTTATTTTAATGGACAAAAAAAGTGCTTTTCTTTCAAAAACAAGGACATTTCTAAGTGACCCCAAACTTTTCAACGGTAGTGTATATATATATATATATATACAGTGAGGGAAAAAAGTATTTGATCCCCTGCTGATGTTGTACGTTTGCTCACTGACAAAGACATGATCAGTCTATAATTATAATGGTAGGTTTATTTGAACAGTGAGAGACAGAATAACAACAAAACAATCCAGAAAAACGCATGTCAAAAATGTTATAAATTGATTTGCATTTTAATGAGGGAAATAAGTATTTGACCCCTCTGCAAAACATGACTTAGTACTTGGTGGCAAAACCCTTGTTGGCAATCACAGAGGTCAGACGTTTCTTGCAGTTGGCCACCAGGTTTGCACACATCTCAGGAGGGATTTTGTCCCACTCCTCTTTGCAGATCTTCTCCATGTCATTAAGGTTTCGAGGCTGACGTTTGGCAACTCGAACTTTCAGCTCCCTCCACAGATTTTCTATGGGATTAAGGTCTGGAGACTGGCTAGGCCAATCCAGGACCTTAATGTGCTTATAATAATAATAATATGCCATTTAGCAGACGCTTTTATCCAAAGCGACTTACAGTCATGCGTGCATACATTTTTGTGTATGGGTGGTCCCGGGGATCGAACCCACTACCCTGAAGTTACAAGCGCCGTGCTCTACCAGCTTCTTGAGCCACTCCTTTGTTGCCTTGGCCGTGTGTTTTGGGTCATTGTCATGCTGGAATACCCATCCACGACCCATTTTCAATGCCCTGGCTGAGGGAAGGAGGTTCTCACCCAAGATTTGACGGTACATGGCCCTGTCTATCGTCCCTTTGATGCGGTGAAGTTGTCCTGTCCCCTTAGCAGAAAAACACCCCCAAAGCATAATGTTTCCACCTCCATGTTTGACGGTGGGGATGGTGTTCTTGGGGTCATAGGCAGCATTCCTCCTCCTCCAAACACGGCGAGTTGAGTTGATGCCAAAGAGCTCGATTTTGGTCTCATCTGACCACAACACTTTCACCCAGTTCTCCTCTGAATCATTCAGATTCAAACTTCAGACGGGCCTGTATATGTGCTTTCTTGAGCAGGGGGACCTTGCGGGCACTGCAGGATTTCAGTCCTTCACGGCGTAGTGTGTTACCAATAGTTTTCTTGGTGACTATGGTCCCAGCTGCCTTGAGATCATTGACACGATCCTTCCATGTAGTTCTGGGCTGATTCCTCACCATTCTCATGATCATTGCAACTCCACGAGGTGAGATCTTGCATGGAGCCCCAGGCCGAGGGAGATTGACAGTTATTTTGTGTTTCTTCCATTTGCGAATAATCGCACCAACTGTTGTCACCTTCTCACCAAGCTGCTTGGCGATGGTCTTGTAGCCCATTCCAGCCTTGTGTAGGTCTACAATCTTGTCCCTGACATCCTTGGAGAGCTCTTTGGTCTTGGCCATGGTGGAGAGTTTGGAATCTGATTGATTGATTGCTTCTGTGGACAGGTGTCTTTTATACAGGTAACAAGCTGAGATTAGGAGCACTCCCTTTAAGAGTTACCTGTATAAAAGACACCTGGGAGCCAGAAATCTTTCTGATTGAGAGGGGGTCAAATACTTATTTCCCTCATTAAAATGCAAATTAATTTATAACATTTTTGACATGCGTTTTTCTGGATTTTTTGTTGTTGTTATTCTGTCTCTCACTGTTCAAATAAACCTACCATTAAAATTATAGACTGATCATTTCTTTGTCAGTGGGAAAACGTACAAAATCAGCAGGGGATCAAATACTTTTTTCCCTCACAGTATATAGTATAAAAATAAAAAAAATCACATACGAACTTCCCCAAAATAATATGGTCGCTGTGGTAGAGCATTTTATTTTGATTGCTGATTTTCTGCATTTATTGAAGTTGGCTGCCAGAGGATTCAGTATGCATGCAACTGTTTTGCAACAGTAGTTGACTGCATGTGTGCCTCAAGGTTGAGAAGGCACGGCACCACATCAGACAGCGACTGGCTGTCAGTTTGAAGTTCGTCAGTGTGGCAACTTCACAAGCTGCTATAGCTTGGCCCAGTCACTTGTCAGCAAGTTAGTCAGTGTGGATTGCGAACGGCTCCATAGTCCTATTTGAAACATCGGCATCTGCTGGCAGCATTTACCCGCCCGATTTAGAAGCTCAAAAACCCCATAAAAAAAATGCTTGATAAATAACTAAAACCAAACATAATTTATGATGGTTTTTATTTTATTTTAGTTCGTTTTGCAGTCATCGATAGCAGTTTCTGTATAGTTTTAGTTTTTGAACCGTTTTTTAGTTCAGTTGTCTAAATCGTCTTTTCAATTGTAGTTTTTATTTTAGTTTCAGTTTTCGTTTACTATAATAACCTTGGCACACACACACTGGCACAAACACACACACACACCACTCCTCCTCCTCCTCCTCAACAATGGTTTACATAGATCAGCTCTTTCAAATTGCATTTACCCCCTGAAAGGGCCATTAGTGTGTCCGACCAGAGTGTCTTTAGAAAAAATCTGCTCGGCTGTTTTCTCTGTGCTGTCCTAAAATGGGTAACGCAAAAAGCATTGCAGACAATTAGGCCCAAACTCTTATTTTTCTGCTTCCTCTTCTTTCTTTTCCCCTACCCTCCTCCCAATGTTAAATATATTACTCTGCCTCTGTCTCAGCTCCAAATATGTTGCATTAAATAAAGTGGAAAAAGAATAATAAAAAAAATACAGAGAGAGAGAGGGGGGTGGGGGTGGGGGGGAGAGACATATAACAAATCGTAGACTTGGCCACCTGGACGAATGCGGGATGTGAACAATAAAAAATATATTTACTGTCAAAAAAGCTTTTCTTTCCAATTAAATCTGCATTGGAGCCAGTGGGACTGCTCTGTTTTTCTGAGGGCACACTGTTGTTCCAAGCATTGTTTCATATCTGTGTTTCTGTTTTATTCTGATTATCACATTTTCCACCCATTGTTTACCTGGTTTCATTATTATATATGGTGCACAGAATTCAGGCGAGGACCATTACAGGCGATTGAGGAGCTAAATGTGTTTTAAATGGGAAGACATCTAAATTCCTATATTCCTGCCAGGTGTCCAATGCAGTAAGTGTGGCATGATTATCATTGTCATTATGAACATTTATAGCTTATACTTATGTCATGTAAATGATCAGTCACAGTGCACTGCTCTCATTCCACTAGTTTCACTATGATTCTGTCTGTGGCTGTATTCCAATAGTCTAAATAAGGCTTCCTATTCTTCTGTTCTTTCCCTCGTGGCCTGTGTGAGGTGAGTAAAATGGTGTCTGCCTTTCTTGGGACTTTTCAAACATTGTTTTTCAAACATTGTTTTGGCTATTCATAGTGCAGGACTGAAACACACACGTACACATACACCTACCACCTCGGCTCCCTCCCTCCATCACACACACAGATAGCAGGGACACACACCAATGAAAGGCTCTGATCTGTTCAGTTTTGAAAATGAAATAAAAACAACGACAGCCTCCCAATTAAAAGAGAAATAATTATCTTGAACTTTCAGTACGTAGACCTTTAACCTGCCAAATCTAATTAAGGCTCCTGAAGAAACAAACAAAAACAGCATTACTAATCAATCAGGCAGAAATAAGATAAATTAAAATAGCAAATGCAATGATTGAGAGCTGAACTGGAGAGATAACAGAAAGCATAACATGCACCAGAGTGCAGCACTCACCATGTGGAATTATTTAGAATTATCCTACACGTGAAGTTCATCAGGTAGACAGTAAAATTGGTTATATAATAAATTGTTCAGGTTGGAATAAGCATGGTGTCGAAAAGAAAATAACAGAAAACGAGATTAACCATAACTGAAATTGCAGCTCACTATTCAAAATCACTACAAAACCAGTGAACTAGTTCTGAAAGAAAGAAATACCATTGACTGGCACAATAGATATGCAACATGGTAAATAGTTATCCCAACAGACCATTTTTCCCTTTGGTTTTATTTTTCCTCTCCAAACTTAGTTGAAGTGGCAGACAGACGGAGGGGTCACAGTGAGTTGACGAGACGAATGCAGTCAACAGAAGGCAGATAGTAGCTACATGTAACCAGACACACAGGGCTGGAGAGAGAGAGAGAGAGAGAGAGAGAGAGAGAGAGAGAGAGAGAGAGAGAGAGAGAGAGAGAGAGAGAGAGAGAGAGAGAGAGAGAGAGAGAGAGAGATTATTTCAAAGATTTGGAATATGGCTTCTACACTGCACACCTCTCTTTGTCCTTTCCTATATTTAGTCATTTTCTAGACCATGAGACAAATTATCCTTCCACTACACACTCTCTCTCTCTCTCTCTCTCTCTCTCTCTCTCTCTCTCTCTCTCTCTCTCTCTCTCTCTCTCTCTCTCTCGCTCTAATTTAACACACACTAGATTCTGCATATTGGGATACGCATGATGGTGGTCATCTATTCTACAGTACCAGTATGTCCAGTCTGGGTGTAATGTCTTTGCCTATGCGGTAGTGTGATTTTGCAAAATATGATTCCTTCAATATATTGCTGAAGTGAGAGGCATTATCTGTATTCGTAAGTTATGCATTCCTCATACAGCACACAGAGCCATTGAACTGAGAGACTAACTCGACCCAACTTATTTTAAGACATAAAGTAGCTACGCTACAGAAAGCAGTAAAGAATGGCAAATCCTAAAATGTCTGATTATGATAGTTTTCTTTGTTTTCTATGTTATTACAGTGACTGTTAAACATATTGCCAATTACATGTCTGTGTTCAGTGAAGCAAGGCATAGAGGGCTTTTAACACAATAGTAGGATTAAAGACAAGAAAGTATTCTGTGGTTTGTGGCTTTATGAAGAGGTTTTAACTGCCCTTCACGTGCTCTCTCTCCCTCATAAAACAACTGTATCTTGTCTCCTTTTTTGCCCCTCTCTTTCCTCTTTTAAAACCTCTTCTCCATAGATTGTATCTATCCCTCCATCCTTTCTCTTCCCACTGTTTTTCTTCCCTCTTTACCATGTCATTGCTCATCTCCCTCTTTCACTTCATCCTTTTACCGCATGTTACTCCTCTACTGCCCCCTATTGCACTTCTCTCTCTTATCACTCTTTTGCCCCCATATCCCTTCCCTCTGGCTGCTACCTCCCTCTTCTCTCTCCCTCTTTCCCTCTCTCCCTCCTTCCCTACCTCCTCTTTTTTCTTCCTCCAGATACATTATGTGGATTAAACATTGCCAGGCTCACAGCAGAGTGTCTAGGACTGCAGCACTTTGTTTCCCTAAATAATTAACAAGGCCGGTGTTGATTTACCATCTAATGTAATACTTCCACATCCTTCTGGGGGCACTGATGATGGGCATCTGGCTCCTGCTCTCTGCCTTTATGGGGCCCGTCCCAACCTCCCCAACCCTCCAGTATCAACTCCAAAGCATTAAAATGTAAAGCAGCGTATTAGGAAGGAGAGGAGGGCCGCGGCTGAGACAACGAGCAAATTGGGTGGCATTAGACACAGCGTAAAGAGATAATAAGAAGAGAGAGAGAGAGAGACAGAGATAGACAGAGAGAGTCAGAGAGAAAGAGAGAGGCACTGATGGCAACAATGATAACACTGCCTCACTCTCCCTAATGAGGCTTTTGGAAGAGAAAAGAGCCCTGTGTAATTTGGGTGGATTTTTGTAGTGGCGCAGCAGAGTTCTCTCAGTGGGATTGATCTAAACTGTGTGTGTGCGTGTGCATGTGCATGTGTGCAAGCGTCTGTGGATGTGTAATTAGCCTCCCTAGGAACAGGGCCTGATGTTAGCTCGGTGTTGGCATGTCATCCCAGTTATGTTAATCTGGTGCAGGGTGCTCTGACACCAACACATCCACTGGGGCCTGCCTTAGCTCTCTCCCAGCTTTAAGATGCTACATAACCTGCCTCCTAATCTAAAGACATTTGGGGCTAGCAATGAACTGATGACAAAGTCAAGACACTGTAGCATTAGCATACAGACAAGGCTGGCTCTTGGTCTGAGTCTGGGCAGGACCTAGCGATGGGGTTAGGGCTAGTGCTGAGGGTCTGGGGATGTGCTGGGGAGCTCAGTGCTTTTATACAAATTGTCCCTTTAGCCACAGTTAAACATGAACAACCTCTCCCAAAAGAGAAGCTTTTACATTAGCTTGTCAGTAGGCTCTGGATTTGTTAACATTTACATTTTAGTCATTTAGCAGACGATCTTATCCAGAGCGACTTACAGTTAGTGAGTGCATACATTTTCATACTGGCCCCCCGTGGGAAACGAACCCACAACCCTGGCGTTGCAAGTGCCATGCTCTACCAACTGAGCTACAGGGGACTTAAGACCTTAGTGATTTGGATAATTTTGATAGTCCATGATCAGCTCCTTGGTATTATTGACGTTGAGGGAGAGGTTGTTGTCCTGGCATCACACTGCCAGGTCTCTGACCTCCTCCCTGTTAGCTGTCTCATCGTCGCTGGTGATCAGGCCTACCACCGTTGTGTCATCAGCAATCTTGATGATGTTGTTGGAGTCGTGCGTGGCCACGCAGCCGTAGGTAAACAGGGAGTACATTTTACATTTTACATTTTAGTCATTTAGCAGACGCTCTTATCCAGAGCGACTTACAGTTAGTGAGTGCATACATTTTCATACAACCACTTCTCTACATTCATCATGTGATAATATCATAATTTAATACAATGATGAAACCATTCATATCTTTGTAACACTTTAAACTAAACTCTGCTTCAAACTATCTCAAAGAAAGTGGTATCTTAGTCAGTGGGTCAAGGAAGAAGTTAGCATTCACTGTTAGATGTGTAGTACATGTTTACAAATAAATACAGCAACCAGAACCACTTCAGTCCATCTCCAAGTCCTTGAATCCATTGAGAGGTGTGCAATCTTCCAACTCTAAGCATCTAGAGTACAGGAGGGGACTAAGCACACACCCCTGGAGGGTCAACATGGCAGAGGTGATGTTGCCTACCCTCACCACCTTGGGTCGGCCCATCAGGAAGTTCAGGATCCAGTTGCAGAGGGAGGTGTTCAGTACCAGGGTCCTAAGCTTGGTGACGAGCTTGCAGGGGACAGTAGTGTTGAACACTGAGCTGTAGTCAGTGAACAGCATTCTCACATAGGTATTCCTTTTATCTACTGTAGGTGGGTGAGGGCAGTGTTGAGTGCAATTGAGATTGTGTCGTTTATGGATCAGTTGTTAAGGTCTTATTTACAATTATAGTTCCTCTCTAAAATTGACCTAAAACACATTGATGATAACTGTTATTGCATCCCACATGCACAATATTGAATCCCAATGAGAAACAGAATGTGTTGTAGTCGACCTCGGGAGAGAAGAAAATACCCAAGGCTGTATTCTTCCCTGCTTTATTTTGTTCTCTCTTACTTTTATGTGTGTTTCATGGCCCTGGCCTAAATGGGCCCAGAAGTCTTCTCTGTGAGGGTATGATGTTGTGAAGAGGCTCATTGAATCTCTAACATCAAAGACTTGTGTTGCTCCTGAACCACAAAGCCATTACCCAGGCTACAGTACCTGGATGGTCCTAATGCAAATAAGGACCAGCGTAGTGAGACCACATCACAGAAGCTAGCTTTCTGAACGAATCCCTCATCAAAAAGCAATGAGAGTGTATGGAGAGGTCAATATCATTAGTACTTGTACTGGCTTTCGTGTGTGTACTTTGTATTGTGTGTGCGTGTGTGTGTGTGTGTGTGTGTGTACCGTATGAGTGCTTATGTGTGTGTTGTGGGAGTGACGGAGAGGTCAAAGCACTTTTATGACAATGGCGGGCTGCACCTATCTGTCTTGTCCCTGGCGGGTGTTGGGTACGCTAAGAGCCGATCAATGGGAAAGAGAAAATGAGAGCCCTTTGAGAGATGCACCCAGTTCTGTCTGTCGATGAAGAAGATTAGCAGAGAGGCTACCATGTCTCCCCTCTCTCCACTGACACCCCCCCCTCATCCCTCCCCACACCCCTCGTCCCCCTCTCGCCCTCACCCCCTGTCACACCACTAACACTCCCTAATTAGTGCTGTTTTCACTATTAGAGTGCCCAGGCGCATTAAAAACCACTCCTGTTTATTGAAATTAGTTCATCCATTAACTTGCACTTCATAACATTGGTGCTGTCTTGGATGGAGATGAGCAGAGCACCCGGTGCATTATTTATGAACGGACGGAGGGTGGAGAGGAAGGTGGGAGGTGCGAGAGGGAGGGCAGAAAAGTGTTTGGCAGCCCATCTGAGAATAAACATCTCGCTCACACACCTCATCCAAAACGAACACACACACTGTCCAAACACACCGTCTAAAACTAGCATTTCCAACAGCAGACACATCACAGCTGTTTCTAACTCCCAGTAGAATAATGCTTGCCTTTGTGTACATGTTGTTATCGTAAAAAAACGAACGGGACATTTCCTTCCTATTTTCTTCTGATTTAAAGGTATAGAACAAGATCACATTTTGCTAGTTTTACCATTAGGGTTCTGTCTGTTTCCCATAAAAAATACCCCTAATGACCAGAGTCACTTCATGGAATGCTAAAGGTCTGAAAAACCTGACTTAATCAACACAGAAACACATGCAGTGTTCTGTTCCCTCCCTGGCTAAGATAACTCTCTCTGTATTGCTTCCCAAATTAGATTTGCAATGCAGTACTAATCATTTTATTTTCTCCACATTCCTCCTGTTCCTGTAGTGTACTGGGAGCAAGGGCCTCTAATCATTGGCTGCAAAAATGAGCAATTACAGTTTGGAGTCAAATGTACACAGGAGTAAAGGAAATATTCTCCCTGCAGACAGTAATTAATGAAAGGAGCCCTGTTCAATGTTAAATGTGTCTAATTATTAAAAATACATTGGGGCACCTGCTTAAATAATGCATGCTTAAATGCTGAGTGAGAGAAAAACACGTTTTTCGAAATTACTGCAACCAACGCACGTGGCCCAGGATCATAAAGGATGTTAGTTCGTTCACATTGACTGGCCTTGTCCCCGGGGTTGTAGACCAGCATAATTGTAAATAACCTCTCTCTCTCTCTCTCTCTCTCTCTCTCTCTCTCTCTCTCTCATACTCCCTCTCCCTCGCTCTTTCTCTCTCTCACTGTATTGTAGATTAAGAGAATACAGATCTGGGATGGCGTCCATAGGCAGTGAAGGGCCAAGCTGTTGTTGAGCGTCAGCCCATCCAACCATCCAAATATATGAGCTCTGCTCTGTATGTTGCTATTCTGCGCCAGAGTGGTTTGGGTTGAGAACAGACTGGTTGGAGGCTGGATGGTGTTCTCCAGCTGTGTTTGACTGATCAGAGGACATTGATAGTGTGGATTTGAGAGAAATGGAAGTGTTGTAAGCTTACGTTGTCCTTGTTGGTGACCACAAAGAGCTGTTAACCTCTTAAGGATTGGACCCTTTTTTTTCAATTTTCGCCTAAAATGACAATCTAACTGCCTGTAGCTCAGGACCTGAAGCAAGGATATGCATATTCTTGATACCATTTGAAAGGGAACACTTTGAAGTTTTTGGAAATGTGAAATGAATGTAGGAGAATATAACACATTAGATCTGGTAAAAGATAATACAAACAAAAAATCTTTGAAATGCAAGAGAAAGGCCACAATATAATATTGCAGTTTAGGCGCAATTTAGATTTAGCGGTGTGTGTGCAAAGTTTCAGATTGATCCAGTGAAGCATTGCAATACTGGACTATTTTGTATCAAGTCTGCCCAAATGTGCCGAATTGGTCAATTGATACATTTTCAAGTACATAACTATAGAGAACATACAAAAATGATATGGTAATACAAAATGTAAGTTTACACACTCCCAGGAATGTCATACATGATGGATCATTAGCTTATACACTAACTTTCACACATCTAGATGGCCGGGCGGGGTGGGTGTGGAGCCAGAGACAGCAGGGGTTCAAACTGTAGAACCCAGTTCCTACATCTGAATATAAAAATTGATTTTATCAAGCAAAACTGTGCTACAAAAGCCTCATTAGGGAGAGTGAGGCAGTGTTATCATTGTTGCCATCAGTTGCCGTGATACGTTTTTTGTTGTTGTGCACTCTCCTCAAACAATAGCATGGTATTTTTTCACTGTATTAGCTACTGTAAATTGGACAGTGCAGTTAGATGAACAAGACTTTAAGCGTTCTGCCCATATAAGACATGTCTATGTCCTGGAAAGTTTGCTGTTACTTACAACAGTCATGCTAATCACATTAGCGCACGTTAGCTCAACCGTCCCGTATACGGGACACCAATCCCATAGAGGTTAACGAGCGCCCACACCTAGTAACATGTTCATCTATATGAATGCATAGCGTAGCTTCACGCTCCAATGCTGCAAGAGCATTTCAATGAATGCAGAAAATGCAGAAAACATACAACCACAGGGACAACACACACACACACACGTGTAGGAGGACAGGTGGGTGGTGGACAAGGACGTGGCCACCTATATAACCACAATATGAGACCAGGAGGGATGCAACATTAGACCCCTGCAGTGCAAACATCCTCCTGAATCCATTTGTTTTGATTGTGATGTAAAGTAGGTTTGTACAAGTGTGGAGCTAGCGGTTAGGTTGTGGCCAGCAGCTGGTAGTCAGCCATTGTGTGATTGTCAGATCTCCTGATGAGTTAATGCACTTTCCGCTCTGCACTGAGGAAACCGAGGCAACACAGTGCTACACAGGCCCCCAGCTGTCGAGCACAACAATACCTTCTCAGACCTAAGACAGCCCCACTTACAACCAATACAAACAAGCCCACTCACCACCAATACAATACAAACCCACTCACCACCAATACAATACAACTCCACTCACAACCAATACAGGGGTAATGTCTGACTGAGAACACACTGAAAGCCCTTGACAAAATACTATACCATGGACACACTCTCTCAATGTCTGTCTGTCTGTCCCTCATAAAAACTGCAACAAGGAAGAAGACAAAGGCAGCATGAATCCTCAAATTATAACACCTACAAACATACAGCAATTCCCCGATTTAGATTTGAACTTTTGAATCATAATACGCCACCAGACAACTAATGAGAAGTTCAAAGGTCACCTGCTCCTTCTTGTTACTCATGAATTTACACCTAGATGAACCGCAAACTCAAACACTGGTATCTGCTAACTCGACCGACATGGAGATAGTTACCATTCTGAAGAGAGAGATAGCAAGCAATCTTATCCTATAAGAAATGACAGTGGCAGCGTACCAAATGGCAGCTTATTCCCTATATAGTGCAGTAATCAAAAGAAATGCTCTATTTATTGAATAGTGTGCAATTTGGGACGCAACCAGTGTTGCCCAGAAGGATAATGATCAATAACAGATCCCAGTAGAGAGCTGCTCTGTGTCTCATTATAAACTACATGTGGCTCACGATGTCACCGCGTCCCCTGAGGGGCTCAATAATCAAACAGGATGCCAACATACATCACCATCACCATCACTAACCAATCACCACCTATCCCTGTAGTCCCAGGACTGTCTCTCACGCTCTCTAATATGGCTCCTAAATTGGACAGTATTATTTTGTTATCAATAATAATATAGAGATGATCTATCTTCAGTTCTGGATAAAGATAGATAGATCCCGTACGACTGTATAATTATGATGTTGGTTATGGATCACGGAGGAACTCCACATGTTGGTTTGATATAATGAGAAAATATATACCCTTTAACATCTGTACAGTGCTTATCTGTATCCATGATGTCTGAATGTATTACTGTTAACAGAGGTCTTTCTTTCCTTGCATTGCAGGTGATTTAGTTGTTCTAGCTGCATTCATCTTTAAATAGTCAGTGAACGTGGATGCCATGTGTAATCATTTCAATGATATAAAGTTGTAGCTTCGACCACCCTGCATGGCAACTACATTGTATGATACCTGAAGGATTGACAGTATCTGGCAACCCACATTGTATGATGTTGGAAGGATTGAGAAACATCTGGCAACCCACATGGCATGATCTAGGAAGGAATGAAATTATCTGGCAACCCACATCGTATGAGCAAGGAAGGAATGACAATATGAGGAGATTAGTGGTGACCTTTGTGGATCTGACATTCACCAATTTTACTTAATTAACGGCGCAAAGCCTTCCCCTGACCTTTTGTCCTGCGCGCTGTCATTGAAAACCTTTCTGTTGACTTGAATAGGAATGCTATTTGTTAATGCAATCAGTACCTGGTGCCTGGCAAATGGCTGGTTCGCCTAGGCAACTTGTGTTCTGCCTGTGCAGCACCAGGACCAATCACAATGGACCCTGGCGACTATGAAGTGTGAAGTGTTTCATTCACCCTCACTCTCATTCTCTCATTCTCTCTCTCGTTCATTAACAAGTGTGTTTTTGATTAATATTATGTGTATTCTAGGACATCCTCTTTCTCTTCTCATATTTCCACCCCTCCTGAAATGTCATTCTTACCACTATTTAATTAGTTTCATGTTTGAATGATGCAAATGCGTCAAACTCAAATCAATTCAGCATGCTTTGCGACAGGAATTTAAATTTTAAACGCTCTTAAATTCAGTTTCATATCACCAATCATTGCACCATTGTTCATGAGGCTGTAAGATTGCTCTGGACCTGTTTTTGTTTTAGCAGAGAGACGGAGAGAGAGAGAGAGAGAGAGAGAGAGAGAGAGAGAGAGAGAGAGAGAGAGAGAGAGAGAGAGAGAGAGAGAGAGAGAGAGAGAGAGAGAGAGGACGCTGAAGAGCAGGGAGCAGTGTAGAGAGAGCTGGGTAATGTACTGTGTAAGCAAAAGGAAATGGCATTGTTGAAAAGAGCTCATGTAACAGTAATATCCTGTCTAAATTTAATTTGGAGGCCAATCAGAGCCATTAGGCCCCACACTGGGAGAGATAAAGACAGATAGTCCCGTGCTCATCCTCCTGCTAACCCCTCCAACCATCAGATTGACTTTAATAATATTAATGGGAAAACTAGGGGAAGAAGGCTGGAGGAGGCTGCTCTGGTGTTGGATTCGTGAAATTGGCTGCAGACACACATATGCATTTGATAAAATGTCCCCATGGTAATAACAGCAGAATACAGTAGGGGTGATGGTGTTGCCATCTCAACGTTACTTAGAAGGAAGACAAGTGGCAAGCCTTATAGTATTTTGCATGTTGTTTGACAATATGTATATACAGTATATACACTACATGACCAAAAGTATGTGGACACCTGCTCGTCAAACATCTCATTCCAAAATCATGGATATTAATATGGAGTTGGTCCACCCCTTTGCTGCTATAACAGCCTCCACTCTTCTGGGAAGGCTTTCCACTAGATGGTGAAACATTGCTGCAGGGACTTACTTCCATTCAGCGCCAAGAGCATTAGTGAGGTCGGGCACTGATGTTGGCGATTAGGCCTGGCTCGCAGTCGGCATTCCAATTAATCCCAAAGGTGTAATATGGGGTTGAAGTCAGGGCTCTGTGCAGGCCAGTCAAATTCTTCCACACCCATCTCGACAAATCATTTCTGTATGGACCTCGCTTTGTGTATGGGGGGAATGTCATGCTGAAACAGGAAAGGACCTTCCCCAAACTGTTGCCACAAAGTTGGAAGCACAGAATCATCAAAAATGTAATTGTATGCTGGAATTAAGGGGCCTAGCCCGAACCATGAAAAACAGCCTCAGACCATTATTCCTCCTCCACCAAATTTTACAGTTGGCACTATGCATTCAGGCAGGTAGAATTCTCCTGGCATCCGCCAAACCCAGATTCCTCCGTCAGACTGCCAGATGGTAAAGCGTGATTCATCACTCCAGAGAACGCGTTTCCACTGGTCCAGAGTCCAATGGCGGCAAGCTTTACACCACTCCAGCTGACGCTTGGCATTGCACATGGTAATCTTAGCCTTGTGTGCGGCTGCTCGGCCATGGAAACCCATTTCATGAAGCTCCCGACGAGCAGTTATTGTGCTGACGTTTCATCCAGAGGCAGTTTGGAACTCTGTAGTGAGTGTTGCAACCAAGGAGAGACTATTGTTACGCGCTACCCGCTTCAGCACTGTCACGACTTCCGCCGAGGCTGCCTCCCCTCCTTGTTCGGGCAGGTTTCGGCGTTTGTCGTCACCGGCTTACTAGCTACTGCCGATCCCATTCTCATCACTCCACTTGTCATGTCTTGTCTTGTCAATCACACACACCTAGTGCTCATTCCCCTAATTAGTATGTGTATAAGTGTTCCCTCTGTTCCCTTGTCTTTGTGAGTGATTGTTTCATTGTGAGAGCGAGTAGCTCAGTTGAGCTACTCTTCCATTTGTTATTGCCAAGGTGGAATGTTTCCCTTGTGATAGTTTCGTTTTGACGCTTGGCACGTTTTTATTTATGTAAATGGTATAAACTCTGGACTTCGGTGTTTTACCTCCTGCGCCTGACTCCTTCATTCACACCTCATCACAAGCACTCAGCGGTCGCAGTCTGAGCCGTTGTTGCTCCTAGACGTTTCCACTTCACAATAACAGCACTTACAGTTTACCAGGGCAGCTCTAGCAGGGCAGAAATTTGACCAACTGACTTGTTGAAAAGGTGGCATCCTGTGACGGGGCCACGTTCAAAGTCACTGAGCTCTTCAGTAAGGTCATTCTACTGCCAGTGTTTATCTATGGAAATTGCATGGCTGTGTAGACAATTTTATGCACCTGTCAGCAACGGGTGTGGCTGAAGTAGCCAAATCCATTAATTTGAAGGAGTGTCCACATTTGTGTATATATAGCGTATATACGTGTGTGTATTATTGTGATACATGTTTTATTCATTATTGTATCCATTGTTTTCAGTCTAATACCGGTTTATAGCTCAGACCAACATGCAAAGAGATGGGTCATAGTCCGTCTTTTCCTAGAATGATTAATCAGATCTGTTCCAGTAAAATGGCCATAACATTGTTTGTTCAAGTTTGCTTAACAAATCGGACATCTGTTTGAAATGCATTCTGTTCCATTCTGTTACTCTTGTTTGTAAGTTGCAGCCGGCTATGTCTGGAGACTGGGGAGACCCACCAGACGTTGAAAATGGCAGTCTAGATTATCTACGACCAATTGAATAACACTCTGATCATTATTGATCACATTTCCACATCTCCAAAAGTTTCGTGGTTTATTGGTCTGTGTTGTCTGGCCCAATAGGAGATTGCCAAAATCCCAGGAGAAGGTCCCAAAAGCTGAGCAATACTCTGAGGTTTTATGTTACATACAACATCTACCCTCTATCAGATTCTAGGATATTCTAACCCTAATCTGGACATAGGATTTTTTGTTGTTTGCTTGATAGCCACATCATACCAAGGTATTTCGGTGTAACACTGTTAGCCTGAAACAAGCCATGTTATTCTATATGTGAATGACTTGATATGATGTAAGGCACATAGAGTAGTGATATCTGCATGAATGTAAATGTTCCCTGCTATGTAGGGTGTCATCGACTGGGCTCTTCCTCTCTCTGATCTTCTCTCTGAGTGATAAGGGAGTCACATCTGTGACTCGTCTCTTCTTCTTCCTTCACTACCCCTCCACACCTCCCCATCCCATCTCCTCCCATCCTCCTCCTCTTCCCTTCCCCATCTCCCTCCTCCTTCTCCCTCTCTCATCAGTGCTCTCTCAGACAGTGCCGGCTGGAGTCTCGCTAAACTGGGCGTTTCATCCCATTCGCTCATTATCGCTCAGCCTTCATTGCCAATAATAAAGATTTCTCGGGCTGCTCCACTTTTGAATTTAGAGGAAATTACATTGAACAACAGGGAGCCCATGGCTCTAAATGTTTAATTAGAGTTGATAAACACAAGGGGATCAATCACGACTAGCGAAAAGGGGCTGAGAGAGAGAGAGGCTGAGAGATAAAAAGAGAGAAATGGGAGAATGAGAGTGGGGGAGAGAGAGAGAGAGAAGGAGCGAGAGAGAGAGAGAGAGAGAGAGAGAGAGAGAGAGAGAGAGAGAGAGAGAGAGAGAGAGAGAGAGAGAGAGAGAGAGAGAGAGAGAGAGAGAGAGAGAGAGAGAGAGAGAGAGAGAGAGAGAGAGAGAGAGAGAGAGAGAGAGAGAGAGGGTACTGTATATAGTTGCAGTCTTCTTACTCCCTTTCACCAGTAGCACAGGGCTGTAGTGACGTTGCAAAGATGCTTGTACCTGTATTGGCTTGAAATACTTACAGTACATCTAGAACATTCAAAATATTAATATGGCAGAAATACTGAGAGAGAAAGGAAGGTGAGAAAGTACCTAAGAATGTTGGAGGGAGTAGAGCAGGTCTAGTATGGAAATACTTGTTACAGCAGGTAGACAGAAAGGCAGGCAGACAGGCAGACAGGAAGATAGACAGACAGACAGACAGACAGACAGACAGACAGACAGACAGACAGGCAGGCAGGCAGGCAGGCAGGCAGGCAGGCAGGCAGGCAGGCAGGCAGGCAGGCAGGCAGGCAGGCAGGCAGGGCCTGTTACATCAGGGAGTTGTGGAGATGGCTTTCTGTGTAATCCTCCAGGGTGCCATGTTTCTGTCAGCCATCTTCTGGGTGAGTCACGGCTGTGTTCCGGGAAGATGCCGTCACACCGGCGTCACCATGCACTCTCTCACTGATATCACCGTGATTCACCGTGCCTCACAGTCACAGCATCAATTAGGAGAGAGGTTATACCATGGCCCACAAAATCATGTTCACACTATCGTGCCGAACCTAACCATACGATACTGTACTGGCTCAAATACCTTCTCTTCACATTGTCCTTTTCAGCACATTTCCAGCAACTACTGTGTGGCTCAGCTTGGTTCAGCCTGACTCGACTCAGTAGTGTGAAAATGGTATTAGACTCAAATGGACACTGATGTGAAGAGTCTAGCAAGATACAAGCAGGGAGGTACAGTATGTGCAGGTAGGATAGACTGTATAGCTGGATTACACATGTCTGTACTCTGAGTAGGTATTAGTCCACAGACAGGATGACATGATGATGTCAAATTAGGTCATTGTGATTTTAATGTTGTGTCAGCACAATCTGCCGGCAGGGCGGAGAGAGAGGTCAAGTTAGATAGGGTACATCCCAAATGGCACCCTATTCCCTACATAGTGCACTTCTTTTGACCAGAGCTATATGCGCCCTGGTCAAAAGTTGTGCACTATATAGGGAATAGGGTGCCATTTGGGACACAAACAGGGAGAAGTGAACTCATCAGTCCAAATGCAGAAGCTGCCTCACTGTTCAGTGTCTCATTTCAAATGGATAGAGCAGCTATTGTCATTTCTTTGGCATGCTTAGGTAGGCTACCTCCAGGGCATTGACTGCACAGCCAAACCCAACTGTCACGATCGTTGAAGAACGGGACGGACCAAGGCGCAGCGTGATATCGAATAAACACAACGACAAAACAATAAACAAACGATACGTGAAGTCCAAGGCAGCACAACACACCATACCTTAACACGGAACAAGATCCCACCACCCACTAGTGCCAATAGGCTGCCTAAGTATGGTCCCCAATCAGAGACAACGAGCTACAGCTGCCTCTGATTGGGAACCACCCCGGCCAACATAGATCTACACATTCTAGATCTAAACATAGAAAATCATACATAGCAGAACACAACACAGAAAATACACACCCTGACTCAACAAATACGAGTCCCCTGAGTCAGGGCGTGACAGTACCCCCCCCCCCCCCCCCCAAAGGTGCGGACTCCGACCGCGCCACATAAACATAACAGGGTAGGGGCCGGGTGGGCATTCCGCCTCGGAGGCGGATCCGGCTCCGGGCGTGACCACCACTTACTCTCCACCTCCCTGTTGCGCCCCTGGTCTGGTCTGGACCTCGGCGCGCTGCTTCCCCTCTCCTTCCTCCCACGACGTACCAAGCCCTGTCTGGACCCTGGTGTGGGAGACCCCGAACCTGGAGAGGGGCTAACGTCTGGGTCTGGACTGGAACCGCTGACTGGAGCTGGACCCAACGACGGTGGATCGAACTGCTCTGGCTCCGGAGTGGAGCCGCTGACCGGAGCTGGACCAGGCACCGGTGGAGCGGATTGCTCTGGCTCCGGAGTGGAGCAGCTGACCGGAGCTGGACTGGACCCCGGTGGAGCGGATTGCTCTGGCTCCGGAGTGGAGCAGCTGACCAGGCACGGGCCGTGCCGGACTGGACACACGCACCACTGGCTTGGTGCGAGGGGCAGGAACAGGCCGGGCCGGGCTGGCGACACGCACCACTGGCTTGGTGCGAGGGACAGGAACAGGCCGGACCGGGCTGGCGACGTGCACCACTGGCTTGGTGCGAGGGACAGGAACAGGCCGGACCGGGCTGGCGACGCGCACCACTGGCTTGGTGCGAGGGGCAGGAACAGGCCGGACCGGGCTGGCGACGCGCACCACTGGCTTGGTGCGAGGGGCAGGAACAGGCCGGGCCGGGCTGGCGACGCGCACCACTGGCTTGATGCGAGGAGCAGGAACGGACCGAACCGTACTGGGAACACACACCACTGGCTTAGTGCAGGGAGCAGGAACAGGCCGGACCGGACTGACGACACGCACCACTTGCTTGGTTCTTCTTCTTCTGCCTAACCAGCTCCTCTCGCCGTGCCTCTACACTCTCCTTCTCCCTTATAGCCTCCTGTAACGCCTCCCTCTGACCTAATAACTCCTGCTCCCTCTGAACCAACAGCCCCCGTAACCTGGTGGCCTCCTCTCACAACCTGCAGATCCGCCCTGTCGCTGCCTCCTGCTGCCTCGTCGTCCACACCGTGTGCCCCCCCCAAAAAAAGTTTTTCTTGGGGTTGCCTCTCGGGTCTCCGTCGTCGGCACTCCTCTTCCCGTGAGGACTCCTCCGGGAGCCCCCACGAGTTAGGGAACAGACACTCGTCGTCATCCTCCGACTCCTCAGTGTAGTACTGTTCCCACTCCTCTTCCCAAGGTCGTAGGGACCCAATCCGAAACCCAACCGGGTGCAGTGGTCAGGGCTCTTCTCTATCGCTCCCCGACCACTCCTTTAGCCCCCCAAAAAAATTATCTTGGGGCTGCTTCTCGGGCCTCCTCCTCGGCCGGCTTCCGTGTTGCCATCGTTCCTCTCCTGCCTGGGCATTTACCTTCGCCCATGGCCCTTTCCCCGTGAATATCTCCTCCCATGACCACCATTTGCCCACCTGTGACATCGCTATACGCTCTTCCTGGGCACGCTGCTTGGTCCTCGTTTGGTGGGATCTTCTGTCACGATCGTTGACGAACGGGACGGACCAAGGCGCAGCGTGATATGCATACATGTTTATTAATGAATAAACACAACGACAAAACAATAAACAAACGATACGTGAAGGCCAAGGCAGCACAACACAACATACCTTAACACGGAACAAGATCCCACAACCCACTAGTGCCAATAGGCTGCCTAAGTATGGTCCCCAATCAGAGACAACGAGCTACAGCTGCCTCTGATTGGGAACCACCCCGGCCAACATAGATCTACACATTCTAGATCTAAACATAGAAAATCAACATAGCAGAACACAACACAGAAAATACACCCCCTGAGTCAGGGCGTGACACCAACAGTAGGCCAAAATATATTTGGGTAATATGAGGTTACACATGAAACGTGAAATGCCATGTGTATGCAAATTTCATTAAAGTATGTAAGCATTTCAAGACTGCCATTCAGTTTGTGCTCAGCTGCCATTTAACTTTTTCCAATCTTAATACTAAGGGATAGTTTCATGTTTTGGACATGTTTTGGAAATGTTTAAGACATAGTTTAGATGTTGATGCTTTGCTTGGTGACATCGCATCATGTCACCCCAACCGCCAGCACATATCAAAGACGAGTCAAGAAATTGGTTGCACTTCAACTCCATTTTCTTACTCCTGCACGATTGATAATTTATCGTTCATGGGTATAAACATGACGAGTAAATGTGTCAACAAATAATAAGACAGAAATCATGCAGTAAAGGCAAAAAATAAAAAACAAAAATAATGAAAGAATTGCAGGGACTGTGACAGTTAATTAACTCTAGTGTTAAGCAATCAGAGCCAATGAGTGAGTTTGAGTTTTCTCTGTTATATCATCTTCAGGGACAGATTCCTGAATCCAGTCGACAACTGAGTCAGTAAGTACAACCATACAAAGAAGCTTCACAAGTTCTAGCCAGAGTTAGAGTTACACCTTGTGTGCGGCCCAAATGGCACCCTATTCCCTGTATAGTGCACTACTTTTTATGGGCTCTGGTCAAAAGTAGTGCACTAAATAAGGAATGTGGTGCCATTTGGGACGCACCCTTCTCTATCTACAACATGGAGTTGGCAGAGCTCATTTCTTGCTTGTCCGTCTTGAGAAAATGTCATCCTGGTTTCTGGGTTTCACACAGTATGATAGTCTGGCTCCGGTACTGCAGTAATGAGCCATGGAGAGACTGACGACACAATGCAGATAGCAGACACTGACTGACTGGGTGATGCAGCTCTATGCAATGGTTAGTTAGCTAAATTTGACGGTTTACCTTTTCAAAATGCCTAAACAACTTTTTTGTAAACAGAATTCTAGCAATAACATTCAATGGCAAACATACAATAGCAATGCATGCCAATCAAGGCAATATATTCTCATTCCAGCTAAGCCATGCATAAGAAGATATTTACATCCCACGTGTGCCTATGCATGTATGAAAACCCTACTCCTGCACATGTATCTACAGAACCGTTACACACACCTTTGCATGGATGCTCAAAAATAAACACACACCACACACACACGCACGCACACAGCATGCTATTGTGTTTGACTGACCTCACCCTGACACAAATCTTGATTAGCACATTCACTCACACAGCATCTCATCCATGCAGAGAGAAAACATAGCATCAATCAAAGAAGGGCTTTCTGCAGGCCACACTGAGACTGTAACAAATGGCAGAATGATTATGAAATGCATGCATACGTTTCCCCATTGGTGTGCCTCATTAGATAATGACACTATATTCTCTATGCTGGGTCCTAGCACTTGTCTGGGTACACAGTACACACATGTACGCAAACACACACAATACTTCTGCTGCTGTGGCGGCTGGCTCTCTAAGTATGGCGTCAGGTTGGAGCCTTTTATATGGCTGATGATTTATGGCTGTTATCGCCCCACCGACACCAGAGTTACGACATGTCTGAGGCAGCAGGACTTATGGCAGCTGGCAGGGGTCAATCCACGGGTCAATTTATGGACAGTAGACGCAAATAATATGGAACAATCCTGTATGCTTAAAGCTCTCTGGACATAAATATTTGGTGACATGTCATAATTCTTCTTTGTCAGTATTGACAGACGGAACCGGGGGATGAGATTGGTTGGCTCGCCCTGACGACCGTCGCTGGGCGCTGTCGGACACACGACTGATAGGTTACAACACCAGACAGAGACATTTTGAAGGAAAGATTCTACTTGATTCTTGAGGTTTTATTTGACGTACCTGAGAGGTAAAAAATAGACTAATAGAATGGATTATTTGGCACAGTTTCACCATGGGAATTCTAAACTGAGTCAAATAAAAGCAATATATTTCTGTATTTGGTTGTGAGGTTTTCCTCCATCTTCTCTGTTAAAAGCCTTCATATTCTCTGCCAGTGTAATCTAATAAAGAGGGAGGAGTGTCTCCCAGTCTCTTTTCATAACTCGCAAATAATTTGCATGAGAGAGCGACCAATTTACATTCCTAATTTGTGTGTGTGTGTTTGTGTTTGTGTGTGTGTGTGTGTGTGTGTGTGTGTGTGAAAACTTCATTTTCTCCTGGTTCTACTTGATAGTGGTATATGAAACAAAGGACTGTCTCTCTCCTCTCTCCAACTACTACCCGAGGTGAGTACACCCTCTTCTATATATTGCTGGCTTCCTGCTACAACTGTGTGCTGAGGTCTAATGTCGTTCTATGGCACCAGATGTGCCGTGACTTAATCTAGCTCTCCTTCTACAGGTCAAAGGTCAGAGGGAGATAGACTGCAGCCCAAATGGCACCATATTCCCTACATAGTGCACTACATTTGGTCCTGGTCAAAAGTAGTGCAATACTGTATATAGGGAGTAAGGTGCCATTTGAGATGCAGAATAGAGTGTAGTGTAGTGCAGTGTGTGTTGATGTTGCTATGCAGGATATTGCCATGTTAGACAGGGGTACCCAGTGCTTTGTTGCCATGAGCCTTTTGCACTAGTATCTGTGGGGTAATGTCAGGTAGGCCTATCTATCTATTGTGTCATCATACCCACTACCTACTGCAGGCTGCATATTCACCTGCTGCACTGGTAAATGTTCTAAGTGTCTGTTTTCAAGTGTGTGCATTTTCTCTTGTTTGTTGTTACCTCTCCCCTCAGCCATAGCCTGAGGCATTCTTTCTCTCTCTCTTTAATAATGCAATGGAACGAATGTAAGGCCATTATGTTACAGCTGCATTGTGTTTAGCCTTTGCGGCATATCCTTCTCATCTCTCTATCCCTTGTGTCCGTTTAAATATGTGGAGCGAAGGCTATGTACTGGACCTGCAATGGTTCAGATTTGTGTGTGTGTGTGTGTGTATGTGTGGACGTGTTTAACTATATATATTTTTTTTTGACAAACTGGGGACATTTTGTTGGTCCCCACAAGGTCAAATGCTATTTCTAGGGGGTTAAGGTTAGAATAAGTGCTAGGGTTAGAATCAGGTTTAGGGGTAGGAGCTAGGGTTAGGGTACGGGTTAGGGTTAGGTTTAGGTTTAGGTTTAGGTTTAGGTTTAGGTTTAGGGTTAAGGGAAAATAGGATTTTGAATGGGACTGAATTGTGTGTCCCCACAAGGTTAGTTGTACAAGACTGTGTGTGTGTCTGTGTGTGTCTGTGTGTGTGTCTGTGTGTGTGTCTGTGTGTGTGTATGCCCGTGTGTGAGCCTGGATGCGTGTGCCTGGGTGTGTGTGGTGTTTGTATGTGTCCTTTGTAAGTAATTTCAAACCGTTTATCTGTGTCGATACGCATTGGTAGCATTTGTGCTCATGTTGGGTGTTAAATTGAAACGTTGCCAAGTCCCTACAGTATGCTTTGCAGGAGTAGTGGTAGGCGAACATCCCTGCAGCTATCATGGTCCATGAGGTGAATTAATTGAGTGAATCAAATTTGAATATATCATTTCTTCCTTATACTCAAGGAACTTCTCCTTACACAGTAGTCAGGGGATCTGTACAGGTGCTAAAAGTGGTCATGTAACAAGTCATATGTCATAAGTAGTAATAGTAAGCTGTAAATACAGGTAATCTAGTAATATGTATTATTAATAATATAACAGGCCATTACATTATTAATAATAATATATCAGAGAGAGTAAATAGAGATGGACTGACTGATTGTGATAATAGAAGTTGTTGCCTAATGACCAGTGATGTAGTGGTAAAAAAAAAATAGGTGGATAAACTCTGATCGCCATTCCTAACTACACTCTTAGAAGAAAAGGGTTCCAAAAGGGTTCTTCGGCTGTCCCCATAGGAGAACACTTTTTGGTTCCAGGTGTAACTATTTTTGGTTCCATGTAGAACCCTCTGTGGAAAGGGTTATACATGGAACTCAAAAGGGTTCTACCTGGAACCAAAAAAGGGACAGCCGAATAACCCTTTTAGGTTCTAGATAGCACCGAGCACCTGGTCTATATTTTCAATATAATTTTTCAGCGAAGGGTGGGTCGACTGTTTTTACTTACTTTTACCCTCACTACACCACTGCTTATGACAGTCACTAAATCTCAGGGTGTACATTCCAAACACAAGGCCACTGAGTTGGTATGCATAGTGGTATTTCTGAACAGTAAAGGCTGCGTATGAAAATACACCAAGGTGCTGCAGACTTACCTGTTGTATTATATTATATAAGTATCTTCCTAATCGATGAAGAACAGTCGATTTCAATTACCTTAACGAGAGCAAACAAGGGGTTCGCTACAACAACAGAGAGCAGGATTTAACCCCTTACATTCCCCCAGTAGACCCATACACACTCACATTAATTGCGACCTTGCTTTAAAAAAAAGTGCCTTATGGATTTTTTTGTGTGGATGTAAGGCTCACGTTGTGCTGAGTAGAGACTTGGCATTGCAGCTTGCAGCGCTTCAAATCTGAATGACTTATTATTTTGACTCACTCATTCCACCATGAAACATCTCAAAAGTCACTCTTACCTCAAACCTTCTCCTCACCATCTCTCTCCTTCCATCTCTCTCGCTCTCTGCCCCTCTCATTCTCTCCTCTAACTCTATCTATCTGCCCCCTCTCTCTCTCTATCTGCCCCCTCTCTCTCTCTATCTGCCCCCTCTCTCTATCTATCTGCCCCCTCTCTCTCTATCTGCCCCCTCTCTCTATCTATCTGCCCCCTCTCTCTCTATCTGCCCCCTCTCTCTCTCTATCTGCCCCCTCTCTCTCCTTTCCACTCCTTACCTTTCCAGTAGAAGAGAGAAAACCTTCTGCATGCCTTTCCTTTGTTTCATTTGTGTGCTGTTTTTTTGTCTCATAAAGAATTATTTGTCATTCAGCTCTAATTGTAGAATGCCTTCAAAATGACATATCAATGAGTGGAGCCTGGTGCTGCTGGGTCTGTGATGCGAGACCCACAGTGGTCAATAGGGGGCAGTAAAGGGCTGTGCTCTGAGTGGAACTCTGCCCATTTGATTCTTTTGTCTGCTTTGTATTGGAATCATACTAGAAGATAATGCATATACAATTTTTCCACATATCTTTAAGATTGGTGAATAATTTTAGCCTCACACAAAGTGTTTTTGTAGAGTTAGGCTAAAGCTTGTGTGTTTGTTTGTGTGTGAAATGTAAGAGGAATTTATCTAAATTAAGATCTGGATTTTTTTATTTACTCACCTAAGACTGAATTGTAGCTTTACAAGGTTTTGTGTATAATATAACAATCATTTATATGTGCCACTGATTTTCAGAACAGTGAGTATGACAATGGGAAAGCCTAAATAAAGTACATGAAAAGTTGTCTTTGAGAGAAGATTAAGAACAGTGCCACATCAAAATTACTTTTCCATTGATCAGCTTGAGTGTTTACAGATCTTATCTTTGATCACCAGGGAATCATCTCTGATCAGACCATTACCAAGAAAAAAAACTCCCTCTTCAAATAATTTCAGGACTTCGTAATTGAAAATGTCAGCTTCAAAAGTCAGCCCCATTGCGGGAAGTTAAAAGGCTTGTTGGCATTAAGACAACCTTACATCAGCCTGAAAGAAATGAGGTGCATTAGTTTTTTCTCTCTCCTTTATTCCAGGGAAATGCATTGGGCTTGTGGTCCCTCTCTTTCTCCTTTTCTCTCTCTGTATTTTCTTCTCTCTCTCTCTCTCTCTCTCTCTCTCTCTCTCTCTCTCTCTCTCTCTCTCTCTCTCTCTCTCTCTCTCTCTCTCTCATAAGATCCAATGACTCGTCATCACACTGAGGACGTCTTTAATACTCTCCTTTCCTCTTCAACTGATGACAGTAGCACACATTTGACTTCTCCCCAGAGAAAAGGGCCTGCTTTTCATCCCTCTGTTTTTAAAAAATATCCAACTGAACATTGTCAGCCAACACATGCTGGTGATGGAGAGGGAAAGAACACAGTACATAGAACCATTTTCATGATGGCATTTTTTCAGCTCATTGTACTAACATTGGTCCCCAGGGGGTTACATGGCCCCTCGTGCACCCCTACCCCTGTTTGGGAAGCAGTCAACGTGGGGCCCATTGAGCATGCAGCATGTCCCTCAATTAATCCACCATTAGGTGCCTGAGATCCGCGACCCACCACGACTTACTGCCTGCCTCCTGGAACCATATGTGAAGCTCAAATCTAATTATTCTCTCCTTTCCCTTCCTCGGAGCAGGAGAGAGGATCCAGTGTCAATCCACAGACTTGTAGCTGTGGGTTTGCTGCGATTTCTCCCCTCTCTCTATCTCCCTCCTCCTTTCTCTCCCTCTCCAACCCCACCTCTCCCTCCACTCCCTCCTCTTTCTACCTCTCTCTCTCCTCCTCTCTCTCTCACACACACATCACACCACTCGCACACTCTCTCAGTCTCTCCTCTCTCTGTCACTCTCTCTCCCATCCCTCTCTCTTTCCTCTCTTTCTCTCTCTGTCTCTCTCTGTCTCTCTCTGCCTCTCGCTCTCTCTCTAGCTGTAAGTTCATTCGCTGTGGCGAGCAACAACTGTCTCTCTCCGGTGTAAAGAGGAGGTCGGGTCCTTTTGTTGAGCGTCGTCCCTCCCTGAGAGGCTGCTGCTGATGCTGCTGCTACTGCTGCATCATCCACCTGCACAACCCCATGGCTGGCTGGCTGGCTGGCTGACACGTTAGGCGCTACTGCTACATGCTGGGACTGCGAGGAGGCTGCCTGCGCATGGGGAACACCTGCCTGTGAACAACCGCTGCTGTTCGACGCGCACGCTGCTAACCCCATAGAAATCCACCACTCTCCACTGTGGACAACACCAAAACAAGGTGGTATACCTTACAATCACGGCATATCTGCTCTGAGGCAGGGGATCAGACACCAGCCTGGCTAGTAGCTCTGTGGAAGGCTGTGCCTGGACCAACACTCACAGGGTAAGAGCTTCAACACAAGTGGATGTGCCACAATTCCCTCTTCTTCCTTTTTCATCCCAAAAAGAAGTAAAAATTGTGATCAATTTTTATTTTCTTGATTTTTTTGTGCAGAAATGTTTTTTTTTCTCTCTGCTGTATACTGACCAACAGTGTACAAAATTGATGTACATACAAAAGGAGTTTGGTGTTCATTTTTCTTGGTGTTTGTTTTTTGTGTGCTTTGTCGTCCCGTTGTGTGTATTGGTGTGTTTGACTGTCTGGTGGCTTTCTTTTTTTCATTGGATTCGTCTCCTGTGGTGTGAGGTATTACCATATTTATGGGACTCCCGCAATTAAATTGCAATAAGAAAATGGGTCCAGCAAGTAAGGGGGGTTTCATCTGGCGGAGGCGCGAGGCGAGAGCCTCTCAGACCGAAGAGGACGAGGAGTGAGGAAGAGAATACAGATTCATCCAGAGAGACTCCGGCCAACCACAGCAGAAAAAAAAATCGGCACAGATTTCCACTCTTCTTCTCCCTCTGTTCTCCTACTCATCTTTTCATCTCTGCTTCCAACGTATGGTGGTCTAAGTACAGTGGTATACATCTGTGAGTATTGAAATAAATCAGCTGAAAAATGTGGTTCAAACCAAAGATACCTAGCAGAACTTTGAATAATGTAGAAAAAAAGCACAGAATATCCATCTGTTAGTGAAAATTAACCTTAGAATTATTCTTTGATGAGCATCATTTCTAAGTAAAGACACTCTTGGTTCAATTTTCTATAGGTGAATCAATGATCCTGGTAAGTTTATTCTGTGTATATCTAAGATGGGTGGAAACACCCATAGGGCTGGAGGGTGGATTGATGGGGGTGGATGGACGGGGTTATCCACCCGGATATGGGCTTGTGTGTGTGGGGGGCGGGGGAGGGGGGTGGGGGGGTTAGGGGGGGGGGGGGGGGTGTGTGGGGGGTGTGGGGTACAAAGGCTGGTGTGTGGGGGGTATGTCCCAGCTCTCAACAGCACGGGGGGGGGGGTACAAAGGCTGGTGTGTGGGGGGTATGTCCCAGCTCTCAACAGCACAGGGGGAGGGGAGGGGGTCTTTCAGGCTGCTTTAGAGAGCAGAGAGAAGTGGTCCAGCCTAAGAGGGGAGAGGGGATGCTGGAGAGCTGCTATTGTTGTGCCCCGTGCCTCAGCTTCCTGGTCAAACTGCTGGATAGAAGAGAGAATGAGAGACTTAAGGATTAGCACCTCTTTCCCCCTCTTTCTTTTTTCTTTCGTTCATTCTCTGTCTGTTTGTCTCCATCTCCCTGTTTTCCTCTGTGTGGGGGCTAAATTGTGGTTTAGGTAAGCTGAACAAATTGCTGCATGGTTTTCATTGTGTCCATCCTGTTAGTTTGTCCAGGATTTATTTTGTCTTGGAATATTAGGTATAGCAGTATAGTACTGTAGGGTGATTTCCCAATTTCTGTTTAAAAAAAATATTTTTAGGGCGTTTTCTTTCAGGTCCAACCAAGACTGGATTGTAATGATCTATTTTTTATCTTTAAATTGTTTGCTTTGATTATTTCATTGGAAAACTGCCAAAATGCTTTCCTTTTTCCATCGTTAGTTCTGGTATGACTTTCATCCAGGTAGTCAAGCATAATGTCATTCACAGACATACCATTTTTTAAGGTTTGAAGGGTGAAGTCGGGAATAACAGTTTCTTAATATATCTGGAGGTTATTGAGGTGCAGATTAAGTATTTTCCTTTTACAAAACGATCCATGAAGTAATTGTAGATCTTGATTAGATTATTTTTTTTAAACATCAAATCAATGGAATGATTTTGGATAGGCTTAGTTGGAGCCTGTTATTTGCATTCATGTGAGCAAATCAATTAGAATGGGGTTGGAATTAAATAGCTTTGACTTATCATACATTATTTATTTCTTCATAGCGGCATTTAATTATAACTTTAATTTGGAAAATTATCTTCAAAAATTCAGGACCTTTGGTGAATTAACATTTCACTACAACACACCTCACATTTTATATCAACAACACATTTCAAATTTTATTTTATACAGAATCATTTAAAAAATGAGATTATTTAGATTCTGGTAAATTTGTGCAGATTACATTTTCCAATACAAATATATAATTTAATTGATTATGTTAAATATAGGAATAGTTGGTGTATGTTTTGGAATAAAATCTCAAGTGACTCTTGTTGTCTCTGTTAGTCTGACATTCAGGACAAAATTATCTTCAAATAATCCCATTTTATACCTGCCTCCTGGTATTCTCTCAGTTTGTTTGATTTGACCAGATTCTTTAGGAGGAGGGGGTTGGGTTGACCGTGGGATGTTAATGGGATGTACTAGGGCTATGGTATTATGTATGGTTTAAAAGGCCATGGGTGGTTGTGGTTGTGTCCCTTAACCTCTACATCTCTGTGTTTCCAGGAGGTTTCATTATGTGTGGATATGCTGGTGTAGAGTGAGAGCAAAAGAGAGAGAGCAGGACAGGGCTAAAATGGGAATCTCCTTCTCCTTATGGATCGCTCCTGGAGGACAGGACCACCAGGACTTCCAAGGAGGGCAGGGCTTCAGACCACCTCTAGCCCAGGTAAGAGCATGCTGAGGGGGCAAGCGTCCCCACACACCACCCCTTTACCTCTCCTCTCTTATGGAGCTCCATTTATTTGACCACTGGCCTGTGTGAGAGAGAGAATGCGAGAGGGAGTGTGTGAGAGAGAGATGCAGACACTTGGAAGAGAAGGTAGTTTACACCACTTTGTTCTTTTGGCTTTGGATTGAAAAATGCTCTGTTGTTAATTTCTATTTGCAGAAAAACCTTTGACGGGGCCTTGTGTTGTGCTTCAAGGCGTCTTCAATCAATTATGTTGATACAGTGTCTCTCTCTGTGTTGCTTGCCATTGGGACCGACTGAGGAACTTGATGATGCGGTCACGCTTGCTTGCGATTCCTATTATTGCCTCTCTGTGTTAAAGATTCTCTTCGGTGACGGGTATTCTTGGGTGTATAATACGGATCACGTTGTTATTGCTTAAGAATACGCGTAGTCGAGGAGAGTCCTCCTCTTCTTCTTCGTCTGCCTTCGTCTGCAGCTGAGGACTATTGATCAGATCGAAGCAGCTCAAAGTACCCCCACTACCTGTTTCCTTTTAATACTGAGGAGTTGTGGCTGGCACACAGAAACACAAATCTTAGAGACTGACTGACATCCAGGCCCATTTATCAAGCAAGCAGACAGAGCACTGCCGGCTGCCTATCTGTTTCAGTGATGATTGTGCTGTCCAGTCTTGAGATAGTGTCAACCAACCACTCTCGTCTGCGTTTTTTTCCCCCTCACCCTTTTTCACAGATCATTTTTTTTATACCGTGTTATTGTCGTTTTGTCCCAGATGTTTCAGATGTCACATGTTTATTTGACCATTATCATGTCCAGTATATGAAAGTGTATTTGCATATATTCATGCTGCATTATGTATTTGTATTGTGTGGTAGAAATGCTACAGTGAGTGTGTATTTCATAGGCTTCTGATACAACAGGATAGTGTTGTTGTGCAGTGATAGCAGAGGTTAGGCTGCATGGCCCTGGCCCTCTCTCATGCAAATCTCTCCAGTCTATTTATTATCAGTCCTCCAGACCAAGCACTCTTTTCCTCCTTTTCCTTTTTTATGCAAATTGATTTCGAAATGACATTTATCGCGTTGGGTTTTCCACACGAAAGAGCTGCCACACCGGGGCCCAGACAACAAAATGTCCACCGCTCTAGTGAGAGCTCAATTTATGCATTGGAGGAGAGTGGGTCTAGATAACAATTACCACAGGCTCAAATGGACTATAACCGAGTTATCATATGTATAGTATATTCCATGAATATGTATCAGTCAGTCTCCCTGGTCAGATGCGTGGTGCATTCTGAACCCTAACACCCATGTAAAATCCATTTAAACACCATAATAGGAACATCTTAACTTATAGAGCCACACTCAAGATTCCCCCCCAGAAAAAAATAATTGTATGCCTATTTATACAAGGCATAAAAAACCAAATGTATGGTATTTATATTTAAAATGTTTCAGCTTTTTATTTTTTTTATTTTGTACAAGTATTCTTTGTCTTTTAGGAATTGACAAGAAAAAAAAAAAAATCAACAGCTAAACAAATGCTCTTGATTACTATCATACAAATTAATTAAACTAGCTATTCTAACACCATTTCAGATATTTAAAAGAACAGAATTATATGTTAACTGCTTGGCTCGCTCGAGGGGGGGGGACATATGTCTAATATGTTGTGCTTCAATGAATCTCTGTATTTACTGTTTTGAAACAAACCAGGCCCTTTCTGCTGACACAATCCTCTTAACCATGATCACGTGGTATGGTCCTGATCAATACCTCTGCCTGCTTTTGGGATTTTCTCTTGTCACGGTTACATTATAGTAGACAATGTCAATTATACTGAAAGACAGTAAGAATATCATAGACAATAGTAAAATGTATAGATTCAGTGAATTGAGCATTACCTTTATTTAGCACATATTGATTTACAAGAATAGTATTAGAAATGGATCTATTAACTGTTCATATATTCTATCAATGTTCTTCTTTCCTACAAAGTATACTTGCATACAAATATGACGTTTATAACATCTTAAAAAATTACTAACAAATTATTAACATCCTTTAAATTCACTAAATATGTTACAGTCATATACATTGGAAATCCAATTACATTAAACCCAATATCTATCTGATAGTTTACATTCTTTCCTTTTTAATTCAGGTGTGTTTAATTCATAGCATATCATTATTTTAGTGGTAATGTATTACACAAACACAGCTGCAATGTAAGCTACAATGCCAATGACCCATGTATTGTAAAAGTGCCTTATTCTATAAATAAAATTTCAGAAAAGATACACAACATTGTTTATGTACATTCTTGACATCACATCAACCCAGTGCTGTCTTGCAGTCCTTCAGACAGAGCCCATCCCTGTTCCCTGTTCAGTGATAGCTTATCTACTGTTGGTTGCTTTTCTGTTTAGATCCTCTTATCACCCTTCACCAGATTACCTTATTACATCCTATTTCATTTCTGCACCCAGCCGTAGGGCATCTTAGTATGTTTTATCTGTTGTAATCCTGTTAAAGCAGGGTAATTGGAGTACACACCTTACATTAGAGCCAAACGCTTAATGCTTTCTAGGGCCCTGACCAGTACACACCTCACACTAGAGCCAAACGCTTTATGCTTTCTAGGGCACTAACCAGTACACAACTTACACTAGAGCCAAACGCTTAATGCTTTCTAGGGCCCTAACCAGTAGAACCCTTCTTTTATGGCCTTACATGCGAAATACCCAAAGATAGATTTGATGGTATGATCAGGGATGTATTGTATTATGATCAGGGATGTATTGTATTATGGTCAGGGATGTATTGCATTATGGTCAGGGATGTATTGTATTATGGTCAGGGATGTATTGTATTATGGTCAGGAATGTATTGTATTATGGTCAGGGATGTATTGTACAGGGATATATTCTATTACCATTGTACATTAACTATTGGAATTGCATTGCTAGATACGTATGTACAGAACATGATTAAATTCATAGAACTAACGTTTGTGTTTTAGGTAAGTATGAGATCTAGTTTATTTGGATGCTAAATAATGGGAACTATATTGAGTTTCTCTGTCTCTAAAATGTCCTGTCCAGTCCATACTATTTCTACAGAGTTAGCAGTTTGATGAGGGGACCCACCTAGATATTTGTCAGACCTTTTTTAAGCCAGGCCTCCCTTTCTCTCTCTCTCTCTCTCTCTCTCTCTCTCTCTCTCTCTCTCTCTCTCTCTCTCTCTCTCTCTCTCTCTCTCTCTCTCTCTCTCTCTCTCTCTCTCTCTCTCTCTCTCTCTCTCTCTCTCTCTCTCTCTCTCTCTCTCTCTCTCTCTCTCTCTCTCTCTCTCTCTCTCGCTCAAGCCTGAAAGAAATGAGGTGCATTAGTTTTTTCTCTCTCCTTTATTCCAGGGAAATGCATTGGGCTTGTGGTCCCTCTCTTTCTCCTTTTCTCTCTCTGTATTTTCTCCTCTCTCTCTCTCTCTCTCTCTCTCTCTCTCTCTCTCTCTCTCTCTCTCTCTCTCTCTCTCTCTCTCTCTCTCGCTCATTATTTATTTAACACACTATTAAGGAAATGGACTTTAACGACAGGAAACAGTACTGGTTCATCTGGTTGAAATGCCAGAGGAACAAGGCTTCCCTCTAATTTACAGGTGGATATATAAGACTGAGGACCTCTAGTCATTTAATTGGATTGACTAAAATTGTTATGGCTCTAAAGGCAGAGACAATATTTAATGTATTATATAAGATATGAAAATAATGATGGTTATTGTATAATCATATCCTGAAAAGGATCTTTAGACATCTTTTTCTTCTTTCCTTTTTTCTCCCTCTGGTCTAGTGCATTATGGTAACGACTCCCCATCCTCTTTCCTCCCCTCCCTTCCTCCAGGAACATAATGTGGTTTCCTCAAACAAGATCTGCAGTATTAATCAATTGGAAATGTGCTGCAATAGGAAATGTGCTGCATTTCCGTTTGCCTGCCTGGGCCTCTCACAGAGATGAAGACAGCGAGGCAGGCATATATTCAGATATTTTCCTGGGGTCTATTGACTCTAATAAAAAACAGAGCCGAGCTTATAGACCAAATACCGTTAGATGAATAACCCATACACTTCTCAGACACTTTTCTCTCTGAACAAGTGTTTTTTAATTGATTTATGTGACGGTAATATTTCACCTTTTATTTCATGGGGATTCATTTCAGGTGTCAAGAGGGGCAACAGAACAAGTAGTCTTACTTACCAGTATCTTTAATAATGGGACACTATCAAATTCACTGCGGCTCGTTTAAATACAGGCGACATGAAATGTATCCACATCAGTGGCTTCCTGATAGGAGCTAAGCAATCTATTTAAAAAGCAATTTATTTCTCAGTGTAGCCTATTGGAGATTGCACAGATTGAATGGGGGAGTCCGATCCTCAGTGGACACCCCCTCATCCCATTCCTGAAATGCAATTGTACTCTCTCGAGTTCTTTATCGCTCCCCACTTCACAAACTCTTGTGACTAATATTCTTTGGAGAGCAGCTGAAATAAAAAACCTTTCTCGCCGCATTCAATTCAAATAAATAATCCAAAAGACGATTAAAAACAAAGGCAATAAGCCTCATAAACCCGACATTAATAATGCTTCAATCTTGTATTAGATTTCATTAATATACATTTATGGTTAATGCAATCGTCCGTTTATTACAATTTCAATCTTTAAAAAAAGTAAGAAAGATATATTAGATACATATAAAATGTATATTTCTTCCCTAAATGGTTGGACAGTGCAAACCCAGGTCAGATGCTGAGATGCTTGGCTACTCTGTGGTGGCGTAGACCAGTGGGTGTTAATTGCCAGTTTCAGCAATCATCTTCCATGATGACAACAGAGCGGGGAGAACCTGCGTCACTCTGGACGCATGGCTAACAAGGAGGAGGTGGTCTAATGTCTAGCAACAACCCCCACTCCTCTAACACAGTGGATCGAAGGAAGGAGCAGAAGAAAGGAGGAGGGGAAGAGGGGAGGACCAGCGGCATGATGGGGTTGTCTCAGGGAAAGTAGAGGGAGGTAGAAAATATGGAAGCAGTTGATGGTGAATTTGATATTCAATACACCACTTTTTTCTCCTGAGAGAACATTTGAGTGTAGATCAAAGTTCTTAGCCCTCGTTCCCAATTGGTTCAGAGTTCTCCATCATGGTAAAATCACCGTTGTCACTAAAAACAAACATTCTGGGGTAGCTACATGTGGTTACACTTAGCTACACATAGCACTCCTTGCTTGGTGATACATTTGTATCTGAAGTGGCAATTTTGGTAGCAGATTAGTGTCATGTTTTGCATCTCATGACAAGTCATCATCTTGCCACTCACACTACCTGTGCTGTTGCTGAGATGTGTTCCCCATCATTTCTATTTTAATTAGGTTGTATCATTTTGCACTCTTTGTCTATCACAATAAATTATGTCATGTGGTGAACATAATCATTCCTATTCATCCTGTGAAAATATGAAAATATTTTTCTGCTGGTCTGCTACAGTGTATAAACTGGTCTGGTCGAAGTACATACATTTCCATGTATGCCACAAATCTGATAGTTGAAAGGAGATATTGATTGGTATTAATCTAACGTTAGATTAATGAACAGCGTTGGTGAGTCATTGCAGGTTAGCTTGTGCATCAGCTTCGGTGCCTTGTTTCGTTAGGTTTGCTTTCATATGGTTTCTAGAGTAAATGGTAAACGGTTTCTGTTGCAAAATGTTTTGCAACAGTACTTGGCCTTAGAGAGGCCATCTATAAAGTCCCTAGACACCAGCAAGGCCACTTAGCCTTAGAAAAGCCATCTACACTCTTTGAAAAAAAAAGTGCCATCTAGAACCTAAATGGGTTCTTCGGCTGTCCCCATAGGATAACTCTTTGAAGAGCCCTTTTTGGTTCCAGGTAGAAACCTTTTGGTTCCAGGCAGAGCCCTTTTGGGTTCCATGTAGACCCCTTTCCACAGAGGGTTCTACATGGAACCAAAAAGGGTTCTCCTATGGGGACAGCCAAATAATACTTTTTTCTAAGAGTGTATAGAGTCCCTATACACCAGCCAGGCCACTCACTGGAGGTGTGAATATACGCTACATGACCAAAAGTATGTGGACACCTGCTCGTTGAACATGTCATTCCAAAATCATAATATGAAGTTGGTCCCCCCTTTACTGCTATAACAGCCTCCACTCTTCTGGGAAGGCTTTCCACTAGATATTGGAACATTGCTGCGGGGACTTGCTTCCATTCAGCCACAAGAGCATTAGTGAGGTCGGGCACTGATGTTGGGCGATTAGGTCTGGCTCGCAGTCGGCGTTCCAATTCATCCCAAAGGTGTTCGATGGGGTTGAGGTCAGGGCTCTGTGCAGGTCAGTCAAGTTCTTCCATTTCTGTATGGACCTCGCTTTGTGTATGGGGGCATTGTCATGCTGAAACAGGAAAGGACCTTCCCCAAACTGTTGCCACTTAGTTGGAAGCACAGAATCGTCTTGAATGTCATTGTTTGCTGTAGCGTTAAGATTTCCCTTCAGTGGAATTAAGGGGCCTAGAGGGAACCATGAAAACCAGCCCTAGACCATTATTTCTCATCCACCAAACTTTACAGTTGGCACTATGCATTGTGGCAGTTAGCGTTCTCCTGGCGTCCGCCAAACCCAGATTCGTCCGTCGGATGGTGAAGCGTGATTCATCACACCAGAGAATGCATTTCTACTGCTCCGGAGTCCAATGGCGGCGAGCTTTACACCATTCCAGTAGTACCTTGGCATTGCACATGGTGATCTTAGGCTTGTGTGCAGCTGCTCGGCCAAGGAAACCCATTTCATGAAGCTCCCAACAAACATTTATTGTGCTGATGTTGCTTTGAGAGGCAGTTTGGAACTCTGTAGTGTGTGTTCCAACCGAGGACAGATTATTTTTACGTGCCATGCGCTTCAGCACTCGGCGGTCCCGTTCTGTGAGCTTGTGAGGCCTACCACTTCGCGTCTGAGCAGTTGTTTCTCCTAGACGTAGCACTTACAGTTGACCAGGGCAGCTCTAGCAGGGCAGACATTTGAACTTGTTGGAAAGGTAGCATCCTATGACAGTGCCACATTGAAAGTCACTGAGCTCTTCAGTAAGGCCATTTTACTGCCAATGTTTGTCTTTGGAGATTGCATGGCTGTGTGCTTGATTTTATACACCTGTCAGCAATGGGTGTCCACATACTTTTGTATATGTAGAGTAGCTGCCATCTGCTACCACCAAACCTTCAGAAATCCCGATTCTAATCATTTAAGGAAATGTCATCATTAATACCGAATGTTCGTAAGGAAAGCATGACAAAGATGTTGATAGTGAGACTCTTGTATCCTCTTCACTTGGTGTGTTTCTGTTTTATTCAGTTGGTGTTTGTTTTAAATCTGTTAAGGTATTGTACTCAGTTATGCGTGGTCAGATTTAAGTGTTTCTGTAAAACAAAACAAAATAGAAATTACATTTGTTCAGTCTATTACTGTATTTGGAACATAAAACGTTATTAATAAACGTGTTATTCAAAGAATAATGCTGCAACGTATGTTTATCTTTTTTGCTGAGTGCGAGGTCTGCTAAAGCATAAATCATACATTGATATTCTGCTCCATTGCTTATACACAGAGCTCTAATATACTGTAGACTTAGAATTTAGACGTTTTTCTTTTATTTGACAGAATTATTTGAGGTTATTCTCCTGTGTATCACCAGCACCACTCATACATAATGATTATCTCTGTAATTCAACCAACCCACTCTCTGGACACATGGCACATTAGCCATTCCTTTGGCCCTACTCATGTATTGAGTATGGTGAGCCTCTCTCCTGTAGTGGATGGACTGGTCTACTGTACTTCCTAAGCACCCGGAGTCACCAACAACCCTCTAAACCCTACTAGTGTGTAAACTTACACCCTGTAGTGAATACACTGCACCTCCCCTCTGCAGTCTACAGTACAGCACCACTCAGCCTCTCGTGGCTATGGCTACATCTCAAATGATATCCTATTCCCTATGGGCCCTGGTAGAAAGGAGTGTACTACATAGGGAATAGGGTGCCATTTGGGATGCAGCCTGTCTTTGAATGGGGTTTCACTGCAGTACTGAGTGCTCCAGGCGTTACCTTTATTCCAGTACATCCAGGTTGTCATGTGATGTGTGGGCATTTTCTGGATCAAGGAGTGACTCATTGAGCTGACCTGGAGGAGGAATTCAGTGGGAGGGATTTAATGAGACGTCTGCTCTGAGGGTGTATGCATTGACAAGGAGAGGGATGATCTATTCTACAAACTTAGCAGTTTGGTTTGAGTCCCCGCTGACATAGTCACTGATACTGATACGACTGTCCATGAGCAGGTATTAGAGGGAAGGTATGCCCACTTCAATCATTAACAGATAAAGAAAAACTGCTGATTGTTAATCATGAACGTGATCATGCGAAGATCCGCCTGCACTGTTGGTTGAGGGACGAGCCTCGCGCTGAGTGACGCCACCTGTCGGAAGATACTTGTTCACATGCAGTGGTGGAAAACGTACCCAATTGTCATACTTGAGTAAAAGTATACATAGCTTAATAGAAACGTATTCAAGTAAAAGTGAAAGTCAGCCAGTAAAATACTACTTGAGTAAAAGTCTAAAAATATTTGGTTTTAAATATACTTAAGTATCAAAAGTAAATGTAATTGCTAAAATATACTTAAGTATCAAAAGTAAAAGTACAAGTATAAATAATTAAAAATTCATTCTATTAAGCAAAGCAGACAGCACCATTTTCTTGTTTTTTACATTTACGGAGAGCCAGGGGCACACTCCAACACTCTGACATTATTTATAAAAGATGCATTTGTGTTTAGTGAGTCCGCCACCCCAGAGGCATTAGGGATGACCAAGTGTTATCTTGATAAGTGCGTGAATTTGACAATTTTCCTGTCCTGCTAAGCATTCAAAACGTAACGAGTACTTTTGGTTGTCAGGGAAAATGTATGGAGTAAAAAGTACAATATTTCCTTTAGGAATGTAGTGAAGTAAAAGTAAAAGTTGTCAAAAATAGAAATAGTAAAGTACAGATACCCCAAAAACTACTTAAGTAATACTTTACACCACTGTTCACATGTTAACAAGTGTCTACTCTTCATTATGCTGGTGGCTACAGAAAAATAACAATTATTTATCAACTCTATAAAATGTTATATCAAAGTAGGGAAAAGGTTAACGTCTCACATCAACATAAAAGTATCTGCTTCCCTCTTGTTGCATACACAAGTGTTAATTAAAGCCACACACCGTCGGTCATAATGGGACCGCGGCCGAGCAGCACAGCTCTCGCTAGCAGATTAAATACAAACAGACGGAGTGTGTGTGTGTGTGTGTGTCACCACACGCTTCTTTCCGAGCTGGCGAATGAATAAGCAGTTATGGCAGCTGACACATCCGTTTCACACTGACCTGCAATTAACACTAATACTTCATTTTGGAGTAGGTACAGGAGCTAGGCTGGGCTATACCTGTCTTCCCCGGCGCAGCGGAGCTACTGTTGAGCTACTTGTGTTTTAATTAGTATTATCTTGGTAAGTGTTTTAGAGGTGTTGTGGTACCTGCCAGCCCAGTGTGCAGGTGGAATCTGAGAAGCTTGTGAAATGATGGAGATGGAAGACAGATGGAGGAAAGGGAAGTTATTTCTAACATGTATGTGACACATACTCTGTGACGTCAGAGGACTATATTGCTACCCTGAAGATGGCTTTCCTCTATTCAAATACAACAGTGGAGAAAAGGGCGAAAGACATGTTTGACACGTGTTTGTACAAACACACACACACAGTGTGTGTCAATCTGTTATAGTGGATTGCTTCTGTTTGCACAGGGAAAACTACCAAAAGAGAACACTGAAATCCCACACTGTAAGGTTTGGTGTTTCCACAAGTGATATTTCTGTTTGTCTTTACTTTCCAGCAATTAATTGAATTCCAACAATTTTTCCATTGCTTTTACCATTTATCCATTCACTAATTCTGCACTTGGATCATTGAGACATTGATAAATTATAAATGTACCTTTTTTTATTTCCTCAATGCTGCTTGTAAAGTGGGGGATTTAGCCATAAATAAACATTCCTACTGTAGTCAATCTATGCCACCTTTTTGATACGAGATGAGGTCCTTGGGACTAAACTAAAACACACACACAGGTTTTTACAATCAGGGAGGGAAGTATGGGAATAAGACAAAGATATAGTGATGCAACAGTAATTCAGCCTACATTTAGGCCTACAATTCTTTCATAGTTTTCATACCTACCTTCGTTAAAACCATCAACACTGCTTCCATTCTCCCTAGGCACACCAATCTTCACATGGCAAAGGGGATCCCCCCAATGACATAGAAAAGTAACCTTTTATACACTGGGCAACATCAATCCACACCCTTAATGATCATTTATCTGAACCTGAACAGAGGCACAAGGCTGCAATCACAAAAAAGCAAAAGTTCCACCCCTTTATATGCTAATGAATTAATAAATGCAACATGCTACAAATATAAGCTTAATTAAAAGTACATCAAACAGCCATTTAATTCTCTTTATATTTAGAATAAAGCACCTTGAGTATCCAGTTGCATGTTTCATGGCTATACAAAGCACTGCAACATATTATTATTGTATGTGGTTTTATAGGTGTGTATGTAACGTACTGCACAGTATATTCAAGGTGAGATAAATCTATCTCTAGCTATAATAACACTGATTCGATTTGAGGTTGGGGCTCATTTGCATAGACAGTTATTAACTATTCACTGGTGGGAAACAATATGGTGGGGATATTACATTTCCACACTACACAATTAAAGTGCGTTTGTTAAATTGATCTGCCAAATAATCTTGTTTAGCCACGTGCTGAAAGTGATCCTTCATTCAACTAGTATGACAGACTGCTGCCTAAAACTGTCATTGAATGGTTGTAATATTTGAATCTAAATAGGGAAAAAAACAAGATTATTAAGGTGATTGTGTGTGATTTCAGTTGAATGTAAAGAAAAAAAAAAATATTATGTTTCTACTTTTAATACTATTTATCTATTACAAAGAAAGTCTTAGAAAGCTACTATGGACATAGTCTGTGTGTTCCTTCACTGTAATCTAAAATTCAACAAATGGTGATTCACAACACAACTTTCCTGAAATTCAAGCAATCATCTTTACTCGGCTATGTGTAGCCTGATGAACAGCCTCATCCTGCTGTTCATCAGGAGAGGTGCATTTTATTAACTATGTAGCTAGCAAGCGAGTAATGTGACACTTCTTTGTAAGTATATATGTGTACTGGCTTCCCTTTGACACTATACTGAGCATAAGAATCCAAATGTCTCATACACTGTGGGACACCACCAACGATTACATGACAGTATGCTACATGACATTGAGGTATCAGTGATCTACTAGCAGCCTCTCTCATCCCAGACTAGGCCAGTACCTGATCAAAGGTATTGACGAGGCTCCTATATGGAACACCAGCCACCATGGAGGTGAGTATTGATCCATACAGTTGGATCCAGGACCCAGCAGTGGTACATGGAGGACAGAGGACAGAGCTCTGGGTCTCAGAGTAGGTGCTGATATATGATCAGTTTAGCGTTTTAGATCATAATGAATAAGATTACATGGACGGACCTGAACCTAGATCAGCACTCCTACTCTGAGACGATTTGTGACTACAGGGCCCTGGCCTATAGACTTCCAGGTAATTGTGATTGACTGAGGGACAGGGAGGGTCGATGAGTGATTACTCTCTGAGACCCAACATCTGTTCCGTGGCAGGCAGAGGGGAGATCGCTGTGATAACATTTAATCTTGTAAAGGGTTGAACATCTCAGTAACCACAGAGAAAGAGATGGATAAGTTAGGACAAAACAATAATTGATTTGTGAGGAAAAAATCCCAACGTTAGTGGTAATGCTGAGGATGGAAATATAAAAAGATAAACCAAACAAGCCAATTGGAGTTTCTTTATTAGCATATCTGATTTGTTTTATTATGAGCAATATTTTGGATATTAATATATTTGGCTTTGTTCCATGATTACAGTATGTTTACTTTGTAAACATTATAAGACCTAGCCATGGTCTGTGATTTGTCTTGGAAATATATTAGACAATACAGTCAAAGCTACAGGGACAACTAATTACAAAATCAATGAAGGAACTGGTGCATGTATCAGCAATTCAAACATTGTATCAAGAAATTGGTAGGCTATACTACAAAGATCAAATTAATTTCTAAAGTAAAGTCAATATCAAGACTATTGGGTAAAACGCCTTGAGGCACTGTATGACCTCCTCTCCATACTCTACCATTGGGCTATAGTGCATGCAACTACATATTCTATTATATTGTTATATATTCAATCTGTTTAAAGAATGATTCTCTTCTTCAAGGTCACCATGTGCCTTTAGGCTTCTGTTTAGACACACAGATATGTACTTGAGAGGAAGAACAAAAGTGTGTGTGTGTGTATGCGTGTGCGTGTGTGTGTGTGTTCATGCATGGGCGTGCTCTGTGTGTGTGTGTGTGTTTGTGTGTCCGTGTATGTGTGCCGTGTTTTATAAGTGTGAGGTAAGGTGTCTCTTCTCTTTGTGTTCTGAACAGGGAACGGAGGGGGGAGAGCAGTGAACTGAGCTGAGAGGGCCCAGAAGGACCCAGGGCCTGGGGCTAAGACACTACTCAGGTGGCCTAGGACAAAGCCTGTCTTGGAGGAGCCGAGGAGGGGGTCTGGAGCCGAGCCTTAGAGCCCCTCACCTGCTGAGCTGAGAGCCAGGAAATTAGCTTCTGATCTGGGCAGAGATCTGATGGACCTGGCCAGAGTGTCAGGAAACCACATGACGGACAGAAAGGAGGGAGGAACAAAAAGAGGGAGAGGAAGTTGATGATGACAGTTCCCTGCAGAGATGAAACTTCTGAAAAGTGTCTGGAAGAGAGATGACACTTCATCCCACATCGCTTGATGGGTTTCAGGGCAGGTTATGGTTCCTGTCACACACACAGATTGTGTGTGTGTGTTTGTATGTGTGTGTATGTGTGTGTGTGTGTGTGTGTGTATGTGTGTGTGTGTATGTGTGTGTGTGTCTGACACAGCCAGATGAAGTGGGAAGACAGACAACTCCCTGAACACGTTTCTACCTCTCTAGTCTCTACCCCTCACCAACCAGTAAATACCATCTATTATTGATTAGACTTATGTTCACTGCTATTAGTAGGCCTATCTCTGATTTTCTAAAGAACCGTAGACATTCAGATGGCTTCAGTGACATGTCTTTGAACTCCTAATGTTCTTTACACCAGCCAAATTCATTTCAGAATGAGATCAAACAATCAATCAAATGTATTTATAAAGCCTTTTTTTACATAAGTTGTAATCAAAATGTGATTTTCAGTAATAAGATGACCCAGCCTAGTCCCCAAAGAGCAGGCAGTGGTAATTGAAATGGAACTGTTGAAAGGCATTTGCCGTGGATTATCATCAATACCTAACACCTATCGACCAATCAGCATCCAGGACCTAAACTACCCATTTTATAAATGGAGTGGCTGTGGTTCCCTCTTCCTGATAGCTAAAGATCCGAAGCTTCTGCGCATGTGCGGGATTCGCTACTTTACACACAGTCTCTGCTTAACTCCTTCGGCTGCCCAGAGAACAGGCTACTCTGGCGAATTTCAAAGCTGAATCAATGTCTGCAAGATCACATAGATAGTATTGTACCTAACAGAACCAAATATAATAGCATAGTATACACACTACCGGTCAACAGTTCTAGAACACCTACTCATTCAAGGGTTTTTCTTTATTTGTATTATTTTCTACATGATTCCATATGTGTTATTTCATAGTTTTGATGTCTTCACTATTATTCTACAATGTAGAAAATAGTCAAAATAAAGAAAAACCCTTGAGTAGGTGTTCTAAAACTTACTGGTAGTGCATAACATCATAAACTGCGTGGTTCGAGCCTTGAATGCTGATTGGCTTAGAGCTGTGGTATATCAGTCTGTATACCACGGGTATAACAAAACATTTATTTTTACTGCTCTAATTATGTTGGTAACTAGTTTATAATAGCAATAAGGCACCTCTGAGGTTTGTGGTATATGGCTGATATACCACGGCTAAGTGCTGTGTCCAGGCACTCCGTGTTGCGTCGTGGGTATGAACTGACCTTAGCCGTATACCACAACTCCTCGTTCATTATTGCTTAATTACTGTAAGACAAAAAAAAACCAATGCATTTCTGTTGAGATTTTAGGATGATTGTGTGACTGGTCGCATTTCTCTCTCATGTGGCCAAAACTCAACAACGCGCTCCACTAGGCAAAATATGTGCTTTGATTGAAACAAAACACAGGTATTCGGTAAAAAAATATATAGCATTCAGGATTGACAGTGAGAAATGTGAAGGGATGGGTTACCACAAAAACGTGGCATAATGTAGAGGTAAAGAAACATGTGCAAAGAACACTGATTTTTTGCTCTGGGGAAGAGGCTTTCAGGGGGCTGAACGGGGCTGTTACCTTCAGAACCGCAGCTTCTGCCTTTTATAAATTACAATATGTACCATGAAACGAAAATGCTATGTAGCCTAGGGGAGGCTAAGAACATCACATCCCATCACAGTATATTCAACAGCTAGAGCTTCTGCCAGGCTTCAATCACCCATTTCAAAGACATATGGAAGACCTTGTTGTGCTTTCACAGTCTAGTTCAAATACACTGTTTCCTCTCTGTACACTCCTACTGCACAGTTCACCCCCTAACAAGCACTGACACCTCCAACAACCAGCAGAACAACCACCATGGGCATAATGATAGAGAAAAAAAGCTTTGTGTCAGCACGGGGCACACACTCTAATCTGGTTGCTTGTGATGGTGTGTGTGTGTGTGTGTGTGTGTAGTCTGCTTGTAAGACTACTGTCCTGATCCCCCATCTTACAGATTCATGCTTATTTCTAGTTTCTACCCTTTGATGGAACACATTTATCATCTAGAAAGGGTGGTGCACTCACTCTCTCGCTGCTCTGACTGGGGAGTTCCACTTCCTGCACTGCATTAACCATTCAAACAGGGGATTTGCCCAGTGTGCTGTACTGTAGTTTGCAGATGTATCACTACCCATATGGAAAGAAAATACATTGAAATGTGTCCTGTTATACAAAATGTATTCCAAATAGATTGACATCTTTGTCCAAGTATATATCAGGCATTACTCTTTTGTGGACAGATCTACGTAAATATAATTGGTACCATGGAATCTTTCGGGAGGTATAGGATGCGTGGGATAATGAGCAGTAGTTCCGGTGTTTGGGTTTTTCATCACTGGTTATTTGGACATATTCGCAGGTGTTAGCATCTTTCGAATTCTGGAAGGGGAGGGGACATTAGGCCTGTAACTTGCAAAGAGAGGGAGTGGAGCTCCTCGTTCTAGTATCTCTTCATCCCTTCTTTTAATATGTGTGGACCCAGAACGTAATTCAGCAGACTTTAGTTCTGGGTTAACCAAGATAAGTCAGGCATTGACATTTTGTTTATGAACGGAGTTGGGAAAAGCAATCTCTAATAGTTTCAGATTTTAAAATGATCACATATCATAGGCCTACATTTACTTAACTAAATATATTATCTTCTAAAGAAAATTATTACATTACTCACCATAGTTTCGTGTTTATATGAATGTGTGCAAACTCAGCTAAGCGTTAGCTAGACATTTTTTACTAGCTAGCTGGTAATATGCTGCATTCACGTGCTATCAATTGAAGGACCCTCCAAGTCAGAATTACAAGAGGGAAACTCTGAGAAAATGATGTGGCCTGAGTTGCTGAGTTGTGACATTTCACCACTGACCTTTTACATTTTCAACCAAAAGATGACAACACATCCATTTTTGACAACTACAATATGGGTAATGAAGCTAGTTTGACCATATTGTCAATGTTAAGCAAGCTAGCTTACTTTATTATTATAAGCAATGTTAGCTAGCTTATCAAGCTAAAATCTTAGTAGTTGAAGAATTGTTCCAACCAAAAAGTACATGAATGAAACAAAGTAATATTCCCGACATCACAACTAGGAAATAGGAAGATCCGACGAGCATGTGAACGCAGCAATAGTCAAAGTGAAAACATAATGGATTTTGTCTCGAGGTTGGACAGTGGACACTACTGGGGTGTTCACGTGCTATCGGAGTTATCGGAAGTTCATAGTTCTGACTGGGAAGTTTCACTTGAATGACCCTCCAAGTCAGAATTACAAGTGGGAAATGTTGTTACCCAAGTTGCCGAGTTGTGACATTTCACCACTGACCTTTAACCTTTTAAACCAAACGATGACAACAAATCAGTTTTTGACAATTACAAACTTAGCTATCAATATGAATAATGTAGCTAGTTTGACCATATTGTCAATGTTAAGCAAGCTAGCTAACTTTATTATTAGCAATGTATGCTAGCTTATCAAGCTACCTAAAATCTTACTCAATGAAGAATTGTTCCAACTTCAAAAGCACTTGAACACAATCATGTTGGATTCATAACTTCCCACCTCACAGTTTCCCACTTCCCACGACCATGTGAATTCCCCATAATGGTATTTGGCTAGCTAGGTAAAAGTATAGCCATTTAATGCACTTTATGGTAAATTAGGGTGACCAGACATCCCCGATTTTGATGGCCTGTCCCTGGCTAGAGCTGGCCCCCCCAATTAGCCCTCAAAATGAAAAAAGCTACTCTGAAGTTAAATTGAGGCTGATATTTCAATAATCAAATGCTGTATCTAATTAGATGTGCATGTAAAAAATATGTATATCCCTATACCAAACTTGTTTATGAGAATGTTTGATCAGTGATACCACCGCATGAACAACCATGCCCATGGCCAGAAAGTGCATCCAACAGCATAGGCTACCAAACTTGGGGATTCTAAAATGACTAGATAGACTAAGATTAAGAACGTTGTGGAGCAGTTATCTACTTCTGTGTTATAATTAATGCAATAATTGAAATGGGGGCTTCAACAATCGGGTACAAGTCCGACTTAGTAATGGCATTGAGTTTCTGAAAATCGGAACAAAACCGCGAAGACCCATCCGCCTTCAGTACTAATATACCGAGCGAACTCCACTGACTTTTGCCATGTTGTGCAATGCCGTGCTCAAGCATGAACTCCACCTCACTGCTGAGTTTCTCTCTCTTTTCAGGATTCACTCGATAGGCATGTTGTTTGATTGGGGCAGAGTCCCCAATGTCAATGTCATGCTCTAGTGCATTTGTCTGAGGTGGCACATCTATGGATGAACCCTGATATTCTAAAAGTAGTGCAACAATGTCGCCTTTTTCCTCCGGAGGTAGGTGTGTCACAAAGACATCAAGTTTTTTTAAAATCTCTGAGTTACTCAGCCGTCCCACAGGCACAGGGTGTATTGGGCTTTCCTCGTGCTCTTAGGGAAGATTATAGCCAACGGTGACAGCAGAGGCTACAGGAAGAACATCACTACCGGTTTCCACCGACTTCTCTGCCCAATCATAGCGGGTGAAGTATGGTTTCAACATGTTGACATGACACAGACAGGATTTTTTCCTACGCTCCGGTGTGGCTATGATGTAATCCAGATTATTTAAAAAATGTCACTATGGGGCAAGGGCCTGGAAAACGAGCTTGCAATGGTAACCCCGGAACGGGCAACAAAACCAGTACTTGGTCACCCACATCGAAAGTGCGGCTTTGGGCCTTTCGATTGTACCATACTTTCATTTTAATTTGTGCCTTCTCTAGATTCTCACTGGCAAACTCACAGGCACGGTACAATCTATATCGAAAAGCACTAATGTGCTCCAACAGATTTGTTTTTGTATTTAAGGTGTCGCCCTGCAACAACCTCTCTCTCAGCAAACTCAAAGGACCTCGGACATGATTTCCAAACATGAGCTCATTCGGACTAAAACCGAGAGATTTCTGAACAGCCTCCCGCGCTGCAAACAGCACAAGAGGGACCCTTCATCCCAGTCTTTCTCAAACTCAAAGCAGTAGGCTCTCAACAAAGACTTCAAAGTCTGATGAAATCTCCCCAGAGCACCTTGAGACTCTGGGTGGTAGGCACTAGAGGGCCAATGGGTAACACCCAACTACTATAGCACTTGCTGGAAGACATATAGTTCCATGCCATTGTTTTTTTATTTTCTTGCAGAATAAAAAAAATCCTGGATTTTCATTTCCAAAATCTGGTAACTTTATTGTAAACAGAAGGCTCTGGGTAAAGTAACACACATTTTCAACACAGAAGTGTGCGTGTACATCAACAGATGCTGGTTCTTACTAGATTGGCAACCGGCAAAGTCAAAATTGGCTATATCGTAGAAATGAAGAAAACATTATTTATTTTTTACAAAAATGTGCTTTTTGGTCTTAATTTAAGGTTAGGGTTAGGCATAAGGTTAGCCGTGTGGTTAAGGTCAGGGTTAGGTTTATAATCAGATTTTAAGAAGATAAATGGTAGAAATGGGCGGGGTTTATGACTTTGCAAGTCAATCAATCAATCAATTTTATTTTATATAGCCCTTCTTACATCAGCTAATATCTCGAAGTGCTGTACAGAAACCCAGCCTAAAACCCCAAACAGCTAGTAATGCAGGTGTAGAAGCACGGTGGCTAGGAAAAACTCCCTAGAAAGGCAAAACCTAGGAAGAAACCTAGAGAGGAACCAGGCTATGAGGGGTGGCCAGTCCTCTTCTGGCTGTGCCGGGTGGAGATTATAACAGAACCATGCCAAGATGTTCAAAAATGTTCATAAGTGACAAGCATGGTCAAATAATAATCAGGAATAAATCTCAGTTGGCTTTTCATAGCCGATCATTAGAGTTTAAAACAGCAGGTCTGGGACAGGTAGGGGTTCCATAACCGCAGGCAGAACAGTTTAAACTGGAATAGCAGCAAGGCCAGGCGGACTGGGGACAGCAAGGAGTCACCACGGCCGGTAGTCCCGACGTATGGTCCTAGGGCTCAGGTCTCTCAGTTGGCTTTTCATAGCCGATCATTTAGAGTTGAAAACAGCAGGTCTGGGACAGGTAGGGGTTTCGTAGCCGCAGGCAGAACAGTTGAAACTGGAATAGCAGCAAGGCCAGGCGGACTGGGGACAGCAAGGTGTCATCATGCCCGGTAGTCCTGACGTATGGTCCTAGGGCTCAGGTTCTCAGAGAGAAAGAGAGAACGAGAGAATTAGAGAGAGCATACTTAAATTCACACAGGACACTGGATAAGACAGGAGAAGTACTCCAGGTATAACCAACTAACCCCAGCCCCCCGACACATAAACTACTGCAGCATAAATACTGGAGGCTGAGACAGGAGCGGTCCGGAGACACTGTGGCCCCATCCGAAGAAACCCCCGGACAGGGCCAAACAGGAAGGATATAACCCCACCCACTCCGCCAAAGCACAGCCCCCGCACCACTAGAGGGATATCCCCAACCACCAACTTACAATCCTGAGACAAGGCCGAGTATAGCCCACAGAGGTCTCCACCACAGCACAAACCAAGGGGGGGGCGCCAACCCAGACAGGAAGATCACGTCAGTAACTCAACCCACTCAAGTGACGCACCCCTCCCAGGGACGGCATGAAAGAGCACCAGCAAGCCAGTGACTCAGCCCCTGCAACAGGGTTAGAGGCAGAGAACCCCAGTGGAGAGGGGAACCGGCCTGGCAGAGACAGCAAGGGCTGTTCGTTGCTCCAGCCTTTCCGTTCACCTTCACACTCCTGGGCCAGACTACACTCAATCATATGACCTACTGAAGAGATAAGTCTTCAGTAAAGACTTAAAGGTTGAGACCGAGTCTGCGTCTCTCACATGGGTAGGCAGACTGTTCCATAAAAATGGAGATCTATAGGAGAAAGCCCTGCCTCCCGCTGTTTGCTTAGAAATTCTAGGGACAATTAGGAGGCCTGCGTCTTGTGACCGTAGCGTACGTATTGGTATGTACGGCAGGACCAACTCGGAAAGATAGGTAGGAGCAAGCCCATGTAACGCTTTATAGGTTAACAGTAAAACCTTGAAATCAGCCCTTGCCTTAACAGGAAGCCAGTGTAGGGAAGCTAGCACTGGAGTAATATGATCAAATTTCTTGGTTCTAGTCAGGATTCTAGCAGCCGTATTTAGCACTAACTGAAGTTTATTTAGTGCTTTATCCGGGTAGCCGGAAAATAGAGCATTGCAGTAGTCTAACCTAGAAGTAACAAATGCATGGATTAATTTTTCTGCATCATTTTTGGACAGAAAATTTCTGATTTTTGCAATGTTACGTAGATGGAAAAAAGCTGTCCTTGAAACAGTCTTGATATGTTCGTCAAAAGAGAGATCAGGGTCAAGAGTAACGCCTAGGTCCTTCACAGTTTTATTTGAGACGACTTTACAACCATCAAGAGGAATTGTCAGATTTAACAGAAGATCTCTTTGTTTCTTGGGACCTAGAACAAGCATCTCTGTTTTGTCCGAGTTTAAAAGTAAAAAGTTTTCAGCCATCCACTTCCTTATGTCTGAAACACAGGCTTCTAGCGAGGGCAATTTTGGGGCTTCACCATGCTTCATTGAAATGTACAGCTGTGTGTCATCCGCATAGCAGTGAAAGTTAACATTATGTTTTCGAATAACATCCCCAAGAGGTAAAATATATAGTGAAAACAATAGTGGTCCTAAAACGGAACCTTGAGGAACACCGAAATGTACAGTTGATTTGTCGGAGGACAGACCATTCACAGAGACAAACTGATATCTTTCCGACAGGTAGGATCTAAACCAGGCCAGAACTTGTCCGTGTAGACCAATTTGGGTTTCCAGTCTCTCCAAAAGAATGTGGTGATCGATGGTGTCAAAGGCAGCACTAAGGTCTAGTAGCACGAGGACAGATGCAGAGCCTCGGTCTGACGCCATTAAAAGGTCATTTACCACCTTCACAAGTGCAGTCTCAGTGCTATGATGGGGTCTAAAACCAGACTGAAGCATTTCGTATACATTGTTTGTCTTCAGAAAGGCAGTGAGTTGCTGCGCAACAGCTTTTTCTAAAATTTTTGAGAGGAATGGAAGATTCGATATAGGCCGATAGTTTTTTATATTTTCCGGGTCAAGGTTTGGCTTTTTCAAGAGAGGCTTTATCACTGCCACTTTTAGTGAGTTTGGTACACATCCGGTGGATAGAGAGCTGTTTATTATGTTCAACATAGGAGGGCCAAGCACAGGAAGCAGCTCCTTCAGCAGTTTAGTAGGAATAGGATCCAGTATGCAGCTTGAAGGTTTAGAGGCCATGATTATTTTCATCATTGTGTCAAGAGATATAGTACTAAAACACTTAAGTGTCTCTCCCGATCCCAGGCCCTCGCAGAGCTGTGCAGATCCAGGACAGCTAAGCCCTGGAGGAATACGCAGATTCAAAGAGGAGTCCGTAATTTGCTTTCTAATGGTCATGATCTTTTCCTCAAAGAAGTTCATGAATTTATCACTGCTGAAGTGAAAACCATCCTCTCTTGGGGAATGCTGCTTTTTAGTTAGCTTTGCAACAGTATCAAAAAGAAATTTTGGATTGTTCTTATTTTCCTCGATTAATTTGGAAAAGTAGGATGATCGAGCAGCAGTGAGGGCTCTTCGGTACTGCACGGTACTGTCTTTCCAAGCTAGTCGGAAGACTTCCAGTTTGGTGTGGCGCCATTTCCGTTCCAATTTCCTGGAAGCTTGCTTCAAAGCTCGGGTATTTTCTGTATACCAGGGAGCTAGTTTCTTATGACAAATGTTTTTCGTTTTTAGGGGTGCAACTGCATCTAGGGTATTGCGCAAGGTTAAATTGAGTTCCTCAGTTAAGTGGTTAACTGATTTTTGTCCTCTGACGTCCTTGGGTAGGCAGAAGGAGTCTGGAAGGGCATCAATGAATTTTTGTGTTGTCTGAGAATTTATAGCACGACTTTTGATGCTCCTTGGTTGGGGTCTGAGCAGATTATTTGTTGCGATTGCAAACGTAATAAAATGGTGGTCCGATAGTCCAGGATTTTGTGGAAAAACATTAAGATCTACAACATTTATTCCATGGGACAAAACTAGGTCCAGAGTATGACTGTGGCAGTGAGTAGGTCCAGAGACATGTTGGACAAAACCCACTGAGTCGATAATGGCTCCGAAAGACTTTTGGAGTGGGTCTGTGGACTTCTCCATGTGAATATTAAAATCACCAAAAATTAGAATATGATCTGCTATGACTACAAGGTCTGATAGGAATTCAGGAAACTCAGAGAGGAACGCTGTATATGGCCCAGGAGGCCTGTAAACAGTAGCTATAAAAAGTGATTGAGTAGGCTGCATAGATTTCATGACTAGAAGCTCAAAAGATGAAAACGCCATTTTTTTTTTTGTAAATTGAAATTTGCTATCGTAAATGTTAGCAACACCTCCGCCTTTGCGGGATGCACGGGGAATATGGTCACTAGTGTAACCAGGAGGTGAGGCCTCATTTAACACAGCAAATTCATCAGGCTTAAGCCATGTTTCAGTCAGGCCAATCACATCAAGATTATGATCAGTGATTAGTTCATTGACTATGACTGCCTTTGAAGTGAGGGATCTAACATTAAGTAACCCTATTTTGAGATGTGAGGTATCACGATCTCTTTCAATAATGGCAGGAATGGAGGAGGTCTTTATCCTAATAAGATTGCTAGGGTGAACACCGCCATGTTTAGTTTTGCCCAACCTAGGTCGAGGCACAGACACAGTCTCAATGGGTATGGCTGAGCTGACTACACTGACTATGCTATTGGCAGACTCCACTAAGCTGGCAGGTTGGCTAACAGCCTGCTGCCTGGCCTGCACCCTATTTCACTGTGGGGCTAGAGGAGTTAGAGCCCTATCTATGTTGGTAGATAAGAGGAGAGCACCCCTCCGGCTAGGATGGAGTCCGTCACTCCTCAGCAGGTCAGGCTTGGTCCTGTTTGTGGGTGAGTCCCAGAAAGAGGGCCAATTATCCACAAATGTTATCTTTTGGGAGGGGCAGAAAACAGTTTTCAACCAGCGATTGAGTGCTGAGACTCTGCTGTAGAGCTCGTCACTTCCCCTAACTGGGAGGGGGCCAGAGACAATTACTCGATGCCGACACATCTTTCTAGCTGATTTACACGCTGAAGCTATGTTGCACTTGGTGACCTCTGACTGTTTCATCCTAACATCGTTGGTGCCGACGTGGATAACAATATCTCTATACTCTCTACACTCGCCAGTTTTAGCTTTAGCCAGCACCATCTTTAGATTAGCCTTAACGTCGGTAGCCCTGCCCCCTGGTAAACAGTGTATGATCGCTGGGTGATTCGTTTTAAGTCTAATACTGCGGGTAATGGAGTCGCCAATGACTAGGGTTTTCAATTTGTCAGAGCTAATGGTGGGAGCCTTCGGAGTCTCAGACCCCGTAACGGGAGGAGTAGAGACAAGAGAAGACTCAGACTCAGACTCCGACTCGCTACATAATGGGGAAAACCGGTTGAAGGTTTCTGTCGGCTGAATGAGCGACACCGGTTGAGCATTCCAACAGTATTTCCCTCCAGAAGCCATGAGAAAGTTGTCCGGCTGCGGGGACTGTGCGGGGGGATTTATACTAACGTTACTGTCTGTACTTACTGGTGGCACAGACGCTGTTTCTTCCTTTCCTACACTGATATTACCCTTGCCTAACGATTGCGTCTGAAGCTGGGCTTGTAGCACAGCTATTCTCGCCGTAAGGCGAGAATTCTCCTGTATATTATGAGTACAGCGACTGCAATTAGAAGACATCATGTTAATATTACTACTTAGCTTCGGCTGTTGAAGATGTTGATGAACCATGTCCAGATAAAGCGTCCGGAGTGAAAAAGTTGAATAAGGGAAAAAAGTTGCGATGGAAAAAAGGAAAATAACGTAAAGTTGGCAGCTAAAACGCACAGGAAAATGACTCTTCTGTCTCGGGATAAACGTCCGGGGTGAAAAAGTTTAACGAAAAAAGATGAGTGAGGACAAAACTAAAAAGTTGGTAAATTTGTTGAACACAGAGATTGATTAAACGTTTATTAAAAGTAAAACGTGAATAGTTTGGCAGGTAGCCAAGTAGCAACAAACAGCAGAGCAGCACGGAGACAATGCGGAAGCGAGACGGAAGTCACGTGACACACACACACTACTAAGTTGCCCAGATATTCGACCACAGATGCTTGAGAAGCGCACACCACTTTTTTCCGTGGGTTCTGTCATTTTGAATCAGGAGGTAATGTGCACCCCTGCTTGTTGAGGCAATTGGTTTTGTCCAGTGAGTGGCTCAAGATGATTGTACCCGGCTTTGCTAGTGTTCTGTAAATTATGTTGGGGAGGGTGTCCTTGTAGGTAGGCTGTAGGCCTATTTTGTCTTCACAGTAGCCAACCCATAGCCTAATTTTAGGCCAAATCCTGATTTGGGCTTGAGTTCATTTTGAATTTGATTTCTTTGGAGAAAATCATTTTTGATAATCGTTTGTTTGTTTTGTAAGACATTTTGCCTATTTCTGCATACATTAGACTATTATTTATCCTAATCACTGCAACCACCACCACCACCCAAATTATTTTGTGAGAAAAATATGTTTCACACTTTCACCCAAATAAATGTTATGTGGAAAAATAAAGACTTTTATCTAATATTCTGTTTCATGTGACATCACATACAAATATAAGGCATGTCCAAATGATGACAAATTAACAGCTATTTTTCTACGGAGGATTGCTACATGATGCACTTATCTTACTGTGCCTTTAGGCCTACAAATAAAGCTTCTTATTTGTTCATATGATACATAGGATATTCATAAGATGTGTATTCAAATGTCCAAGATCAGATGTTCACACAGGAGGCTTCTTTCCGCCATGTATGCAAATGGCGCCCTACGGGCCCTGGTCAAAAGTAGTGCCCTATTTAGAGAATAGGGTGTCACTTGGGTTGCACACCATGACCCTCTTATGAGAGGGTATGAAATATAGACAGTAATATTAGTAATATAATATTCAGATCAGTGTTCTCTAGCTTGTTGTGCGCTCACACACTGAGCCACCTCTCAACCTTACAGAAGGAGTGACAGACCATCTCAAGCAGAACTTCAGCTGAGTCATCAGAAAAAAACATGCCATGTTGGTGAGTGGTTGGATCAGAATCAGCAGAGGAGGTTGTGTGTGTGTGTGTGTGTATGTAGGTGTGTGCGTGTGTGTGTACGTGTACGTGTACGTGTGTACGTGTGTTTGAGTGAGTGAGAGAGAGAGAGAGAGAGAGTGTGTGTGTGTGGGGATTAATAAATATGCATAATCAATTCCTGACCCTCCTTTTGAACTTGAATAGGAAAGAACACGTTATTCTGGTCTTGCAGCTATCCTCTCAGAAGCAACTAACTACACGTTTCAGTCAAAATAACACTGAGTGAAAAGTATGGAAAATTCATTATTTTTCAACTGCAGACAGTATGCATCGCCGTCAGTCATAGAGTAAGCCTAAGCAACGTAAGCTATATACAGTGGAGAGAACAAGTATTTGATACACTGCCGATTTTGCAGGTTTTCCTACTTACAAAGCATGTAGAGGTTTGTAATTTTTATCATAGGTACACTTCAACTGTGAGAGACGGAATCTAAAACAAAAATCCAGAAAATCACATTGTGTGATCTTTAAGTAATTAATTAGCATTTTATTGCATGACATAAGTATTTGATACATCAGAAAAGCAGAACTTAATATTTGGTACAGAAACCTTTGTTTGCAATTACAGAGATCATACGTTTCCTGTAGGTCTTGACCAGGTTTGCACACACTGCAGAAGGGATTTTGACCCACTCCTCCATACATACCTTCTCCAGATCCTTCAAGTTTCGGGGCTGTCGCTGGGCAATACGGACTTTCAGCTCCCTCCAAAGATGTTATTTTGGGTTCAGGTCTGGAGACTGGCTAGGCCACTCCAGGACCTTGAGATGCTTCTTACGGAGCCACTCCTTAGTTGCCCTGGCTGTGTGTTTCGGGTCGTTGTCATGCTGGAAGACCCAGCCACGACCCATCTTCAATGCTCTTACTGAGGGAAGGAGGTTGTTGGCCAAGATCTCGCGATACATGGCCCCATCCATCCTCCCCTCAATACGGTGCAGTCGTCCTGTCTCCTTTGCAGAAAAGCATCCCCAAAGACTGATGTTTCCACCTCCATGCTTTACGGTTGGGATGGTGTTCTTGGGGTTGTACTCATCCTTCTTCTTCCTCCAAACACGGCGAGTGGAGTTTAGACCAAAAAGCAATATTTTTGTCTCATCAGACCACATGACCTTCTCCCATTCCTCCTCTGGATCATCCAGATGGTCATTGGCAAACTTCAGACGGGCCTGGACATGCGCTGGCTTGAGCAGGGGGACATTGCGTGCGCTGCAGGATTTTAATCCATGACGGCGTAGTGTGTTACTAATGGTTTTCTTTGAGACTGTGGTCCGAGCTCTCTTCAGGTCATTGACCAGGTCCTGCCGTGTAGTTCTGGGCTGATCCCTCACCTTCCTCATGATCATTGATGCCCCACGAGGTGAGATCTTGCATAGAGCCCCAGACCGAGGGTGATTGACCGTCATCTTGAACTTCTTCTTTCTAATAATTGCGCCAACAGTTGTTGCCTTCTCACCAAGCTGCTTGCCTATTGTCCTGTAGCCCATCCCAGCCTTGTGCAGGTCTACAATTTTATCCCTGATGTCCTTACACAGCTCTCTGGTCTTGGCCATTGTGGAGAGTTTGGAGTCTGTTTGATTGAGTGTGTGGACAGGTGTCTTTTATACAGGTAACGAGTTCAAACAGGTGCAGTTAATACAGGTAATGAGTGGAGAACAGGAGGGCTTCTTAAAGAAAAACTAACAGGTCTGTGAGAGCCGGAATTCTTACTGGTTGGTAGGTGATCAAATACTTATGTCATGCAATAAAATGCAAATTAATTATTTAAAAATCATACAATGTGATTTTCTGGATTTTTGTTTTAGATTCCGTCTCTCACAGTTGAAGTGTACCTAGGATAAAAATTACAGACCTCTACATGCTTTGTAAGTAGGAAAATCAAATCAAATACTTGTTCTCCCCACTGTATATATAGAAGTCCTATACATAGAGCTTTTGATCGATTCCTTTAATGAGAGAAAATAAATGCTTGTAAATGGTCAGCCTGAATTATCTGCCCAGTCGAATGGTCCCCCAAACAATCAGCTCGGATATAAGTGTGGGTTAAATGTGGTTAACTGCTTCAATGACACCTCATCCATTATTTGTTCATTTTATACATGAGCAGGGCGATGGGTGGGCACGGTAATCAACAGCCTTAGCTGCTTGCATTAAAACATCTGCCTTATAAATGAAACAGTATTGGACTCAGGGATGTTTCTGTCACAAAGAGATCAATAAGCAATGTGTTTGGTGTGCTGGACCATACACACACTGCCATGTTCCATCTAATGTGTTCTGCATTGTGCTTGTCAAAGAAACATGAATTCGCAAAAGACAGGTTATCGCAGGTTATCGCTTCAGTGTGTGTGTGTTTCCTTACTATGCAGTTTTGCAGAGAGGATATACTGCAACTACAGTACATGGTCAACATAATTGCATGTTGAAAGTAAAGGTACATTTATTTAACATGTATAACGAACATACCCCTGGGGGATCACAATCCAGCTGAATGTGAAATCAACATACAGTAGAAGTACAGTAGGTGATACTCACCCCAACGTTGTAGCACTGGTTATTAAACACATAACATCATGACATTAATTATATGCAAAGATTACATTGCAGTATTACATTTGCTACACTGGTGTCAGAAGTGGGATGGTGCCCAATGGGTGCCATTCAACTACTTCTGACCACAATGTAGCAAATATTATATGCATAGTGGGGAAACAAATACAAACAGAAAGCATTTAAATGGACCCTACTTACCAATATTATGAGATATCCCAAAGGCTTTGAATGGGACAGTTAGGCCTATTGACCTGATATAGCACTTCCAGTCCAGCACTGCAACAAGTGAGCATCCTGAAATGCTTTACATACTGTAACAGATGAAAGAATGAGACAGACAGGTGGCTAACCTATTTAAAATCCATTGGGTTGGGGCCTCCCGAGTGGCGCAGTGGTCTAAGGCAATGCAGTGCTTGAGGCGTCCCTACAGATCCGGGTTCGATCCTGGGCTGTGTCGCAGCCGGCCGTGACCGGGAGACCCATGAGGCGACGCACAATTGCCCCAGCATCGTCCGGGTTAAGGGGGGGTTTGGCCGGCCAGGATGTCCTTGTCCCATCGCGCTCTAGCAACTCCTGTGGCGGGTCGGGCGCAAGCACGCTGATACGGTTGCCAGTTGTACGGTGTTTCCTCCGACACATTGGTGCAGCTGGCTTCCTGGTTAAGCGAGCAGTGTGTCAAGAAGCAGTGCGGCTTGGCAGGGTCGTGTTTCGGAGGACGCATGGCTCTCTACCTTTGCCTACTCTTCTCATAGAAGACATAACAACAACCCAACATCAATGTAGATGATGTGTCTAAATTATAAAGAGAAAGAGCATCTGACTGGACATAAACTAATACTAATATATAAAATAATAGTTCTCAATTTCACTCTAATGCATCTATGTGTTAGTAGGCTAAGGTGCAGTCAAGCGCCTTGCTACAATGTAACTGACCCTGCCTTGACTTGTTCATCACTTGCTGCACCTGCTGCAAATATCAACCTAGCACTAGTCAAGTGTCACACCTTCTCCTCAAGCCTCACCCCTCCCCTAGTCAAGTATCAACCCTGCACTAGTAAAGTGTCACACCTTGTCAACCCTCACCCCTCCCGTAGTCACCTATCAAACCTGCATTAGTCAAGGGTCACACCTTCTCCTCAATCTACAAAGAAATTGTTTATTTACCAAAAAATCTACTTTTTGCAATGGCCATCTCAGTCTCTGGACTTGAACCCAATTGAAAACCTTTGGTTTGTATTGGAGAGGGCAGTCCATAAGTGCAGATGAAGGATACCAAGGATCTGGAAAGATGATCTATGGATGAATGGTCTAACACCCACCCAAAGTAAAACATTTTATAAAAATGCTCAGTGTCGAACAGGGGATCCAATAATTTTTACCCCTAACTTTTTGAGAATTTTTGTTATTACTTGTGAAACAAAATCTCATTCTCTGAGTAATTGTATTAGTGTATAGCTCAATATAGCTAAGTATTTGTCATATTTATTTTAAAGTATTTTTTGGTCATCTTTATCAAGGGATCCAATTATTCCGGACCCCACAAGCTCCTTGCATTTGTAGATACCCGCCATGGAAGGGGGTGAAAAGACTGCAGCTCCAGCTGTCAGAAAAGGGAGAGTAGGCTACAGGATAGGACAGGTAATTTTGTGGGAGAACTTTATGAAAAGATTATCAAGTTGTCTCTAATAAGGAAAACTATTAGGACAGAGAGATAATAGCAACATAGTATTCAGTGCTGCCTAATTTTTGTATAATGAAGCCTGTTTCTTTGTGATGTTTTCTGTCCTCAGATACAATGAGCCGTAAAAGCCTGTCCGCAGATGAAAAGGTCCTGATGAATGTCCCAAGAGAATAAGGGTATATCCTTGTACACCACGGGTTATATGTGTACCTATGTTAGCAAATGTTGTAAACAGTTAAAAGTCACACACAATGTATAACCCTATTACAACTGGAGCAGGCCAACCCTGCTCCTGGAGGTCTGTTGGGTGTGCAGGCTTCTGTTCCAGCCCTGCACTGACACACCTGATTCAACGTATCAAATCTAATGAGTTGATAATCAAGTGTGCTATTGCTGGTCACCCAGTAGGTCAGGGATCAGTGGAGCAAGGTTGGCAAATGCTGGTATGGAGTTTTATTTGTTAACCTGAAATGATGCTTTAGTAATAATAGCCTACTTGTTACTACTCAATTGGCTACTGTATTGTTCTTTGGACTAAGATGTCTAACCTTTACAAACAAGATCTTATTTGTACATTTTGAAATAATATGAACTAAAGTGTTGAGTCTTTGAAGAGAAGTGTTTAAACTTGTTTTAATTGTTAACTTAAAGCTATTATTCAAAATGAACTAGTGTCAATGTTCATTCAATGTTGAATCACAGACCACAATCCTGCAATGAAGAGTGGAAGGGAATCTGTCCCTCATTTGTCTGTGTTACTGTGTTGTATTCTAAAATGAACATTGCCTTTTTGTCCAGTTATAAGCTCTCCAATCTGTTTTATTTGATTGTCACTCTCCCTCAGGACATCAGCCATGTGTACCCATGCACACATGACCCATGCACACATGACTGTAAGTCGCTTTGGGTAAAAGCGTCTGCTAAATGGCATATTATATTATTATTATTACCCATTTTGCAGCTTGTTACATGGCATGCATCGCCAATGTAGCCATAGGCCTACAGTATGTTGGCATTACTGGCCTTATGGGCATGTGCAATGCACCCCTTTTCATTGCACATCTGAAGCAGAGAATATCTAAACTCACACATTGTTTACACATACTTGAGTATATGTTCTCAATCTAAAATGATACCAGTAGAAAATATTTATGAGGCTGCCATTAAACCCCTACCACTTATCCAGAACGCTGCAGCCCGTCTGGTGTTCAACCTTCCCAAGTTCTCTCATGTCACCCCGCTCCTCCGCACACTCCACTGGCTTCCAGTCGAAGCTCGCATCTACTACAAAACCATGGTGCTTGCCTACGGAGCTGTGAGGGGAACGGCACCTCCTTACCTTCAGGCTCTGATCCTACACCCAAACGAGGGCACTACGTTCATCCACCTCTGGCCTGCTAGCCCCCCTACCCCTACGGAAGCACAGTTCCTGCTCAGCCCAGTCAAAGCTATTCGCTGCTCTGGCACCCCAATGGTGGAACAAGCTCCCCCCCCCCCCCCCCAAAGAAAAGGGTGGTTGTCCCACTGGCTATCCTAAGTTGAATGCACCAATTTGTAAGCCGCTCTGGATAAGAGCGTCTGCTAAATGACTTAAATGTAAATGTAACCATACTCGATTTTGTTCATGTATGCCTTGTGCTGACATCACTTACAAAAATGTCCTGTGGTAACCCGGTAGTAATTTTACCACACACAGTCAGGTATTCCTGTGGTACTTCTCCTGTGGTAGTCTTATGATTCTCTGGGCTATTCCTGGGGTGGTACCTGTCATGGGTATTATTGTGGTACCCAGACATTTTGTGGTATTTTGGGACATTTTACCGCAGTAATTTGTTATTGATGTGATACAAATCCTGTGGTTTTCATGTGGTAATTCTATGTTGTTTTTTTGGGGGGGTGGGGTGGGGTTGTGTGGTAATTTGGTGGTAATGGTACATTGTGTGGTAGCTGTAACTGTACCACAGGAATCCAGGTTTATGTAGTAATCATATGGTCCTAGCTGTACCACAGGAATCCAGGTTTATGTAGTAATCATGTGGTCCTAGCAGTACCACAGGTTTTTTGACTGAGACTATATGGTCCTGTGGTACATTTTGGTTAACTATTTGTCCTGTGGTAACTGAAACAATGAAAAGGAGTTTAAACCAATAAAACTTATTGACATACACTACTGTCATTAAAAATACGATGGGAAAAAAACATGACTGTAAAGAATGAATTATAACAACAAAGGAATTATATTTATATTATTTATTCAAATGTGTTTTTTCCCTGCCAATCAGTTTTGCTTTCTTTGAAAGTTTGTCTCTGACAGCTAGCCTCCCTCAAGGTCTTCACATCCACCCCTAGAAGCAGACACATTACTTTCTCAGTAAAATATAAGTAAAGACAGTAAATAGATATGGGTTCATACACATTTTGACAGATGGAATTTCATGACTTTTCCATGACTTCTCCATTACAATTAACCACATTTCCATGACCAAGTATACATGAAAAAGTAAGAAAGAATGTGTTAACACTGGGAGGCTGCTCTCTGATTTCATGTACCATCTCCTGCCATTGTGCCCTCCACAATGGCAGGAGGTCATAACCCTCCACAAAGTACTGCACTGTTAGGTTACTGAATAAAGCACTTGTAGTCAACCCTCCATCTGGAGAGCTACTGGGTGTGCAGGCTTTTGATCATGCCCTGAAACACACCCGAGTCTGCTTACCAAGGTCCTGCTGAGCAGCTGATTTTTAGAATGTGGTGTGCTAGAATATTGCTGGAACAAAAGCCTGCACACCTAGTAGCTCTCCTGGAGGATGGTTGGCCACCCTTGATAAAAAACATAGTAACATTACAACCAATACAACAATAGATCATTGAGTAGTAACAAGTAGGCTATTATTACTAAAGCATCATTTCAGGTTAACAAATAAAACTCCATACCAGCGTTTGCCAACCTTGCTCCACTGATCCCTGACCTACTGGGTGACCAGCAATAGCACACTTGATTATCAACTCATTAGGTTTGGTACGTTGAATCAGGTGTGTTAGTGCAGGGCTGGAACAGAAGCCTGCACACCCAACAGACCTCCAGGAGCAGGGTTGGCCTACTCCAGTTGTAATAGGGTTATACATTGTGTGTGACTTTTAACTGTTTACAACATTTGCTAACATAGGTACACATATAACCCGTGGTATACAAGAATATACCCTCAGTCTGAAGCGACGTTCGTTGGGACCTCTTCATCTGCGGACAGGCTTATACATCTCTCCATATCTGACGACAGAAAACATCACATAGAAGCAGGCTTCATTATACAAAAAATGGAATATTATGTTTCTATTACCTCTCTGTTCTTTTAGTTTTCCGTACTAGAGACTGGAACTGGAGAATATTTTCATAATGTCCTCCCACAAAATGGAAGCAAAAGTCATTCTGCTACCTAAGAATAGTCAAGCCCCCTTTACTGGCTCAAATAGCTGACCAACCAGCCTGTTACCAACCCTTAGTAAAGTTTTGGGGAAAATGGTGTTTGACCAGATACAATGCTATTTTACCGTAAACAAATTGACAACAGACTTTCAGCACGCTTATAGGGAAGGACATTCAACAAGCACAACACTTACACAAATGACTGATGATTGGCTGAAAGAAATCGATAATAAAAAGATTGGGGTATACAGAAGACAGCCCTATTTGGTAAAAGACCAAGTCCATATTATGGCAAGAACAGCTGAAATAAGCAAAGAGAAACGACAGTCCATCATTACTTTACGACATGAAGGTCAGTCAATACGGAACATTTCAAGAACTTTGAACGTTTCTTCAAGTGCAGTCGCAAAAACCACCAAGCGCTATGATGAAACTGGCTCTCATGAGGACCGCCACAGGAATGGAAGACCCAGAGTTACCTCTGCTGCAGAGGATAAGTTCATTAGAGTAACCAGCCTCAGAAATTGCAGCCCAAATAAATGCTTCACAGAGTTCAAGTCACAGACACATCTCAACATCAACTGTTCAGAGGGGACTGTGTGAATCAGGCCTCCATGGTCGAATTGCTGAAAAGAAACCACTACTAAAGGACACCAATAAAAAGAAGAGACCTGCTTGGGCCAAGAAACACGAGCAATGGACATTAGACAGGTGGAAATTTGTCCTTTGGAGATTTTTGGTTCCAACCGCCGTGTCTTTGTGAGACGCGGTGTGGGTGAACGGATGATCTCCACATGTGTATTTCCCACCGTAAAGCATGGAGGAGGAGGTGTTATGGTGTTGGGGTGCTTTGCTGGTGACACTGTCTGTGATTTATTTAGAATTCAAGGCACACTTAACCAGCATGGCTACCTCAGCATTCTGCAGCAATACACCATCCCATCTGGCTTAGTGGGACTATCATTTATTTTTCAACAGGACAATGACCCAACACACCTCCAGGCTGTGTAAGGGCTATTTTACCAAAAAGGAGAGTGATGGAGTGCTGCATCAGATGATCTGGCCTCCACAATTCCCTGACCTGAACCCAATTGAGATGGTTTGGGATGATTCGGACGGCAGAGTGAAGGAAAAGCAGCCAACAAGTGCTCAGCATATGTGGGAACTCCTTCAAGACTGTTGGAAAAGCATTACAGGTGAAGCTGGTTGAGTGAATGCCAAAAGTGTGCAAATCTGTCATCAAAGCAAAGGGTGGCTATTTGAAGAATCTCAAAAATAAAATATATTTTGATTTGTTTAACACTTTTTTGGTTTCTACTTGATTCCATATGTGTTATTTCATAGTTTTGATGTCTTCACTATTATTATACAATGTAGAAATAGTTAAAATAAAGACAAACCCTTGAATGAGTTGGTGTGTCCAAACTTTTGACTGGTACTGTATGTGTTATGGCTTTACATCCCCTGCTATATTGTGGATAAAGAGTTACCTGGGTGTTCTTTAATGGAAGCCTCGCCAACATAATCCAGGTAGAATTAGGAATTCCCCAGGGCAGCTGTCTAGTCCCCTTACTTTTTTCAATCTTTACCAATGACATGCCACTGGCTTTGAGTAAAGCCAGGGTGTCTATGTATGCGGATGACACATCAGCTACTACAGCGACTGAAATAACTGCAACACTTAACAAAGAGCTACTGTGCAGTCGTGTGGTCAGGTGCCACAAAGAGGGATTTAGGAAAATTGCAATTGGCTCAGAACAGGGCAGCACGGCTGGCCCTTGGATGTACACAGAGAGCAAACATTAATAATACGCATGTCAATCTCTCCTGGCTCAAAGTGGAGGAGAGATTGACTTCATCACTACTTGTATTTGTGAGAAGTATTACCATGTTGAAAGCACCAAGCTGTCTGTTTAAATGACTAGCACAAAGCTCAGACACCCATGCATACCCCACAAGACATGCCACCAGAGGTCTCTTCACAGTCCCCCAGTCTAGAACAGACTATGGGAGGCGCACAGTACTACATAGAGCCATGACTACATGGAACTCTATTCCACATCAGGTAACTGATGCAAGCAGTAGAATCAGATTTAAAAACAGATAAAAATACACCTTATGGAACAGCAGGGACTGTGAAGCAACATACATAGGCACAGACACATGCATACACACACGACAACATACGCACTAAACACACACGTACGCATGGATTTTGTGTTGTAGATACAGTACCAGTCAAAGGTTTGGACACACCTACTCATTGAAGGGTTTTTCTTTATTTTTTACTATTTTCTACATTGTAGAATAATAGTGAAGACATCAAAACTATGATATAACACACATGGAATCATGTAGTAACCAACCAGCTTCATGAGATAGTCACCTGGAATGCTTTCAATTAACAGGTGTGCCTTCTTAAAAGTTCACTTGTGCAGGCAGTCAAATCAAAGGCACTCCTTTGATATAGTGTTTTTTTACGAAAATTAAAACGTGTCAGTTTGTCACTTTCACGGGGTTCGAGTAATAACATGTTCAACTACTTAAAACATTGTCTCGAATCTAGGTTGTGCCTTTAGATTTCGAGAAAATGTACAACTAAGGAAGTATTTTTCACTTATCTCATTGACTTCTCAAACCCTGGCCTGGTCTATTTGGTCTGTTTCGCAAGCGTTCCCGGAAGTCTCGCGATGTTGCGCCTCTGGGTTTAGAAACGAGTAGAAACGCAGTGTTCGAAGTTTAGCTTCTGAACTTTTTTTGCTCCCTCATTTTCATATGGTCCTAAACGAAGCAAGAATAATAACAACAACCATTCAGTATCATTTCGAAACTAACTTTTCCTATATCAAGCTTCGGCTATAAATCGTCAAAAGAAACGCCAATGACGCGGTATCAAATAATTTAGAAAGTATCGAATTAAGACAGATACTAGTCGGGTAGGAGATTCCTGGATAGAGGCGCTCGGTTGGTCTGCTCCAAACTGTAGTTGCGACTGTAAATATTGCATCAAGAAAACCAACAGGTCACCTGATAGCCTACAACATAGTTTGCGTTTCTCACGTGCTTTTTTTATTTTGACAACTCACATTTCTTCGAAAGGCAATGTCTAGAATGCTGAGCAAGGATCTTCCGGATATCGAGGTATAAGGCTACTGTAAATTCATTATTATTCTGCTCTCAAATACTGCTCTATCAGAAACGTTTATTCGCCATTTTGTTGCTGTGTCACTTGTTATCACATGTTGCATGTATTGGATATCGAAGTAATTTTCATTATTGACCGTATAAATTACATTATTGTCATGTATTTATAATTCAGGTGCTTTACCAATACAAAGGGTTTGGTTTGGTATGCTTGTATGATGAATACATCTTTATCTTGCCCACTAAAACAGTGGTTGAAGAAAATCTGCCTTATCACAGCAATTACCCTATCATACTTGCAAGACAGTTAAAATAATACTATGTTAACGTTGAATAAGGGTTTATTTGTCATTTGTTGTGGCATAGATTTGCTGATGTTTTTGCACTGTGGACAAGAGGGATGCCTTGAGAAGTTATTGGGGAAAAGTTTATGCTGTGGGTGTTGGTTTGTTTTGAGTCAGAGTGGATGCAGTTTGTTGGTGTGATGTGTTTTGGAAATAATACAATATAATATAATAGAATGGGATATAATATAATATTCACATAATCTTATTGTTTTGCAAAGCACATGAATGGCATATCATCTGTTGCTTTCTTGAGTCAAACCCAGGCAATGGATGTCTATTGCTATACTGTTGGCTTTATGCCGCACCTGGTATTGAATCAAAACTAAATTATTTAACTTATCATGTTTCCATTATACATGGCCATTTTTCTTCCATTTTATGAAATCCATCACTACTGTGTATGGAATTACTTAATCAGTTAAATGATATACTTTATAATCAATACATGTCAACAATAACAATAACCACAAACACGCTTGCATATACGAGGAAGGGATCAGTCTAGGAAATCCTATTTCCCCAGGAGTATTACTTATTCATTATGGACTGAATGTACAGTCTATTGAGATAATACCATCCACGAGTGTTCTATTCTGCTAACTAACACACCGTAGAGATCATGTGGACATCACATGGTCATTTCACTGTTGCTGCCTGTTCCAATGGAATGTGCAGGCTATAGGCAAGAGTCAACTCATCACTACCTGAGACATTGGAGAAGCCTTTGCTGTTGTGTAATGCGTTGCTGTGTGTGTTGGGACTTGTGCATGCTTCTCTACAAGTGTAAACAAACATTACTTTGCAGCATGTAGTACATAAGAATGTTTGTGAATGACCTCTGCTCCCCAAAGAGCAATGCATTTAAGCAAGTTAGTAATGTAGTACTCAAACTCATGTTTAAGCATAATAATTGTAGGATCTACAATTTGATCAAAAGGAAAATAAAGGGTATGTTAATGATTGAGAAATCCAATGCCTTTACTACTTGGCTAGCAGATAATTGAAAATGTGTTAACCATTAGCAAAGAAAATACATCTGAGGTGCAAAGGTTTTATCGCTGAGTGAACTCGGATTAATGTTTTGTTCTGAGACTGAGAGCCAATAAGTCAATGTGGTTCCCGGCTGTGGAAGGAGAGGGCCCCAAGAGGTGGGGGTTATCCTGGAACACTAAATACTGTACATTTCTTGGAAGAAGGGTTTTAAGTTTCACATTGCAACTGGCTCTGTCTTTCCACATGTTATTTTTCCCAGGCTAGTGAGCGATGGGTGTGTTAGATCAATTTCATACAACAATAAGACAATGAACTATCAATGACTTTGTGGTTTCAATAGCCTTCACATGTAATAAACTGGTTACTTGTTCTTAGAGACAAAGTTAAGTTAAAATGTGGGTCTGGTTTAGCCATGACTTATAAGGTAATGTTTTCCTATTGCGCAACACCCACTGTTCCCGAGGGTGGAATAACTTGAGGAATCCTGAGTAGGATAGATAACTGAAGCTATTCCATAGGGCTGTGTGCAGTTGTTAAGCAGAATATCAGGGTTGCTGTTGTGGTTCTATATTTATTTCCATGAATCCATTTGGAATAGCCTACTATAAGACATCCTCCTTTGTATCTTTGGGTATTATTCTAATGAGCTCCGCCCCCAAAACAGGACCAAATTTGGTTGGTCCAGACCGGACCAAATCTGTACCAATCATAGATGTCTATGTTTCACAAGTTTGGACATCACAGTACAGCACAGTAGAGCACATTATAGTATAGCACAGCAAAGTACAGTAGAGTTTAGTACAGGACTCTTAGGCTCTGAACAAACTGTAAAAACTCACGGACAACTAGAAAAAGCTCAAACCAAGTTTATTCACCCAATGGGTCATACAGCTGCAAAGACAAACGCATGATTACACAAGCACATACAGTGGGGAAAAAAAGTATTTAGTCAGCCACCAATTGTGCAAGTTCTCCCACTTAAAAAGATGAGAGAGGCCTGTAATTTTCATCATAGGTACACGTCAACTATGACAGACAAAATGAGGGAAAAAAATCCAGAAAATCCCATTGTAGGATTTTTTATGAATTTATTTGCAAATTATGGTGGAAAATAAGTATTTGGTCAATAACAAAAGTTTCTCAATACTTTGTTATATACCCTTTGTTGGCAATGACACAGGTCAAACGTTTTCTGTAAGTCTTCACAAGGTTTTTACACACTGTTGCTGGTATTTTGGCCCATTCCTCCATGCATATCTCCTCTAGAGCAGTGATGTTTTGGGGCTGTCGCTGGGCAACACGGACTTTCAACTCCCTCCAAAGATTTTCTATGGGGTTGAGATCTGGAGACTGGCTAGGCCACTCCAGGACCTTGAAATGCTTCTTACGAAGCCACTCCTTCGTTGCCCGGGCGGTGTGTTTGGGATCATTGTCATGCTGAAAGACCCAGCCACGTTTCATCTTCAATGCCCTTGCTGATGGAAGGAGGTTTTCACTCAAAATCACATGATACATGGCCCCATTCATTCTTTCCTTTACACGGATCAGTCGTCCTGGTCCCTTTGCAGAAAAACAGCCCCAAAGCATGATGTTTCCACCCCCATGCTTCACAGTAGGTATGGTGTTCTTTGGATGCAACTCAGCATTCTTTGTCCTCCAAACACGACAAGTTCTATTTTGGTTTCATCTGACCATATGACATATGACATTCTCCCAATCCTCTTCTGAATCATCCAAATGCACTCTAGCAAACTTCAGACGGGCCTAAACATGTACTGGCTTAAGCAGGGGGACACGTCTGCACTGCAGGATTTGAGTCCCTGGTGGCGTAGTGTGTTACTGATGGTAGGCTTTGTTACTTTGGTCCCAGCTCTCTGCAGGTCATTCACTAGGTCCCCCCGTGTGGTTCTGGGATTTTTGCTCACCATTCTTGTGATCATTTTGACCCCACGGGGTGAGATCTTGCGTGGAGCCCCAGATCGAGGGAGATTATCAGTGGTCTTGTATGTCTTCCATTTCCTAATAATTGCTCCCACAGTTGATTTCTTCAAACCAAGCTGCTTACCTATTGCAGATTCAGTCTTCCCAGCCTGGTGCAGGTCTACAATTTTGTTTCTGGTGTCCTTTGACAGCTCTTTGGTCTTGGCCATTGTGGAGTTTGGAGTGTGACTGTTTGAGGTTGTGGACAGGTGTCTTTTATACTGATAACAAGTTCAAACAGGTGCCATTAATACAGGTAACGAGTGGAGGACAGAGGAGCCTCTTAAAGAAGAAGTTACAGGTCTGTGAGAGCCAGAAATCTTGCTTGTTTGTAGGTGACCAAATACTTATTTTCCACCATAATTTGCAAATAAATTCATAAAAAATCCTACAATGTGATTTTCAGGATTTGACGTGTACCTATGATGAAAATTACAGGCCTCTCTCATCTTTTTAAGTGGGAGAACTTGCACAATTGGTGGCTGACTAAATACTTTTTTTTCCCCACTGTATATTTATACCCTCCTTCTAGGTGAAGTCAACTCCTTGCACATGAAAAAAAAAAATTATGCACTCACTAACTGTAAGTCGCTCTGGATAAGAGCGTCTGCTAAATGACAAAAAAATTAAATAAATACTAATCTAGACAGCCAATGCATCTCTGTTGCTAGTCAGGAACTTCATTGGTTCCTCTCACTGGTGTAGTCAGGGCCCTGCCTGATGCTAGAACCTTTGTGGGCGTGGAAGTACAGTGAGGGAAAAAAGTATTTGATCCCCTGCTGATTTTGTACGTTTGCCCACTGACAAAGAAATGATCAGCCTATAATTTTAATGGTAGATTTATTTGAACAGTGAGAGACAGAATAACAACAAAACAATCCAGAAAAACGCATGTCAAAAATGTTATAAATTGAATTGCATTTTATTGAGGGAAATAAGTATTTGACCCCCTCTCAATCAGAAAGATTTCTGGCTCCCAGGTGCCTTTTATACAGGTAACGAGCTGAGATTAGGAGCACACTTAATGTGCTCCTAATCTCAGTTTGTTACCTGTATAAATGACACATGTCCACAGAAGCAATCAATCAATCAGATTCCAAACTCTCCACCATGGCCAAGACCAAAGAGCTCTCCAAGGATGTCAGGGACAAGATTGTAGACCTAAACAAGGCTGGAATGGGCTACAAGACCATCGCAAAGCAGCTTGGTGAGAAGGTGACAACATTTGGTGCGATTTTTTGCAAATGGAAGAAACACAAAATAACTGTCAATCTCCCTCGGCCTGGGGCTCCATACAAGATCTCACCTCGTGGAGTTGCAATGATCATGAGAACGGTGAGGAATCAGCCCAGAACTACACGGGAGGATCTTGTCAATAATCTCAAGGCAGCTGGGACCATAGTCACCAAGAAAACAATTGGTAATACACTACGCCGTGAAGGACTGAAATCCTGCAGCACCTGCAAAGTCCCCCTGCTCAAGAAAGCACATATACAGTGGGGAGAACAAGTATTTGATACACTGCCGATTTTGCAGGTTTTCCTACTTACAAAGCATGTAGAGGTCTGTAATTTTTATCATAGGTACACTTCAACTGTGAGAGACATAATCTAAAACAAAAATCCAGAAAATCACATTGTATGATTTTTAAGTAATTAATTTGCATTTTATTGCATGACATAAGTATTTGATACATCAGAAAAGCAGAACTTAATATTTGGTACAGAAACCTTTGTTTGCAATTACAGAGATCATACGTTTCCTGTAGGTCTTGACCAGGTTTGCACACACTGCAGCAGGGATTTTGGCCCACTCCTCCATACAGACCTTCTCCAGATCCTTCAGGTTTCGGGGCTGTCGCTGGGCAATACAGACTTTCAGCTCCCTCCAAAGATTTTCTATTGGGTTCAGGTCTGGAGACTGGATAGGCCTTGAGATGCTTCTTACAGAGCCACTCCTTAGTTGCCCTGGCTGTGTGTTTCGGGTCGTTGTCATGCTGGAAGACCCAGCCACGACCCATCTTCAATGCTCTTACTGAGGGAAGGAGGTTGTTGGCCAAGATCTCGCGATACATGGCCCCATCCATCCTCCCCTCAATACGGTGCAGTCGTCCTGTCTCCTTTGCAGAAAAGCATCCCCAAAGAATGATGTTTCCACCTCCATGCTTCACGGTTGGGATGGTGTTCTTGGGGTTGTACTCATCCTTATTCTTCCTCCAAACACGGCAAGAGGAGTTTAGACCAAAAAGCTCTATTTTATCTCATCAGACCACATGACCTTCTCCCATTCCTCCTCTGAATCATCCAGATGGTCATTGGCAAATTTCAGACGGGCCTGGACATGCGCTGGCTTGAGCAGGGGGACCTTGCGTGCACTGCAGGATTTTAATCCATGACGGCGTAGTGTGTTACTAATGGTTTTCTTTGAGACTGTGGTCCCAGGTCTCTTCAGGTCATTGACCAGGTCCTGCCGTGTAGTTCTAGGCTGATCCCTCACCTTCCTCATGATCATTGATGCCCCACGAGGTGTGATCTTGCATGGAGCCCCAGACCGAGGGTGATTGACTGTCATCTTGAACTTCTTCCATTTTCTAATAATTGCGCCAACAGTTGTTGCCTTCTCACCAAGCTGCTTGCCTATTATCCTGTAGCCCATCCCAGCCTTGTGCAGGTCTACAATTTTATCCCTGATGTCCTTACACAGCTCTCTGGTCTTGGCCATTGTGGAGAGGTTGGAGTCTGTTTGATTGAGTGTGTGGACAGGTGTCTTTTATACAGGTAACGAGTTCAAACAGGTGCTGTTAATACAGGTAATGAGTGGAGAAGAGGAGGGCTTCTTAAAGAAAAACGAACAGGTCTGTGAGAGCCGGAATTGTTACTGGTTGGTAGGTGATCAAATACTTATGTCATGCAATAAAATGCTAATTAATTACTTAAAAATCATACAATGTGATTTTCTGGATTTTTGTTTTAGATTCCGTCTCTCACAGTTGAAGTGTAGCTATGATAAAAATTACAGACATGTACATGCTTTGTAAGTAGGAAAACCTGCAAAATCGGCAGTGTATCAAATACTTGTTCTCCCCACTGTACATGCCCGTCTGAAGTTTGCCAATGAACATCTGAATGATTCAGAGGAGAACTGGGTGAAAGTGTTGTGGTCAGATGAGACCAAAATGGAGCTCTTTGGCATCAACTCAACTCGCCGTGTTTGGAGGAGGAGGAATGCTGCCTATGACCCCAAGAACACCACCCCCACCGTCAAACATGGAGGTGGAAACATTATGCTTTGGGGGTGTTTTTCTGCTAAGGGAACAGGACAACTTCACCGCATCAAAGGGACGATGGACAGGGCCATGTACTGTCAAATCTTGGGTGAGAACCTCCTTCCCTCAGCCAGGGCATTGAAAATGGGTCGTGGATGGGTATTCCAGCATGACAATGACCCAAAACACACGGCCAAGGCAACAAAGGAGTGGCTCAAGAAGAAGCACATTAAGGTCCTGGAGTGGCCTAGTCAGTCTCCAGATCTTAATCCCATAGAAAATCTGTGGAGGGAGCTGAAGGTTCGAGTTGCCAAACGTCAGCCTCGAAACCTTAATGACTTGGAGAAGATCTGCAAAGAGGAGTGGGACAAAATCCCTCCTGAAATGTGTGCAAACCTGGTGGCCAACTACAAGAAACGTCTGACCTCTGTGATTGCCAACAAGGGTTTTGCCACCAAGTACTAAATAATGTTTTGCAAAGGGGTCAAATACTTATTTCCCTCATTAAAATGTAAATCAATTTATAACATTTTTGACATACGTTTTTCTGGATTTTTTTGTTGTTATTCTGTCTCTCACTGTTCAAATAAACCTACCATTAAAATTATAGACTGATCATTTCTTTGTCAGTGGGCAAACGTACAAAATCAGCAAGGGATCAAATACTTTTTTCCCTCACTGTATATGTGTGTGTAATAGGACTGTTCCTTCTCACTTCATCTGACCTGACCTCAGGCCAAATTCCTCACTAATCCGTGACTGTCCTACCTTATCAGTGACTGAAACCAGACTGTTGCCCTTTGCCTCCCTCCTTAGGAGTCATGATATTTAACAATAACATGTTTTGACAGAATGTAAACTTTCTGCACTCCCCATTGTCTCACTCAGTAATTTTCCATACACCTAGTTCTTATGCACCTTCCATTGACCCCAATATACAGTTGAAGTCAGAAGTTTACATACACCTTAGCCAAATACTTTTAAACTTAGTTTTTCACAATTCCTGACATTTAATCCTAGTAAAAATGCCTTGTCTTAGGTCAGTTAGGATCACCACTTCATTTTAAGAATGTGAAATGTCAGAATAATAGTAGAGAGAATTATTTCTTTCAGCTTTTATTTCTTTCATCACATTCCCAGTGGGTCAGAAGTTTACATACCCTCAATTAGTATTTGGTAGCATTGCCTTTAAATTGTTTAACTTGGGTCAAACGTTTCGGGTAGCCTTCCATAAGCTTCCCACAATACGTTGGGTGAATTTTGGCCCATTCCTCCTGACAGAGCTAGTGTAACTGAGTCAGGTTTGTAGGCCTTCTTGCTCGCACACACCTTTTCAGGTCTGCCCACACATTTTCTATTGGATTGAGGTCAGGGCTTTGTGATGGCCATTCCAATACCTTGACTTTGTCCTTAAGCCATTTTGCCACAACTTTGGAAGTGTGCTTGGGGTCATTGTCCATTTGGAAGACCCATTTGCGACCAAGCTTTAACTTCTTGACTGTTGTCTTGAGATGTTCCTTCAATATATCCACATAATTTTCCTTCCTCATGATGCCATCTATTTTGTGAAGTGCACCAATCCCTCCTACAGCAAAGATGGTGTTCTTCGGCTTGCAAGCGCCCCCCCCCCCCCCCCCCTTTTTCCTCCAAACATAACGATGGTCATTATGGCCAAACAGTTATATTTTTGTTTCATCAGACCAGAGGACATTTCTCCAAAAAGTATGATATTTGTTCCCATGTGCAGTTGCAAACCGTAGTCTGTTTTTTTTTATGGCGGTTTTGGAGCAGTGGCTTCTTCCTTGCTGAGCGGCCTTTCAGGTTATGTCGATATATGACTTGTTTTACTGTGGATATAGATACGTTTGTACCTGTTTCCACCAGCATCTTCACAAGGTCCTTTGCTGTTGTTCTGGGATTGATTTGCACTTTTCGCACCAAAGTACGTTCATCTCTAGGAGACAGATCGCGTCTCCTTCCTGAGCGGTATGACGGCTGCATGGTCCCATGGTGTTTATACTTGCGTACTATTGTTTGTACAGATGAACGTGGTACCTTCAGGCGTTTGGAAATTGCTCCCAAGGATGAACCAGACTTGTGGAGGTCTACAATTTATTTTCTGAGGTCTTGGCTGATTTCTTTTGATTTTCCCATGATGTCAAGCAAAGAGGCACTGAGTTTGAAGGTAGGCCTTGAAATACATCCACAGGTACACCTCCAATTGACTCAAATGATGTCAATTAGCCTATCAGAAGCTTCTCAGGCCATGACATAATTTTCTGGTATTTTCCAAGCTGTTTAAAGGAACAGTCAACTTAGTGTATGTAAACCTCTGACCCGCTGGAATTGTGATACAGTGAGTTATAAGTGAAATAATCTGTCTGTAAACAATTGTTGGAAAAATTCCTTGTGTCATGCACAAAGTAGATTTCCCAAACGACTTGCCAAAACCTATAGTTTGTTAACAAGAAATGTGTAGTGGTTGAAAAACAAGTTGTAATGACTCCAAGGTACGTGTACTTCTGACTTCAACTGTATACATTCCTTATACATCTAAAGTAATCAATACGTTCTGGTATGGTAACATGAATAGGTATATTTCAAGCTAGAATCCAACAGTACAGTAAAGAAAAAATATAGTAGAATAATGTAAAATCACAAACCCTAGCCTCTGTGAAGTGAATAGCAAAGCACATTCCCCTAGAGCCAGTTCAATTTAGACATTATAGTGTTGTTTACCTGAAAAAGGTCTGACATTATTTGGCTTTATAGCACACTTTAGTCGCTTGGATCTAGCTGGCTTAAAAAGCCTTGGTTCAACGCTGGAATGAGGGAATCTAATGGAACCTTTATGAAGGCAGTAGCCACAGTGGAGTGCAGTAAGTCAAACCCTTCATTAGCATCTTTATTCAGGGACTAATGGCAACAGTGACGTGACCTTCTTCCTGCCGCTGCACTTAAGACCATCACTAAACTACTCCTGCTTGCCATTGGAAATGGCTTTTTAAATCTCATTATAATTGCCATCTCTGGTGCAATTAAATACTACATTTTTCCTCTTGCCTGCCATCCCGTCCTCCTGTCAGATGTCTTACTTTAATATCCACAGACGGCACCCAGGCACTCCTATCAGTTAAATGTGTAGCATGTCTTTTTGTGTGTGTGTGTGCATGTACATTTATTAAAACCTTCCTGGATTGCTATTAGAGTTGATAAAAAAAAACAGAGCCTTACAGCGTGTGTTCCTGTAGGGATTAACACGGGTAACCGGAATCACAGGAGTTTCCCGGGAACACTTTTTACATAAAATGACAAGACCCAGGAAATAAATAAAAATTCCCTGAATGTCGCACTAATGCAATTCCACAAAATACACAACATGCGCAGCAGCAGATTAGCAAACAGTTAAATGGCACCTTATCCAAACAGGTTGTAATAACGTGTGCCTCTTGGAGCTGTCATTGTGACTCTTCAGAAAGGCACACATTTAATAGGCCTATGCACAATTCACTACATAGGCATCCCTGTCACATACATGAAGTCTGTTAACAATTCAGAGAGGCATCTATCTTCTCCTTTCCAACTGAAACTCAAAATCCTGACTCCTGTCTCTCATGAAAATTCCTAACTTTATTCTGTAATCCATAGGTTGCAATATCAAAGCACGTCTCTCGCCTATGCATGTCAAAGTACAGCTATAACAATTTTGCCGCTTCTCTGCACTGTCTGGTATTGCTGCCCATATGAGAGCTTTGGTAGAGAATGTGATCAACAAACGGTATGAGAGTAGATATGGATATTTTTAAAACAGTGTTGGTCCCTGTTAAGATACTGTACCTTGATATTTAAACTATTCCCACTGTTAATCTTCCCGTTATCCATGAGCTGATCTGCTATCTGTATAATCATCAACTCGATTTAGCCAAGTATAGGAGATATTCGGTCATTCGTTGAAGGAGGTTATCAAGCAAGCTTAGCAACTTTGGTCATTTGACTTTTGTTTGACTGCCATTACAAAGTTTGTATGCTATACTCATTTTATGTGACTTCGGAGCTCCAGTCCGCCCACACTAGTCGCCTCTCAACTCCATCGTAAATTGTGAAGTTGAGTTTAGTCGGCTAAGTCGAGAGCGCTACTGCTGAAATGCGCTGAATTAATTTAGGAACATGATAACTCTCTGAATTTATGAATGGCCTGTTTCCCAATTCACAACATTGTCATTGGTGATCGAAGATCATTACTAAATATCAGTTTAATTTGCTCTGAAATCTTTACATTGTGGCGCAGCCAAGCCAACATGGTGGCGCAGCACCCCACTTATTTGGGGAGATCCCTGGCATAGTGACCATATCTTGGTTTTTAAATGCTTTAAATGGGCATTTCAGATTTTTGCGCTATTTCCTGGAACTCTCGGGATAAATATGAATTATTCCCGGTATTGAAACTTGCTAGATTTTCATGAAAATCTTAATCCCTTGTCGGTATAGCATGGCGCTTGCACCGCCAGGGATGTGGGTTTGATTCCCGGGGCCACCCATACGTAAAATGTATTCACACATGACTGTAAGTCTCTGGTTAAAAGTGACTCAAAATGGCATACAGTACATGTAATAATATTGTTATTATTATTATTATACAAAGAGGTATGACTCCAATGGTAGCAGAGCATACCCTCTGTCTCTCCCTAACCTGGTTGTCTGGGACACTGACAGGCAAGTGATGGGTCCAGGCTAGCTATGAAGTGTTATTGAAATGATTTAGGCTGCCTTGGAAGACCCTCGTATTAGTTGTGTTTTTGTCTGAGTGCTGTGGTTGCTTATGAGTTGCTTACATGGTGTAGGAAATGGACATGTACATTATTTGTTGTTTTACATTTAATCCATGGCCAACAAAGATAATAGGCTCATATCTTTAAAAATGCTATATGAGGATGTGTATTGTAAAACTATTATTGAATGAGGCAGTTTCAGTCCCAGTCAAAGAAGCATATTGTGGTGAGATAAACAGCTAGAGGGAGTTTATGTAAGGCATTTGCTGTGATAATCTTTAACATCTTGCTGAGTGTAGCAGGTACGTGGAGGCACTGGTATAATTTGAAACATACACACCCAGGCAAGCACATCTCAGACGTGATACCTGGACCGGTAATTGCACTCCTGGCCAGGTTTGCTCAGATTGCGCTTTTAATCAATGAGAGAGAGAGAGAGAGAGAGAGAGAGAGAGAGAGAGAGAGAGAGAGAGAGATCCTCTTCCTCCACTGCACAATTTACTGCCACCTCTGTCCCCTAGGGGAGGAGAGCAGTCTCACCTGATCACATGTGACCCCTCTGTCTGCTGCAATCTCCGTCTGCAAACTCAATCCCCTCTGTGGAGTTCATAGCCTAGCCCAGAGCCCCCCACCCAGACACCAGGCAAGGCAGGGCTGGCTTGGCTTGCTTACACACCCAGATATCATGTGGCATATTGAACTTCTTTTTTTTCTTTCCTTCTCCTCTCCTCATTACCCCTCCCTCCCTCTGCTTCCATCCTTTCCTCAGAGAGCCTCAGATAAGACCTGAGACTACACTCACTCGGTCATCATCCCTGATTTCTTTTACAGTTCATTTACCTTCTGCTTCTGCGCTAATTGTTTTCCAAGCCTCAACATGGCCAGGGACACTTTTCAAAGGCCATGTAATGAGCCTTTGGCACATAGTGCCCATTACCCAAATTAAAGCCTGTTACCGTAGCAAGCACACGGTTTGTTTCAGGCGTCCACAGTATTCCCCTGTCTGTCTGACTCTCTCTCTCTCTCTCTCACTCCCTCTTTCTCTTGCTCTTGCACACACATGCACACACACACAGATGCACACACACGTAAACACACCTGTAAAACACACTCACCACACTCACACGGTAATTGGCAGGAGCCTTCACCAGGGGATGCCTGTGCTTTATGAACTATTGTCGTTGGTTGCCTGGTTGGTTTAACTTGGTGCTGCAATAACGGGAAGTGAGTGCAACTGATCTGTACTCTGGGACTGGCTTCTTTCACTGTAGCTGTCTCAGTCTGTAAGGGCTAGCAGATGGCCTGTGATAGTCTATTTAATCTCGATTGATTCAGTGTCTTTTAAGACTAGGAAGAGAATAAATGTTGAGTTTGGTGGGAAAGACTGTTACTCTGATGTCTAGAGAGAATGTAAATGCAATTATTTGGGGTACAGTCATTGTATTTAATTTGAGGGCCAGCAGGGCCAACCGTGAATAAAGACAGATCACAGAAGCCTTAGCGTCGACAGACAGAACAGGAGCTGTGTAACTCCTGAATGTAGGAGGGGGTGGACACGACACAACCATGTTGGCTGGAAATAGAAACGGTTGGTGTCCTTGGTGTTCTCCTCTGTTTGATGACATGAATACATGCATGACTTAGTGAGTGGACATTATGCCACCACACCACCACTGCTCTTAGAGCTCCACACAGACTGGCAAGGCTGCGCTGTGTGGGAGGTCACACTGGGATCATACTGCTTTGTCTCTGTCTCAAGGAGAAAGCTTTATGTCTTTAACCCCAAGGCTACAGCAAGCAGCTTCTCACCTACTCACATTATGGAAATGGTATGGATAATATGTATGTAGGTGTTTTGTGTTGAAACTGTATTGAAATAGCATGCAGGGTCGTGACCGGGTCGTCAGTGCAAAGGAAGGACAGTTCAAGTGTGAGATGGTACCTTTTAGATAGGATAGGACTGTTTGCCTTCAATACAGACAGAACGCAACCATAACCGAGTAGATTCATATTTCTGTTGAACGTGACAAAGGAGAACAAATTATATCCTCAATATCCTATATTTAATATTGCTGACCCAAAGGCTGTTGCTCTGTCTCTCTAACGGCAGATCAATATGTGGATAATTCCTCTATTGATTCCAGCAGAAGAGTAAGGATTACAAGATAGCTAGTTACCTTGGCGGTTCCTCAGACAACCTGATGTTGTAACTTGTCACTCTGATCTTAAAAGCGCTTCTCGGCGCAAAAATATTTTTGTACTTTTTTTTGTTGCAGTGGCGGCCGCGATTTAGCAGCATTTCTCTGTTCATCTCGTCTATCATCCTTGAAATCCAACTTCTCCCACATAGTGACCTCTGACATCACCTACTAAGGCAATTAAATGCAACTACGAAACATTATTTAAAAAAGTGATCTATTAATATGGTTTTTGAAAACTATAATTTGTTTACAAGCCTGATAGCTGTACTTTTAGTTTATGGTTGACACAGCTTGTTGACCATTAGCCAATCGGGCATTTCTCAACTTGTTCAAAGCACGTGAATGCATCCAAGTGGTATTTATGACTTCACAACTGGTAAATTCCCACCTCCTACTTGGAGCTCAAGGATGATAGACGAGTTTCCCACCAGTAATTACCAGATGGAGGGCCGTTCAAATAGATTTTTCCCAGTCGTATGTGTTAAACATAGTGAATGATAGAGATATCATCTTTATACCTGTATATGTCCCATTATGGCGTCTGTGAGCGGACTGGCAGCGCCATTGAGGCCATCTCCATTTTGAAGTAGTCAATTTTATTATTCTATTACTTCTATGAGTTGGCAAACAAACTGAAAGGGTGTATACTGCCATCTAGTGTGTGTTGTTTGAACAGGTATAATGCCAAGGATGGCAATTTACTGCTGCCTACAGTTATCAAATGTTTGCTTACGAGTATAATTAATTGGCACCACTCTATAGTGGTAGATTCCCACTTCCCACTTGGTTACGAACACAGCATTATTAGCGGAGCAGTTGTGCCTGCCCCTTTCTTTCCTAATCAATAGTTGCTCCATATTGTGCAATAAATTACCTTGACCTTCATGTTGTTGCTATAACAGTCCTCCTAGGACTTGTCATGCAAGACGTACGCCCGTGCTGGAGCTCCTGGTTATGCAAAACAGTGTTTGTGTGTGTGTGTGTGTGAACCCTATTAATTCTATTACTATCAACTCTATTGTTAAATTCAGAAAGTAGGCTTCACCTCCGAGTTACATCTGTAGGCATTAGCTAGCTCAGTAGCTTACCATGTTTTTCTGACCAACTCGACAATCTTTACTCCAATCTCAGCCGACTCTTTCTTGCCTACTCAGTCTCTCACTCTTCTTCTAGGTTTGAAACTATATGGCTGTAGTCCGGTGCTTCATTGTAAAAAGAAACAAACTCGCACAAGACCTTGAAACTGAGATATCCCTTTCTCCAAACAATGTTCTGGGCGTACTGCCAAATTGCAGATACTGATAGGGAGGATTCGTTCAATCAGTCACTTGCATGAACACAGAAATTGGTTTATAGAAAAGCACAAACAGAACACAGAAATTGGTTAATAGAAAAGCACAAACATAAAAATGTCCATCACAACAAATGTAGTTAGACTTGAGTTAGCCTAACCCGTAGCTGGTTAGATCTGAAGGATTCTTCGCCATAGCAATTTACCTGGCTAAAAGGTGAGCCACGTTCGTGGTACCGGTTATCCAAAGTTGAACTCAGAATTCACCAAAGTTACCTCGCTAACTCCTCTAACTACATTCATAGTATAGGGCTCATGTCTCATGCCTCTAAGTCTTAGCTTATGCTTCTCAGGTCCTCACTCAGCCCACCATGTTAATCACTGCTTCCAGCTAAATTATATTATTATATTATTATTAAATGTGATTTGCCCATTCCCTGCGTCCACCCCCCCCCCCCCCCCCCCCCCTTCCTCACCTCCCACCCTGGTTGATTTCGTCTAAGGGCTCATGGCTCCGTCGGCGTTTGCATACCAACGGCCGTTCTGCCTGGCCCGGGCACTTATTGATCTCCCATCTGTTTGGGGCCCAGTATGATCAGTGTAGAGTGAGAAAGCCAGACACACACAGGCAGGCCAGGCAGCGTTCCCTCCCTCTCCCTCCCCAGCGGACACATGCGGACTGACGCAGCCAACACTCACAGATGGGCCTTGGTTCCTTGGTTTAGACAAGGCCTTCTGTGCGGAGTGCGTTGAGCACGGAAGCAGGTCCCCAGTAACTACCCTGCAGTGAGAAAGGTCGCACAAACAGTAGGGGAAGCGTTCTCTTGTGTTGTGTAGACACCGGGTGTTTGGGTGACACACACGATGCTTGCGTGCACACATTCTAACACACACTTGACGTGATCATGAGTCTTTTAGGATGCGATCTTAATGGATACAAGTTGTGAGCAGCATAACATTTTTGCTACGGTGTGCCTTACTGAACACTACCCTGTTTCACTACATCTAGATTGAAACACCATAGGATTAACCCTGCCTGGTGGCCATTTCCCTGTTAATATTCTTCATTTAACCATTTTGCAACCACAGTAGATTAGCCGCTGTCAAACATAGTTAGTTTCCTGCAACCCTGCCTGTATCTGACCGCCATGGATCTGTTTCTCTTGTACATGTTCCACTTGAGGAGGTCAGGTCAATACAGGGCTGTACGTGGGGCGCTCTGCAGGAGATACAAACACTAAGACAAGTCTATATGCAGTGAGGGAGGGTCTATTTAAAATTGAAGACATGGTAATAGGATAAATTGTTTTTGTTAATCCTGATATTTATTTATGTCACTCTGTTTAATACATCATGTTGGAAACCCAAACAGTTAAGGCATGTAAACGTTTCTGGTGATACTATAGTCAGACAGTGATGAAACTAGTATGTTGTGTTTTAATGCTGAAGCATCATCAGGATTTTACAATGCTTCACATTGGGGGGGGGGGGGATTTAATGTTAAATATTTTTCTCTCTAATGCATGTTTGGTAGTGCAGTGTTTCTGTCTAATAAGATTCTTGCTAATCTGGTTAGGTGATTGTTTATAAGAACGTTTGTTAATTCATTCTATGGCAGTTACTCTCCCACCTTTTTGACCTGCTTCTCCTCTTGGCGTTAACTACTAATTATGTTTGTTTGTTCCAAATCTTTTGGAACCACGTCAAACCAACTGCCATACGTTCTAAATTATGGCCGATGTAATGGTTCTAGATCAAAGCAGCCCCTGCAGTTCTGAGACATTATAGTTGTAAAGGGTGGATATAATATAAACATAACTATTTTAATAAGATACAGACGGTTAAATCATATCTTTATTGTTATGTTCATTTTGTCAAAACATCATTGTTCCTAACGGACCCCAAGAGACTTGTCTCCGCTGTAAGAATATCTGTACCTTTCTGTCCTTAATGGTTTACCTTGAGCATGTACCGCAGACATGTTGCTTTATCTAGACCACACAATGAAAAAATACATAAGTCCCACAGGCCTTAACAGACAATAAAATAAGAAACGCAGCGGTGTAACTACACTTTATTAGGTGTGAAATGAAATAATTAATAGGAAGATTTTTGGTGTTGCATAAAGTGTGACATTTCATTTAGCGTGGCTAACACAGTAGGGAAAAAGACACAGGTTATGTTAGAACCAGGCCTGGCCTTTTACAATAACACCCCCATAACACCCCCATACCTCCATATGAAACAGTCTTCTCCCTTCCACCTACTGTGAATATATGAAAATAAAAAGCTTAATGTCTTGTCACATAGCTTGTGGGACGCTAACTGAGGTGGGATGCTGCTGCTGTTGTTGAAAACAGGGGGGGAAAGACTCTTAAATGATTCCATGGTGGATAGTGTATACACAAAATGCTACTCAGAGATGCATCAATGCAAATGCTGAGCATAAAGTGTGTGTGTGGGGGGGGGGGGGGGGGGGAGTGATGATTGCACAAAGGAAACAGAGGGGGGAAATAATATGTTCTCCAAACCATCTGCACAGTACCTAGAGAAATAGACTCCCAAATCTGCTCCCAAAACATTTGAACGTTCAGTGGTGGAGAGCTAGCTGCTGGGTCTGGGGGATACACCTGACACAAGACAACAAAAGCATTTGATAACCAGTAGACCGAAAGTTTACATATTCTTGCCCCCCAAAACAAATACTGGCTGCCAACATACTCAGTTGATTTATCAATATGTACCAAGGAAAATATGAATACATCCAAAACTGAGGCTTAATTGCAGAAATATAGGAATTGTATTGTACTTTAATCATGCTATTGTACTATGTACTTGTTTGCATGTATAGATTTCCTCACTAGATCATGTGACATACTGTATACAATTAACCTCAAATAGAAGCCTGGTTTGTGCATTCACTATTCACACTGATGATGGCTTGATGCCGAAACGTTTGTGTTTTGTTTTTCACCTTTCATTTTTCTGCACAATCAGCATTTGGGTATCATGATGTCCCAAGAAAACACCTCTATTTTTGCATTTAAGCCTCAGTTTTAGATGTATTTCTCTTTTTCGACAGTGTGCAGGTCTCCATCCTTTCCAGTATTCCCATTTTGATACCTGGAACAGACATTATTTGGTTTAAAGGACATTTAAGGAGTATCAACTCTGTAGTTACTGTGAAAACTGTATACAGTAATATGAATCTATAGACCTGTTTTACATCCACATATCCACAAACAGTGTTTAGAATCCAAGTCCCTGCGGTCTTCACAGTTTCCCCATCTTTATGAATGATGTTTTATAAATGCGCTATGCTCTACTGTGCACTGCTTAAACTGGAGTGTGTGTTGCATTCATAATGAACTACAGTACAGTGAAGAGGCTCATGATTGCTGATCAGTGGTAATGCAAGGCTGCAGGAGCACCTTGTCTTGAGTCGATAGTAGAGTGGGGGATGTGGGGGGGGGGGGCAGAGTTGATTGTAATGGAAGGTTACACGACTGACTGTTTTGTTGTCATGTGTGAAGATGGTGTTTTGGAAATTTAGTAACAGAATGGCACCAACAGCACAAACCGGCAGGTAGCCTAGCTGTTAAGAATGTTGGGCCAGTTACCGAAAGGTCGCTGGTTCGAATCTCCGAGCTAGCTAGGTGAGAAATCTGTCGACGTGCCCTTGAGCAAGGCACTTAATCCTAATTGCTCCTGTAAGTCGCTCTGGATAAGAGCATCTGCTAAATAACTAAAATGTAAAACCGTCATTCTGTTACCAGATTTTGCATCGTCACTGTTCTTCAAGGAAATGTGTTTTTGTAAAATGTTCTGTGGAGATTGTTAAAAGTAGTCCTTGTGCATATAGTTATATGTTTTTTTGAATTTTGAAGTCATTGGTATTTGTTTGACGTACATCTGAAAGTGAAAAATCTGAGTCTCAGCATCACTATGTTACTGTGTAAATGCCCATGGGACAACTGCTGCCCTGAATGTAGAACAATGAAGCATCATTACGCAATATATGCAATGCACAATTCTGATTTGTTTTAGAAGACGTTCATGTTGCAGGTAAAATAATATACTCTTAGTGATTTGGTTGGTATTTATTGCTACTGGAAAAAGGGAATACCTGAAAAATAGAATAATTAGACCATAAGGACTATTTCAACCTCTAACAGGGATCTTAGCTAACCGTTTTCTAGGAAAATCATCTGAGTTTCTGACAATATGGTTTGTGATACAACTGACATGCATATTTTATTTTTGAGGTATAAATAGTTTTTTTCCCTGCTCTGTTCTACTGTAATGTTGACTCTCTCTCTCTCTCTCTCTCTCTCTCTCTCTCTCTCTCTCTCTCTCTCTCTCTCTCTCTCTCTCTCTATCTCTATCTCTATCTCTATCTCTATCTCTATCTCTATCTCTATCTCTATCTCTATCTCTATCTCTATCTCTATCTCTATCTCTATCTCTATCTCTATCTCTATCTCTATCTCTATCTATCTCTCTCTATCTATCTATCTATCTATCTATACAGAGTATCCTGACCCTGAACCCCCGGGTGAAGAACCATGCTAATATCTGCTCCACCTCTGCTAAGAAAGTAGAGAAGAAGCACTGGAAAAGAAACCCAGAGAAAGGCTGTGATGTGAGTAGAGCTCCCTAACCCTGAACCCCCCCCCCACCACCACACACTCACGCACACCAAACAAGACATGTGACTGTCGTAGACATTGTACTGGTTCCAAATTTAGAGAACCCTGTTTTTCTTGGATCCCCACCTCGTCTGAAGAGGTTATCTCAGGTAGCTGTTTTTTAACCTTTGCTTGGACTTATGTCGATGTCTACAGCTGTGTCCTGGACACCCTGACAAGATAACAAACACGCACACACACGCATGCACACACACACACACTTCACTGTCACGTCCCTGTCGCACACAAACAAACACAAAACACACACACAAACACAATTATCTTAGGATTCCAGGCACATGCTGTCAGAGTCTCAGAGAATATCTCCTAAGACCAGCCACACCGTTTGTTTTTTGGCAGGTGGCTGCAGTCCCTCGTCTGTCCTTGAAGGGAACTGATACGACACTCTGTTTGTCTGTGTGTGTGTATGTGTGTGAGAGTGAGTGAGTGTACGTGTGCTTGCGACAGTGGTGTGTGTGTTCACATGCATGTGCGTGTCTGTGTTCGTGTGTGTGTGTCTGATCTATACACAAAATAAATTGAAGATGTTTTGTAGGAGAGATGATTTGCTCTCCCTGCTGACTGCTCTGCGCCGAAGTACAACCAGCTAATTCATCACGCTAATCAATGGTGATGGATTCTCCACTTTATTTAATGCTGAAAAGCTTAATAGATAGAACATATGGCGTATATGCGTATATCCAGAACCTATGCACACATTTATGGATTGGTGAAGTTCTTTATCCAAAATAACCAAGCATACAGTCTAGTGGTCTACTATAATCATGAGGAAATATGTGGATGAAGTATTTTAGATTAAGGTGATGAATGTTGTCATATCTTTATCAAAGTAACAAAGCAAGACATCAACCATCTAACTGAAAGTGTTTTGCCAACACACAGCATTCTTCCTGATCATTTTCCCATCCAAACACCATTCTACTGCTAAACTATTATAGCCCATAGCTGTCTTTGATTTCTGTTAACGATAGGGTATTGATCGATCCTATGTAACAGATGTATCCACTTGCGAAGGGGAAAAACAATGGCCATTTTAATTAAGAAGTTTCGTCAGACCCTGGAGCATCCTTATAATTGTTCTGGGGGTCAGGACGGATGCTATAGAGGTCACAAACATTATGTGTATCCCAAATGTCACTCTATTCCCTATATGATGCACTTCTTTTGACCAGAGCCCTATGGGTCCTGGTCAAAAGTAATGCACTATAAAGGGAATAGGGTGTCATTTGAGACACACCCATTATTTATAGGTGGATCTATGAAGAGCCTTCATCCATATAGCGTCCTAATGTATGGCTAGGATATTGAGTGATGGAGTTTATTTTATGTCAGTAAAGGGGATCTTTGAAGGGATTCCCTACCTATTTGCAGTGCAATAGCCCCCTTACTAATCCACAGAGTGATCCTGCAGGGCAGTCTTCCATGATATCTGGGCATTAAGCACTCAGAAACTCAGTAGTGAGTCTGGATCGGTCTATCTTTCTGCTTTGTGATACAAGTGTGTTAGAGCACATTTAGTCTCTCTCTGCCCATCTTCCTATCCTCCTAATGCTCCTCTGTATTCTCTCTCTGAGCTGAAGACTGTGCTTTGGTGTCAGAGAAGGCCTCTCTCTCTTTCTACTTCTACTTTTACCTTTCTCTCTCTCTCTAGCTTTACCTCTATCTGTCTTGCTGTATCTCGCTGTCTCTCTCTTTCTCTCACTTCACCTCTCTCTGTTTCTCTCTCTCTCCCCCCTCTTTCTCACTCTCCAATTTTCTCTCTCTCTCTCTCTGTTTTCTTTCTTTCTCTCTCTATCCTTTGGTGTATCGGTCTCTTTCGTTCTCTTCTCATGCTGTCTCCTCCCTCTCCCTCTCTGTCTGTCTCTCTCTCTGCTTTGGTGTCTTAGAAGGCCTCTCTCTCTCTACTCCCCACCCCTCTCTCTCTCTATGTGCTTTGGTGTCAGAAAAGGCTTCTGGGAGGTTTATTAGGCATCTGAAGGTAATTGCTTTAATGAGACACGATGAAAGCGAAGAGGGCATAAAAGCTACCATAAGTGAATCCTGTCTGGAATTCGTTAAATGTCTTAAATTGCCTTTCATAATCATCACTCAGCACCCCGGTCATGGTCAAGGTCCAATAAAAACAAGGAAAGAAAAAAAAACAGCAAATTTTTAAACGGTTATTTTCATTCCGATTGCAATCAAAATCTTAAGGAAAGAAATCTAATCTTACCTTCATTTTTATGTATATATATGTACATTTGTTGTGTGTGATATGCATAAATTAAAGGGATACGGTTTCTCTCAGACATTTTTCCTAATTGATAATTAAGGTTTTCAGACACTGGAATAACATTTTAGAATTAAATGAAGGTTCCTGTTAGTCTGAATGTTAACTTGTATTCATGTACACCAACATGAAAAAATAACACTTAAAGGTACTGAGGATGTTCTGCAATACAGACAACATGTGAGGCTGTCGAACGCATTTATATTGCATTGGGAACTGTCTCCTCCATAACAGAACTACAAGACACAACTGTTGAGTCCATATAATATACAGCAACATTGATCATGTACAGTATGTAAGAATGGCTGAAATTGGAAACACATCTTTGTTTGAGAATTTCAAGCAATAATGTTTTTTTCAGTGATAATGATATCCAATGTCTCACCTCTTCAGGGCTAAAGCATCATAATCATAATCGGTGGTCTTTTGGCCTGATGTAAACTTTAACAGCAGGTCTTCTCCTTTGCCAGGAGATGGATTTTATTCTAATCTTTACATGTGAAATAATTGTCTTCTCACACAGTATTATGGATGAGACCACATTAGTGCTTTTGCCAGGTTTATTTGTCACTATTGAAGGGATTTAAATTGAGTAAAATGAGGAACAAATGCTCCACTCCATCACATTGTGATAAAAGTAAATGGATCATGCCTCTAATAGTTCTGCAGTGTGAAGACAGATTGTTCATTAAATGCATTGGATGTCAGAGAAAAAAAGGAGATTAATTTATATTCTTCCTATTCTTCAGCTTATAAGTAGTTACAACTGTGTGGCGATCTTGTCGTTTTAGTTAAAATAATGTGACATGTTTTACTTTGAGAGAACAGAAGAATATATTTCATAATTGGAGTGGAAGGATTCCATATGTGGCACCCAGATTTTTGGTGATGGCCTAATGTTGATTTTGGTGTTAGTGAGCGATTAGCTGAGATTACCTGAGATGAGAGCTGAATATTAATTTTTTTCTCATTCATCTTTTACACATAAATCTATAAGACAGTCTCTGGTAAATAAGGACACATATTTGCAGGACCATATTTTCCATCATCTCCTTACTGATTTAATCTCTGATCTCTTCATCCTCTCAGTCCCTGGTACGACATGCACCAGCAGGGGGTGATCGACAGGGGGCACTGGGATGGAATATTGACACAGTGGACTGAGTTAAAGTGTGTGTGTGTGCATGCATGTGTGGTAGTGTGTGTGTGTCTTGGCTGGGTTAAAGCAGGTCATTGTGTTGTGAGCAGAGTGGTGCCAGTGAGTCACATACTGTGTAAACGACTGGTTCGTTATCTCTGACTACCTCTGGATAATTACACGACACTGATCAACCTAGACATTGATTCTCTCTGCCTGATCAAATGTCAGCAGGCTGCAGCACCACGTTAGGGTGGAGCACACTTGTGCGTGTGTGTGTGTGAGAGAGAGACAGAGCGAGATAGAGAGAGAACACAAAGAGGTGTGTGTGTGTGTGTGTGTGTGTGTGTGTGTGTGTGGTGTGTGTTAGTCGGGGAGCTGTAGAGTGGTATGTATGGGGGTGGTTGTGATCGATGGGCTTTATCAGTTGGAACACACAGACCCCCCTGGTAATCCCAGCAGTGGCCCTCTCTCCCTCCCCACTTCCATCATAGGATTAACCAGCAGATACATGGAGTATTACAACACAAGCACTTCCCTGCCTAAGCCGCTCCTACCGAGGGGTGGGGGAGATTAAATGAATTATGTTAAGATTTGATGTTAATAGAAACTTGTCGTAATTCTCTTCCCTCCATGGACATTTTCATTCTTCTTAATGTACAATAGAACATTAAGCTTATGGCGTAAGTACATTGGCCGTGACATAATTGGAATATAATATTTCCCCCTCCTAACATTTTGGAATGTGTTTTATTAGGTATATAAAAGTAGGTGGTAGGTACTGTAGGTGTGTCTGACATTGCATTTGACTATTTGTTGTTTAGCTAGCTCTGCCTGTCTCTCTGTTTTAGTGCAACTTTGAGGGGGTTGGTAGGTAGGTAGGTATGTTATGGGGTTTAAAATCTTATGGTGACTTAAAGAGAGGTAGGCTATATCTCTCCAGGCCCTAATGGCTTGAGATGAATCACGTTATCTGATATGAAAATTCATAAATCTTATAAGACAAGCTGATATCTGTGTTCCGCTCCGTATGGGAATCTCCGAGGTCTCATAGCTAGCTGACATGTGCTGCTGCCAGAGTGGAATGAATATGTGACGACGTTGACGTGTGACGTGTGCCATACAGTATGCCAGATTCAATGCCCTTTATGGAATCCACTGTTGTGCTCTTATGTTGGTAGCTTGAAGGTTAACATGAGGAAAATCAATCATTATTTCCAATAAGGAAAGATAGCTTAACTACCCTTAATATACTAAACTCTTGTTAGTTCTTCACTCAGATCTACAGTTTTTTACAGTTTCAAAATTAGTACCCTCATAATGGTATGACGTTCCAATGTGTTTGTGACACCTTCACAACACCATTGAATGAATATGGCTTATTAATGCAATATTCCAACCCTTGCCCAGACGACAGATCTAAAAAAACGAGTTTACACAAATTGTTTTTGAAACATATCAACATATCCTTGTCATTCACACACGCTCAAACAACACAATAATGGCACATTTCCATATCATTTTATTTGTATTGTTTGAACAACGAATAAAAGAAAACATTTGTAATCCCATCGAATTATAGAAATACTTCAGTGTAGACATTACGAGAATTCTATTGGGAAAATCACTGACTTTGGTTTTCAATCATGTAAATTAGGTGTCAATAAGAATTGAAGCGCGTTCCTTATTATTAGGTATAAAATGCAGGCCTTCCGTATTTTGTTTTGTGAGAAGAACATAAGTGAGTTAGCGCTTGTGAACATTACCACCACAGGGCTCACATTATGACCAATTCCAGTAGAAACACTTTAGGGAGATAAACATTATCTTTATGGATAAAATCCCTTCCTTCCCTCCCTCCCAGTATATGTGTATTAGTTTCGCACATTTTATGGATGATGCTCTAAGATAATATTGATCTTGTAATGCAGCAATGGTTTTAATAACCAATCGAGCTACAAGTCAATGGGTATTTGAATTGGATATCCTCAGGATTTTGTCTTGCAAGTAGTTTGCTGAACAAACGTAATTGCCGTAAACGGCCATACCATCATCTACCATTTTACATAATTGATATACAAAATAAACATCACTCCATGTATGTAGTAAGAACTGTAGCTCATAGAGGAGTGATGGTACTGTGTACAGTCATGGTGCAAATAAGGTGTATATATACACACTACACAGTGTGGCTTTAGCATGCATGTGATGTTATTATGTCATCTAAGAGGACAATATAGCACTGCAAGGTCTGTGGCTACCTGACTTTCTTTGCTTTGTTGTGGTACTGAATGGCAGTAGGCAGGGTTGGAGAGTTGATTGTGTTGTTCAGAATTATTAAAGACAAACATCCGGCCCTGTATGATCCGGCTCTTGAGTATGAGTAAGGGATTAGACTGTGGCCTGTGGTCACTGAGTGGGGTCTGAACACACACACACACACACACTCACACACACACACACACACACACACACACACACACACACACACACACACACACACACACTTCTTGAGGAGGGTGGGAGGGAGATTAGGCTGAGCTGAGTGGTTATCTGGCCGGCGGCGGCGGGAGGGCAGAGGTTCCTTCCTCGCTAATCGTCAGCGTGTCAATAACGTCCAGGCTTCTCTCTCTCTCCTTGGCTCAGTCTCTCCCCTACCCCAGGCTCATCTCCGCTCCGGAGGGGTCCCGGGGATTTGATAGGGCCAATGCCATGACAACGGCTCACCCCGACCCCGAGAGAGAGGGGGGTGATGACGTTCGGGGGTTTAAATCACGCGCTGGACCAATAACATTGCAATGTCAGTATTTGATGATTCATTCACGACAAAGTCAGGGTTTTGGAGCTACAGTGCAATTTGCATGAAGAAGACATTTTTTATTATATTTTCCTAAAAGATGGGTGTGCTGCGATGGTATTGAAGTGGATTAAGACAGAAGCCAGGGTAATAGCCCCACGATCAATGAAACGCATCAGAGACCAAACAGACAAACAAACAAATAAATACTTATCCTTCTCTCTCTTTCACTCTTTCTCTCTCTCTCTTTTACACACGTAGAGCTGCGTGAAGCTGGAGAACAATTTTGATGACATCAAACACACAACTCTGAGCGAGCGCGGAGCACTTCGGGAAGCAATGAGGTAAGGCTTCGGCCGCCGGGTCACCATGGCAACAGTCACAGATGTGGCAACGAGGCTGGGGGAAGAGGGGGAGGAGGGGATTAAAAGTCATTCTTCATTATTGGACGAACAAATGAGTTTATTGCCACCATTCAGCTTTGTACTCTCTGAGGTATTAATTTGTCAGTGGAAGAAACCTCTTCCCTCAGAGGCTAAACTAGTGGCCGGTGGTTATTTTTCACACACACACACACACACACACACACACACACACACACACACACACACACACACACACACACTGGTCACACATTACCCAATTCATATATACAGTGCCTTCAGAAAGTATGCATAGCCCTTGACCTATTCCACATTTGTTGGGTTACAGCCTGAATTCAAAATTGATCAAATATATTTTTATCACCCATCTACACACAATACCCCATCATGAAAAGTAAAAACATGTTTTTAGACATTTTAGCAAATTTATTGAAAATGAAATACAGAAATATCTCTTACACAAGTATTCACACCACAGTCAATACTTTGAAGAAGCACCTTTGGCAGTGATTAAAGCTGTAAGTCTTTCTGGGTAAGTCTCTAAGAGCTTTCCACACCTGGATTGTGCAACATTTGTCCGTTATTCTTTTCAAATGTCTTCAATCTCTGTCAAATTGGTTGTTGATCATAGCTAGACAACATTTTTAGGTCTTGCCATAGATTTTCAAATAGATTTAAGTCAAAACTGTAACTCAGACACTCTGGAACATTCCCTGTCTTCTTGGTAAGCAACTCCAGTGTATATTTGGCCTTAGGTTATTGTCCTGCTGAAAGGTGAATTAATCTCCCAGTGTCTGGTGGAAAGCAGACTGAACCAGGTTTTTGTCAAGGATTTTGCCTGAAAAACTTCCCAGTCCATAACGATTACAATCATACCAATAACATGATGCAGCCACCACTATGCTTGAAAATATGGAGAGTGGTACTCAGTAATATGTTTTATTGGATTTGACAAAAAGTTAATTGCTTTGCCACATTTTTTTTGCAGTATTACTTTTTAGTGCTTTGTTGCAAACAGGATGCATGTTTTGGAATATTTTTAATCTGTACAGGGTTCCTTCTTTTCAGTCTGTCAAATAGGTTAGTTTTGTGGAGTAACTACAATGTTGTTGATCCATCCTCAGTTTTCTCCTATCATAGCCATTAAACTCTGTAACTGTTTTAAAGTCACCATTGGCCTCATGGTGAAATCCCTGAGGGGTTTCCTTCCTCTCCGGCAGCTGAGTTAGGAAGAACGACTGTGTCTTTGTAGTGACTGGGTGTATTGATACACCATCCAAAGTGTAATTAATAACTTCACCATGCTCAAAGGGATATTCAATGTTTGCTTTAAAAATATATATTTTTTAAATCTACCAATATGTGCCCTTCTTTGCGAGGCATCGGAAAACCTCCCTGGTCTTTGTGGTTGAAGCTGTGTTTGAAATTCACTGCTCGACTGAGGGTCCTTACAGATAATTGTATGTGTGGGGTACAGAGATGAGGTAGTCATTCAAAAAATCATGTTAAACACTATTATTGCACACAGAGTGAGTCCATGCAACCTATTATGTGACTTGTTAAGCACATTTTTACTCCTGAGTATTTAGTCTTGCCATAACAAAGGGGTTGAATACTTATTGACTGAAGACATTTCAGCTTTTCCTTTTTAATTGTGTACAAAAAAAATGAAAAACATAATTCCACTTTGACATTATGGGGTATTGTGTGTAGGCCAGTGACAGAAAAATCTCACTTTAATCCATTTTAAATTCAGTCTGTAACACAACAAAATGTGGAAAAAGTAAAGGGGTGTGAATACTTTCTGAAGGCACTGTATGTATTCTAAAGACTCATCCTATATAACTACTGCTGTACACACCGTTTCTATTCCTATACTGTCCATACTCTTTATACACACCATCACAATCATATATATTTATATTCTGGACTCTGAAATTGCTCGTTCTGACATTTCTTAATTTCTTAATTTACATTTTGGGGTTTGTGTGTATTGTTTTGTATTGTTAAGTATTACTGCACTGTTGGAGCTAGAAACATAAGCATTTCGCTGCACCTGTGATAACATTTGCAATATATGTGTACGCAACCAATACAATTTGATTTGATTTGACACACACACACACACACACACACACACACACACACCACTAACACATAGTCAATGTTTGATTTGCCCCACCAAAGCACGTATCCTGCGATGATATTCAAACACTTAAAGATGTGTAGCACAGATTGGCTGTTGTTGTTGCTCAGGGAAATGGGGGCATGCAATAATTACATTGCTCCAAGGATGATTGAAGGAAGATTTCATTTTGTGTCTGCATTAGATCACTTCAGATATGTATTGCTGTTTAGCTGCAATCATGTTAGACAATTGAACACGTTTAACCATATATGTTCCATTGTAAAAAGCTGTTTTTACTGATAGAAAACACTTCATATGATTATTATAACAGTGTCTGTTTTCCATGATCTAGTTAACCCATAGAGTCTGAGGGTTATGAGTGACTTTTCTATTTCTTATATTATCTATGCATTTAGATTTAATGTACCAGCCATGTTTCATTCCACACTGTAAAACCAAGTGTTTAGGATCTGAACACATAACTTAACGTGTTTAAAAACTGTTACAGAAAAGTGTTAAGGTATTTAGAATATCAATGAAAACATGTCACAGTGTTTAGATCGTAAACACCAGAACATGTTTATTCACTGTAACACTTTTTAAACACATGAACATGTTTATTCAGCACAAGGTGTTTAGGTTTTAAACACTAAACACTGGGGGGTTGTTATAACCCTGTAGGGTGTAAAGCCGTATTTGCATGTTTCCCAGCATGCCTTTCGAGTGAATGTGAGAGATTGTTAGTGATAGAAGGCCTTATGAAGTGTATAATATGTGGTCATAAAGGGTTTACTTTTAATTGAAACGCATTCACTTAGGCAGTCACTTGGTGAAGGTTTCAGGAATAGAAGTTATTGAATGCAACAACCATGTCTTAGTTATCCTCAACATTGTGGTCTGAAAATCCTTGCTCATGGGCCACATCAGACCTGCAAGTCACAATAACCTGGTTTGTGAAGTGATTAGTAATGACTATTAGAATCCAGCCAGAGGGAGGATATCCAACAATTTTAATATTTTATCACCCACAACCTGCACTCAGAATGACTGCTATGGAGAAAGACTTAACACAAGAATACCTAAACTGGATCAACCATTTCAGTAACGGGTGCAACCCCTTACAGATTGGATTAGTTTAGAAAAATGTAAGTTATTTATCTTTGTTTAGTATAAGATCAATTAATCAATCAATATGCATGAGGAAACGTAGATATTAAAACAAGCTATTCTAAAACTCAACCTGCAACAAAAAGCATGCTGGGAAATATGATAATGAGGCCTCTCCCACGTCTGTTTCACTCTGAGCAAGTTAACGGAAATTAACTCAAGACAGTAGAGTAACAACAACACCACGGGATTGAAATTATTTCTTGAATTAAATGTCCTGTTCAATTGTGCTATAATCTAATTTTATTGGTCGCATACACATACTGTATTTAGCAGATGTTATTGCGGGTGTAGCGAAATGCTTGTGTTCCTAGCTCTCAAGAGTGCAGTAATATCTAACAATACACAACAATGCACACAAATCTAAAAGTAAAATAATGGAATTGAGAAATGTAGAAATATTAGTCCGGAGTATAAATATATATATATTTTTACCCTCATCAATCTACACACAATACCCCATAATGACAAAGCAAAAAAAGTTTTTTTGAAATTTTTGCAAATTTATATACCGTGGGGAGAACAAGTATTTGATAGACTGCCGATTTTGCAGGTTTTCCTACTTACAAAGCATGTAGAGGTCTGTAATTTTTATCATAGGTACACTTCAACTGTGAGAGACGGAATCTAAAACAAAAATCCAGAAAATCACATTGTATGATTTTTAAGTAATTAATTTGCATTTTATTGCATGACAAGTATTTGATACATCAGAAAAGCATAACTTAATATTTGGTACAGAAACCTTTGTTTGCAATTACAGAGATCATACGTTTCCTGTAGGTCTTGACCAGGTTTGCACACACTGCAGCAGGGATTTTGGCCCACTCCTCCATACAGACCTTCTCCAGATCCTTCAGGTTTCGGGGCTGTCGCTGGGCAATACGGACTTTCAGCTCCCTCCAAAGATTTTCTATTGGGTTCAGGTCTGGAGACTGGATAGGCCACTCCAGGACCTTGAGATGCTTCTTACGGAGCCACTTCTTAGTTGCCCTGGCTGTGTGTTTTGGGAAGACCCAGCCACGACCCATCTTCAATGCTCTTACTGAGGGAAGGAGGTTGTTGGCCAAGATCTCGCGATACATGGACCCATCCATCCTCCCCTCAATACGGTGCAGTCGTCCTGTCCCCTTTGCAGAAAAGCATCCCCAAAGAATGATGTTTCCACCTCCATGCTTCACGTTTGGGATGGTGTTCTTGGGGTTGTACTCATCCTTCTTCTTCCTCCAAACACGGCGAGTGGAGTTTAGACCAAAAAGCTATATTTTTGTCTCATCAGACCACATGACCTTCTCCCATTCCTCCTCTGGATCATCCAGATGGTCATTGGCAAACTTCGGACGGGCCTGGACATGTGCTGGCTTGAGCAGGGGGACCTTGCGTGCGCTGCAGGATTTTAATCCATGACGGCGTAGTGTGTTACTAATGGTTTTCTTTGAGACTGTGGTCCCAGCTCTCTTCAGGTCATTGACCAGGTCCTGCCATGTAGTTCTGGGCTGATCCCTCACCTTCCTCATGATCATTGATGCCCCACGAGGTGAGATCTTGCATGGAGCCCCAGACCGAGGGTGATTGACCGTCATCTTGAACTTCTTCCATTTTCTAATAATTGCGCCAACAGTTGTTTCCTTCTCACCAAGCTGCTTGCCTATTGTCCTGTAGCCCATCCCAGCCTTGTGCAGGTCTACAATTTTATCCCTGATGTCCTTACACAGCTCTCTGGTCTTGGCCATTGTGGAGAGGTTGGAGTCTGTTTGATTGAGTGTGTGGACAGGTGTCTTTTATACAGGTAACGAGTTCAAACAGGTGTAGTTAATACAGGCAATGAGTGGAGAACAGGAGGGCTTCTTAAAGGAAAACCAACAGGTCTGTGAGAGCCGGAATTCATACTGGTTGGTAGGTGATCAAATACTTATGTCATGCAATAAAATTGTGGTCCTCTGTAGCTCAGCTGGTAGAGCACGGCGCTTGTAACGCCAAGGTAGTGGGTTCGATCCCCGGGACCACCCATACACAAAAAAAATGTATGCATGCATGACTAAGTCGCTTTGGATAAAAGCGTCTGCTAAATGGCATATTATTATTTATTATTAAAATGCAAATTAATATGATTTTCTGGATTTTTGTTTTAGATTCCGTCTCTCACAGTTGAAGTGTACCTATGATAAAAATGACAGACCTCTACATGCTTTGTAAGTAGGAAAACCTTGAAATGTTTCTACAACTTGATTGTAGTCCACCTGTGGTAAATTCAATTGATTGGACATGATTTGGAAAGGCACACACCTGTCTATATAAGGGCCCACAGTTGACAGTGCATGTCAGAGCAAAAACCAAGCCATGAGGTCGAAAGAATTGTCCGTAGATTGTGTCGAGAAACAGATCTGGGGAAGGGTACCAAAACATTTCTGCAGCATTGAAGGTCCCCAAGAATACAGTGGCCTCCACCATTCTTAAATTGAAGAAGTTTGGAACCACCAAGACTTCCTAGAGCTGGCCGACCGGTCAACCTGAGCAATCGGGGGAGAAGGGCCTTGGTCAGGGAGGTGACCAAGAACCCAATGGTCACTCTGACAGAGCTCCAGAGTTCCTCAGTGGAGATGGGAGAACCTTCCAGAAGGACAACCATCTCTGCAGCACTCCACCAATCAGGCCTTTATTGTAGAGTGGCTAGACGGAAGCCACTCCTCGGTAAAAGACACATGACAGCCCGCTTGGAGTTTGTCAAAAGGCACTTAAAGGACTCTCAAACCATGAGAAAAAAGATTATCTGGTCTGATGAAACCAAGATTGAACTCTTTGGCCTGAATGCCAAGCGTCACGTCTGGAGGAAACCTGGCACCATCCCTACGGTGAAGCACGGTGGTGGCAGCATCATGCTGCGGGGATGTTTTTCAGCGGCATGGACTGGGAGACTAGTCAGGATCGAGGGAAAGATGAATGGAGCAAAGTACAGAGAGATCCTTGATCAAAACCTGCTCCAGAGCGCTCAGGACCTCAGACTGGGGTGAAGGTTCACCTTCCAACAAGTCTCTGAATGTCCTTGAGTGGCCCAGCCAGAGCCCGGACATCTCTGGAGAGACCTGAAAATAGCTGTGCAGCGACACTCCCCATCCAACCTGACAGATCTTGAGGGGATCTGCAGAGAAGAATGGGAGAAACTCCCCAAATACAGGTGTGCCAAGCTTGTAGCGTCATACCCAAGAAGACTCGAGGCTGTAATCGCTACCAAAGGTGCTTCAACAAAGTACTGAGTAAAGGGTCTGAATACTTATGTAAATGTGATATTTCATAATTTTTTTGTTTTTATACATTTGCTAAAATTTCTACAAACCTGTTTTTGCTGTAATGGCTGTAATGTAACAAAATGTGGAAAAACTCAAGGGGTCTGAATACTTTCTGAATGCACTCTGCAATAGTTGAATAGGATGGCCTTGACTAGAATACAGCATATACATATGAAATGGCTAAAACAGTATGTAAACATTATTAAAGTGACCAGTGTTCCATTATTAAAGTGACCAGTGTTCCATGTCTATGTACATAGGGCAGCAGCCTCTAAGGTGTAGGGTTGATTAACCGGGTGGTAGCCGGCTGGTGACAGTGATTAAGTTCAGGGCAGGGTACTGGGTGCAGGCCAGCTAGTGAAGGCTAGTTAACCGTCTGATGGCCTTGAGATTGAAGCTTTTTTTCAGTCTGCTTTGATGCACCTGTACTGACCTCGCCTTCTGGATGATAGCGGGATGAACAGGCCGTGGCTCGGGTGGCTGAGGTCCTTGATGATCTCCTTGGCCTTCCTGTGTCACCGGGTGCTGTAGATGTCCTGGAGGACAGGCAGTGTGTCCCCGGTGATGCATTGGGCAGACTGCACCACCCTCTGAAGAGCCCTGCGGTTGCGGACGGTGCAGTTGCCGTACCAGGTGGTGATACAGTCCAACAGAATGCTCTCAATGATGCATCTGTAAAAGTTTGTGAGGGTCTTAGGGGCCAAGCCAAATTTCTTCAGCCTCCTGAGGTTGAAGAGGCGCTGTTGAGCCTTCTTCACCACACTGTCTGTGTGGGTGAACCATTTCAGATTGTCAGTGATGTGTACGCCGAGGAACTTGAAGATTTTCACCTTCTCCACTACGGTCCCATCGATGTGGATAGGGGCGTGCTCCCTCTGCTGTCTCCTGAAGTCCATGATAAGCTCCTTCATTTTGTTGACATTGAGGGAGAGGTTATTTTTCTGTCACTACTCCTCCAGGGCCCTCACCTCCTCCCTGTAGGTTGTCTCGTTGTTGTTGGTAAACAGGCCTACTACTGTTGTGTCGTCTGCAAACTTGATGATTTGAGTTGGAGGCGTGCGTGGCCACGCAGTCATGGATGAACAGGGAGTACAGGAGGGGGCTGAACACGCACGCTTTTGGAGCCCCTGTGTTGAGGATCAGCGTAGTGGAGGTGCTGTTGCCTACCTTCACCACCTGGGGGTGGCCCAGCAGGAAGTCTAGGACCAAGTTGCACAGGGCGGGGTTCAGACCCAGGGCCTCGAGCTTAATGATGAGCTTGGAGGGTTGAATGCTGAGCTGTAGTCAGTGAACGACATTCTTACATAGGTATTCCTCTTGTCCAGATGGGATAGGGCAGTGTGCTGTGCGATGGCAATTGCATCATCCGTGGATCTATTGTGGCGGTATGCAAATTGCGGTTGGTCTAGGGTGTCGGGTAAGGTGGAGGTGATATGATCCTTAACTAGCCTCTCAAAGCACTTCATGATGACAGAAGTGAGTGCTACGGGGCGATAGTCATTTAGTTCAGTTACCTTCGCTTTTTTGGGTGCATTAACAATGGTGGACATTTTGAAGCAAGTGGGGACAGCAGAAGGTAAGGTGACAGACATTCCTAACACTGATCTGAATAAAAGGCATGGAAAGTCACATCAATTTCTAATGTCTAAATGCACTCTAAACAGGATGATGGGAAAGTAAACACTAGTGTTTAAAATCTGAACACTTAGGAGATATAGTTGTTCTCCTGGTTAGAAACGGACTATTATGTTTAATCTAGCATTAAGGACGCACACAGACATTTAGGTTATAAACATGTCACATGTTTCATGATTTGACAGTCCACTGATCTATTCAGCATGCATTACACTGAGCGTTCTCGCTATGATCAGATGACAGAGGAATAGAAATCACTGTGTAAGGAGGAGACCATCTCAGTTAATCCCCTTTGCTTCATTAAAAACAGATAGAATAGGATTAGAGAGCTGCATGTAAATATACATCATTCCTGGAGAAATTGAAACAGCTTAGAGATAAATGTATCATCAGGGAGACACAAACATAATCAAAATAGAAATTAATTAAATTCCCTTTATGAAGAATTGCCTGTTATTAGCCAGAATTACAACTGAACTACAATATATCAATTGGTTGAACCAATTGTTGGGATTATCATGTGTGTCTATTCTCTCTCTCTCTCTCTCTCTCTCTCTCTCTCTCTCTCTCTCTCTCTCTCTCTCTCTCTCTCTCTCTCTCTCTCTCTCTCTCTCTCTCTCTCTCTCTCTCTCTCTCTCTTCATCTTTCTCACACACACGAGCTGAGAAGTCATTTCAGCCAGGCAAAGCTGCCCTCCTATTTTTCAATCAGCTGATTGTGATTCCTCCTCAAAGGACCCCCTACTGAGCGGAGCAGCACAATTTGATGAAAGATTCAGGTTTCCTAAAAGCTAATAATGTAGGACATCAAAGATCAACGCGGGAGCCTTCATCTGCCACTGATCAGAGGGATGTAAGGCTGTGTGTGCGGTGGTGTCCTGGTCCTTAGGACTGTGTGTGGTGTGTCTCTGTAGGTGCGTGAGGTAGACCGACTTCTGGCATGTGCCTTCATTAGGCCTAGCAGAGAGAGGAGAGAAGGCCCCTTGCTCCCCTAACAAACAGGAACGCTATGAATACAACTACACAGGGATATGGCTCGCATATTAAATAAATAGGCCAACTTCAATTGTCACATTAAGTGTATACCAGAAGCTCAGCTTGTAGCAATATATAGAGGGTAGTAATGCTTTAACTGCATAATAAGGTTGCACAAGCACAATGAGAACACGTAACTGCATAATAAGGTTGCACAAGCTCAATAAGAACATGTAACTGCATAATAAGGTTGCACAAGCACAATGAGAACATGTAACTGCATAATACGGTTGCACAAGCTCAATAAGAACATGTAACTGCATAATAAGGTTGCACAAGCTCAATAAGAACATGTAACTGCATAATAAGGTTGCACAAGCACAATGAGAACATGTAACTGCATAATAAGGTTACACAAGCTCAATAAGAACATTGTATTCAGGCTATTACCACTGGAACAACCTGGAACAAATACAATTGAGAAAGAATATAACCTCCTACATTTTGCCATTATTGACTTATATATTTGCTGTTGGTTGGTTGTACACTACAAATACATTCCATGATACTTACATTTGTTTTTTAATTTGACAATCCGGTATAGGTTTTTCTTTTCATGGTACTGTAAACAGCTTGCTTTAGCAAATGTCCCTATACTCAGTTAGATTCTTGTCTCTCAAAGTCAATGAACAATATAGCAACTGCAGTGTTGTGTAGTGTACAACCAACCAACAACAGATATATAAGTCAATATTGGCAAAAAGTAGGAGGTTATATTCTTTCTCAAATGTATTTGTTCCAGGTTGTTCCATCGGTAATAGCCTGAATACGAGTATATGACACGACTTTAATTGCTTGAGTTAACAAGGTTAGCTCCACTCCACCACCTTTTAAGCTGAAGCAAATCAGAGCCGGTGTATTCACCGCCTATCCCAATAAACCTTTCACCCAAAGGCTAGTGCCAGAGCATACATCTAGGTAATAACAGCAATATTGGAGTGGATATAAATTGTAAATCCTTAAATGATGTTTTTTCAGTGTGCTGAGTGACTTCATAGGGGTCGGGAGACCCCGCTCTTCAAAGAGCATATTTCCCCCGAAATGTCAGAGAGAATGAGAGAAGTGTAGGACTAATGGATTACTATACAATACATCCCCGCTTGTGAGAGAAGACAGATATATCTCATCACCTGTATCGCTGCCTGGCGGTGATAACAGAAAGAGCGATGTTCAAGCTACATATTGTGTGGGCGGCAGGTAGCCTAGCTGTTAAGAGCGTTGGGCCAGTAACCGAAAGGTCACTGGTTCGAATCTCCCGAGCCGGCTAGTTGAGAAATCTGTCTGCTAAATGACTAAAATGTTAAATGTGTGAGGGCTACACAGCCAGGAAGCAGTTGTAAAATGTTGATTCTTACTGAACTATACCTCATTGATTTGTAGAGGGTCCGCAATCCAAAAATATATATTTCTATGCAATTGAGTATTTATTCATTTATAGACAACACGAGCAAAAACAAATATTTGTGTGTGTGTGTGTGTGTGTGCCCTTATAGAAATACTACATGAATTTCACGTGATAACATGTGATCGCATGTAAAAGCAACATGTGATAACATAAAACTACTCATGTGGAAACATGATCTCATGTGAAATAAATGTGACAACATGGGGATGCAACATTTCAAAAAAATTGATTTTCACATGTGAATGTTTTTTCACATGTGAAACTGTAATTCACATTTGAGGTGAAAACAAGTTATTCTCCTCACATGTGAAAATGTGGTGCTAACATGTGAACTCTAAATGTAATACATATGGTTTCACATGTGAACAACTGACCTCATGTCTCTTTTTTTTTTATAATAATTTTTTTAGCTCAACATGTGAAAACAGCTATTTCACATTCCTCTGCACATTCATTAAACTATAATACATCTCTGCACTTAGCAAAAGAGTGCCATCTGCACTGCTATTTTAGTTATCAGTTAATCTGACTATTCTCTCATCATTGATTTAATTTACTTATTTCAGAAATTTGAGGGTTTTCTGTATAATTGTCTAATGTTGGTGGGGAATATTATTCTGTTTTAATGTTACTCCTGAATCACTACACACACAAAAATAATGGTTCTAAATCAGTGGTTCTCAATCCTGGTCCTGGGGACCCAAAGGGGTGCACATTTTGTTTTTTGCTCTAGCACTACACACCTGATTCAAATCATCAAAGCTTGATGATGAGTTGATCATTTTAATCAGCTTTGGGTCCCCAGGACCAGGATTGAGAACCACTGTTCTAAATCACACATTAGGAATGTGCCCAAAATAGCTTTTTACCGCCTGAGGAACATTGCCAAGGTGCGGCCGTTTCACTCTCCGGCTGATACAGAGCGACTCATCTATGCTTTTTTTACAAGCAGGCTTGACTACTGTAATGCTCTTCTGTCTGGTCTAACCAAGAAAGCCATTGGTCAACTGCCAAACATACAGAATGCTGCCGCACGGGTACTGACCAAAACCAGACGGAGAGCACACATTATACCGGTTTTAAGGTCTCTGCTCTGGCTGCCTGTGAGTTTTAGAATAGATTTTAAGATTCTTCTATTGGTTTTTAAATCAATCCACAATTGTGCACCCCAATACATGTCAGACATGCTTTTAAGTTATGTACCCAGTAGGTCCCTCAGGTCCTCTGGCAGTGGCCTTTTAACTATCCCAAAGCCTAGGACCAAGAGGCATGGAGATGCAGCCTTTAGTTACTATGCCCCCAGCCTCTGGAATAGCCTGCCAGAGAACCTGAGGGGGGCCGAAACTGTGGACATATTTAAAAGAGAGTATAAAAACACACCTTTTTAGCTTTGCTTTTCCTTAGGGTGCTTTTTAGTTGTTCAGTTTTTATTGTTATTCTTTTGTTTTTTATCCTTTTACAGTGGGGAAAAAAAGTATTTAGTCAGCCACCAATTGTGCATGTTCTCCCACTTAAAAAGATGAGAGAGGCCTGTAATTTTCATCATAGGTACACGTCAACTATGACAGACAAAATGAGAAAAAAAAATCCAGAAAATCACATTGTAGGATTTTTTATGAATTTATTTGCAAATTATGGTGGAAAATAAGTATTTGGTCAATAACAAAAGTTTCTCAATACTTTGTTATATACCCTTTGTTGGCAATGACACAGGTCAAACGTTTTCTGTAAGTCTTCACAAGGTTTTCACACACTGTTGCTGGTATTTTGGCCCATTCCTCCATGCAGATCTCCTCTAGAGCAGTGATGTTTTGGGGCTGTTGCTGGGCAACACGGACTTTCAACTCCCTCCAAAGATTTTCTATGGGGTTGAGATCTGGAGACTGGCTAGGCCACTCCAGGACCTTGAAATGCTTCTTACGAAGCCACTCCTTCGTTGCCCGGGCGGTGTGTTTGGGATCATTGTCATGCTGAAAGACCCAGCCACGTTTCATCTTCGATGCCCTTGCTGATGGAAGGAGGTTTTCACTCAAAATCTCACGATACATGGCCCCATTCATTCTTTCCTTTACACGGATCAGTCGTCCTGGTCCCTTTGCAGAAAAACAGCCCCAAAGCATGATGTTTCCACCCCCATGCTTCACAGTAGGTATGGTGTTCTTTGGATGCAACTCAGCATTCTTTGTCCTCCAAACACGACGAGTTGAGTTTTTACCAAAAAGTTCTATTTTGGTTTCATCTGACCATATGACATTCTCCCAATCCTCTTCTGGATCATCCAAATGCACTCTAGCAAACTTCAGACGGGCCTGGACATGTACTGGCTTAAGCAGGGGGACACGTCTGGCACTGCAGGATTTGAGTCCCTGGCGGCGTAGTGTGTTACTGATGGTAGGCTTTGTTACTTTGGTCCCAGCTCTCTGCAGGTCATTCACTAGGTCCCCCCGTGTGGTTCTGGGATTTTTGCTCACCGTTCTTGTGATCATTTTGACCCCATGGGGTGAGATCTTGCGTGGAGTACTCAGAGCATGTGCTGACCAACTGGCAAGTGTCTTCACTGACATTTTCAACATGTCCCTGACTGAGTCTGTAATACCAACATGTTTCAAGCAGACCACCATAGTCCCCGTGCCCAAGGACTCTAAGATAACCTGCCTAAATGACTACCGACCCGTAGCACTGACGTCTGTAGCCATGAAGTGCTTTGAAAGGCTGGTCATGGCTCACATCAACAGCATTATCCCAGAAACCCTAGACCCACTCCAATTTGCATACCGCCCCAACAGATCCACAGATGATGCAATCTCTATTGCACTCCACACTGCCCTTTCCCACCTGGACAAGAGGAACACCTACGTGAGAATGCTATTCATTGACTACAGCTCAGAATTCAACACCATAGTGCCCTCTAAGCTCATCACTAAGCTAAGGATCCTGGGACTAAACACCTCCCTCTGCAACTGGATCCTGGACTTCCTTCCTGACGGGCCGCCCCCAGGTGGTAAGGGTAGGTAACAACACATCTGCCACACTGATCCTCAACACGGGGGCCCCTCAGGGGTGCGTGCTCAGTCCCCTCCTGTACTCTCTGTTCACCCATGACTGCATGGCCAGGCACGACTCCAACACCATCATTAAGTTTGCCGACGACACAACAGTGGTAGGCCTGATCACCGACAACGATGAGACAGCCTATAGGGAGGAGGTCAGAGACCTGGCCGTGTGGTGCCAGGACAACAACCTCTCCCTCAACGTGACCAAGACAAAGGAGATGATTGTGGACTACAGGAAAAAAAAGAGGAATGAGCACGCCCCCATTCTCATCGACGGGGCTGTAGTGGAACAGGTTGAGAGCTTCAAGTTCCTTGGTGTCCACATCACCAATGAACTATCATGGTCCAAACACACCAAGACAGTCGTGAAGAGGGCACGACAAAGCCTATTCCCCCTCAGGAGACAGAAAAGATTTGGCATGGGTCCTCAGATCCTCAAAAAATTCTACAGCTGCACCATCGAGAGCATCCTGACTGGTTGCATCACCGCCTGGTATGGCAACTGCTTGGCCTCCGACCGCAAGGCACTACAGAGGGTAGTGCGTACGGCCCAGTACATCACTGGGGCCAAGCTTCCTGCCATCCAGGACCTCTATACCAGGCGGTGTCAGAGGAAGGCCCTCAAAATTGTCAAAGACTCCAGCCACCCTAGTCATAGACTGTTCTCTCTGCTACCGCACGGCAAGCGGTACCGGAGTGCCAAGTCTAGGTCCAAAATACTTCTCAACAGCTTCTACCCCCAAGCCATAAGACTCCTGAACAGCTAATCATGGCTACCCGGACTATTTGCACTGCCCCCCCACCCCATCCTTTTTACGCTGCTGCTACTCTGTTAATTATTTATGCATAGTCACTTTAACTCTACCCACATGTACATATTACCTCAACTACCTCAACTAGCCGGTGCCCCCGCACATTGAATCTGCAACGGTACTTCTGCTCTTTTTTTTCTCAACACTTTTTTTGTTTTTGTTTTATTTTTACTTTTTTTGTTAAAAATAAATGCACTGTTGGTTAAGGGCTGTAAGTAAGCATTTCACTGTAATGTCTGCACCTGTTGTATTCGGCGCATGTGACCAATAAAATTTGATTTGATTTGATTTGATCGAGGGTTCTTGTATGTCTTCCATTTCCTAATAATTGCTCCCACAGTTGATTTCTTCAAACCAAGCTGCGTACCTATTGCAGATTCAGTCTTCCCAGCCAGGTGCAGGTCTACAATTTTGTTTCTGGTGTCCTTTGACAGCTCTTTGGTCTTGGCCATAGTGGAGTTTGGAGTGTGACTGTTTGAGGTTGTGGACAGGTGTCTTTTATACTGATAACAAGTTCAAACAGGTGCCATTAATACAGGTAACGAGTGGAGGACAGAGGAGCCTCTTAAAGAAGAAGTTACAGGTCTGTGAGAGCCAGAAATCTTGCTTGTTTGTAGGTGAGCAAATACTTATTTTCCACCATAATCAGATCCAAGATGGCGTAGTAGTGCAGTTCTGTTTTTGTCGTGTGTCTGTAAATAGCCTGTAAATACCCTGTTTTTTTTTTTATTTTTCGTACATATTTCGCTATCAGACTTTTCATCCTTCTACAAAATATACTTTCCTGCAACCCGCCTCACTCAATGTGGAACGGATTCTATTATTGACTTACCTTTTATCTAGAATCTCCAGTTGAAACTAGCTAGCCAGCTAACTAGCTACTTGCTATTAGCCACAGTTAGCGGTATTTCACCCAGAACATTGGATTTTTTTTCTGCGGGATTAATTTTAATCACTGGACATTAATCACCGGATCGCAACTAGCTAGCCGCAACCGAATGGATGTTGCTGTCTGGCTAATCACCACTGCCCCCGATGCAAGCACCAGTTAGCCTCGAGCTAGCCTAGATCCAGGCTCATATCTACCTCTAGGTGTACCGGACGGGAGTAGCCAGCTAACTAGCTACTTGCTATCAGCTACCGTTAGCGGTTTTTCACCATTGTCCGTGGCCTGCACCACTCACCAGCCAGCTCAAGTCTGGACTATTATTCGGCCAGTCTGCACAGCGTGTTATCGACGCAGAACATATCAGTTTTTCTGCCGGAATCACTGAATCACTGGACCTTTAACTCCGGATTCATCGCTACCAGCTAGCTGCAACAAAATGGACGCTGTGGTCTGGCTAATCATCCTGAGCTAGGCCCATCTCCCGGCTATCTACCTCTCTGTCAACCGGACGGGACCACCTAGTGTTGACACGGAGCCCCGCCGATCCTACACGACTGGTCTGCCGACGAAATCGTCTGATGTGGTTACGACGTCGACCACGAAGATTCCATCTGCTAGCCCCGGCCCGCTAGCACACGCTAGCCGTGGCCTCTTACTCGCTAGTGCTTTAGCAGCCTCCGAACTATCCTATTGCTGTTCACCGGACCTTATGATAACTCAGCTATACAGCTGATGTCTGCTGGACTGTTCCTTTTTACGGTACTACATCCTGTTTATGTTTAGCCTCAGCCCAAACATGGTTAGCTTATTGTTGTTTCGGTTATTTATAATTGTACTATTTCACTGTAGATCCCCCAGCCCAGCTAAACCTGCCTTAGATAGCTCCTTTGTCCCACCCCCCATACACGCAGAGACCGACTCAATTGGTGCCTCCAGAGATGCTATCTCTTTCATTGTTACCCAACGCTTAGGTTTACCTCCACTTTACTCATATCCTTCCATATCCTTGTCTGTACATAATGCCCTGAATCTTTTCTACAACACCCGGAAATCTGCCCCCTTTATTCTATGTACGCAACGCACTAAAAGACCAGTTCTTAAAGCCTTAAGCCGTATCCTTATTCTAGTCCTCCTCTGTTCCTCTGGTAATGTAGAGGCTAACCCAGGCCCTGCAGCCCTCAGTATCACTCCTACTCCCCAGGCGCTATCATTTGCTGACTTCTGTAATCGCAAAAGTCTTGGTTTCTTGCACGTAAATATCAGAAGTCTACTTCCTAAGTTTGAGTTATTCACTGCGTTAGCACACTCCACCAACCCTGATGTTCTAGCAGTGTCTGAATCCTGGCTCAGGAAGGCCACCAAAAATTCTGAAATTTCCATCCCCAACTATAACATTTTCCGTCTAGATAGAACTGCCAAAGGGGGTGGAGTTGCAATCTACTGTAGAGATAGCCTGCAGAGCTCTATCATACTATCCAGGTCTGTGCCCAAACAGTTTGAGCTTCTACTTCTAAAAATCCACCTTTCCAGAAATAAGTCTCTCACTGTTGCCGCTTGCTACAGACCCCCCTCAGCCCCCAGCTGTGCCCTGGACACCATATGTGAATTGATTGCCCCCAATTTATCCTCAGAGTTCGTACTGCTTGGTGACCTAAATTGGGATATGCTTAATACCCCAGCCATCCTACAATCCAATCTAGATGCCCTCAATCTCACGCAAATTATCAACGAACCTACCAGGTACAACCCTAAATCCGTAAACATGGGTACCCTCATAGATATCATCCTGACTAACATACCCTCTAAATACACCTCAGCTGTCTTCAACCAGGATCTCAGCGATCACTGCCTTATTGCCTGCGTCCGTAACGGGTCCGCGGTCAAACGACCACCCCTCATCACTGTCAAACGCTCCCTAAAACACTTTAGCGAGCAGGCCTTCCTAATTGACCTGGTTCAGGTATCCTGGATGGATATAGATCTCATTCCGTCAGTAGAGGATGCCTGGTTGTTCCTTAAAAGTAATTTCCTCTCAATCTTAAATAAACATGCCCCATTCAAAAAATACAGAACTAAGAACCGATATAGCCCCTGGTTCTCCTCAGACTTGACTGCCCTTGACCAGCACAAAAACATCCTGTGGCGTACTGCATTAGCATCAAATAGCCCCCGCGATATGCAACTTTTCAGGGAAGTTAGGAACTAATATACACAAGCAGTCAGGAAAGCAAAGGCTAACTTTTTCAAACAGAAATTTGCATCCTGTAGCACTAACTCCAAAAAGTTTTGGGACACTGTAAAGTCCATGGAGAATAAGAGCACTTCCTCCCAGTTGCCCACTGCACTGAGGCTAGGAAACACTATCGCCACCGATAAATCTACAATAATCGAGAATTTCAACAAGCATTTTGCTACAGCTGGCCATGCTTTCCATCTGGCTACCACTACCCCGGCCACCAACTCTGCACCCTCCGCTGCAACTTGCCCATGCCCCCCCCGCTTCTCCTTCACACAAATTCAGACAGCTGATGTTCTGAAAGAGCTGCAAAATCTGGACCCCTACAAATCAGCTGGGCTAGACAATCTGGACCCTTTCTTTCTAAAACTAGCCGCCGAAATTGTCGCAACCCCTATTACTAGTCTGTTCAACCTCTCTTTCATAACATCTGAGATCCCCAAAGATTGGAAAGCTGCCGCGGTCATCCCCCTCTTCAAAGGGGGTGACACTCTAGATCCAAACTGCTACAGACCTATATCCATCCTGCCCTGCCTTTCGAAAGTATTTGAAAGCCAAGTTAACAAACAGATCACCGACCATTTCGAATACCACCGTACCTTCTCCGCTATGCAATCCGGTTTCCGAGCTGGTCATGGGTGCACTTCAGCCACACTCAAGGTCCTAAACGATATTATAACCGCGATTGATAAAAGACAGTACTGTGCAGCCGTCTTCATCGACCTGGCCAAGGCTTTCGACTCTGTCAACCACCGCATTCTTATTGACAGACTAAATAGCCTTGGTTTCTCAAATGACTGCCTCGCCTGGTTCACCAACTACTTCTCAGATAGAGTTCAGTGTGTCAAATCGGAGGGCCTGTTGTCTGGACCTATGGCAGTCTCTATGGGGGTGCCACAGGGTTCAATTCTTGGGCCGACACTTTTCTCAGTGTCTATCAATGATGTCGCTCTTGCTGCTGGTGACTCTCAGATCCACCTCTACGCAGACGACACCATTTTGTATACATCTGGCCCTTCATTGGACACTGTGTTAACAAACCTCCAAACGAGCTTCAATGCCATACAACACTCCTTCAGTAGCCTCCAACTGCTCTTAAACACTAGTAAAACTAAATGCATGCTTTTCAATCGAACGCTGCTGGCACCCGCCCACCCGACTAGAATCACCACTCTCGACGGGTCTGACCTAGAGTATGTGGACAACTACAAATACCTAGGTGTCTGGTTAGACTGTAAACTCTCCTTCCAGACTCACATTAAGAATCTCCAATCCAAAGTTAAATCTAGAATCGGCTTCCTATTTCGCAACAAAGCCTCCTTCACTCATGCTGCCAAACATGCCCTCGTAAAACTGACTATCCTACCGATCCTTGACTTCGGCGATGTCATTTACAAAATAGCCTCCAACACTCTACTCAGCAAACTGGATGTAGTCTATCACAGTGCCATCCGTTTTGTCTCCAAAGCCCCATACACTACCCACCACTGTGACCTGTACGCTCTTGTTGGCTGGTCCTCACTACATGTTCGTCGTCAAACCCACTGGCTCCAGGCCATCTATAAATCACTGCTAGGCAAATCCCCGCCTTATCTTAGCTCATTGGTCACCATAGCAGCACCCACCCGTAGTCTGCGCTCCAGCAGGTATATCTCACTGATCATTCCCAAAGCCAACACCTCCTTTGGCCGCCATTCCTTCCAGTTCTCTGCTGCCAATGACTGGAACGAATTGCAAAAATCTCTGAAGCTGGAGACTCTTATCTCCCTCACTAACTTTAAGCATCAGTTGTCAGAGCACCTTACCGATCACTGCACCTGTACACAGCCCATCTGAAATTTGCCCACCCAACTACCTCATCCCTATATTGTTATTTATTTTGCTATTTTGCACCCCAGTATCACTATTTGCACATAATCTCTTGCACATCTAGCATTCCAGTGTTAATACTATTGTAATTATTTTGCACTATAGCCTATTTATTGCCTTACCTCCATAACTTGCTACATTTGCACCACTGTATATATATTTTCTGTTGTATTTTTGACTTTATGTTTTTTTTTTACCCCATATGTAACTCTGTGTTGTTTTTTTTCGCACTGCTTTGCTTTATCTTGGCCAGGTCGCAGTTGTAAATGAGAACTTGTTCTCAACTGGCTTACCTGGTTAAATAAAGGTGAAATAAATAAATAAAATATATATATATATATACACACACACATTCTTTGTCCCGAGAGGCACTCCCTGACTTAGTTTCACAATATTATAACATAACAACAACAATTTCGCTCTCCATCCTCTTTCATAAGCTATTCTGATTTCTCAGACTAGACTTCCTCATTCCCCAAAACAGTTATGTTCTAACCCCATGATTGAAACCGCAACCGTTACTCTTTAGCAATGGTACCTAACCTGTTTACCCACTATCTGGAGACAACAGTCTAAGCCTATAATGAAAAACATTTGCTTTAACACATTATGCAATATTGGTTAACTAGTACATTATAATTAAAACAAGAAGATTTCACAACTCTATTTAAGGGTGGAACATTTAGTCATTACTTTTTAACCTGTATATATTTAATTTCTATATCAGTCATGTAGTGTATGTCAAAGTGTGTAAAATATGTGAGTTGAAACACTGTAAGCACTGTTTGTGTGTGTATCCTAATGACTCATTTTTGTTTGCAGGACATAACCTGTGAAAACTCATGTGAAAAATATTCACGTGAAAATGTCAATACACATGTTAAAGGTTATGTGAATGCATTTTTGGTTTTTGAAACACTTCACATGTGATGATATTTCATATTAAGTTTCACATGTGGATTTTAACATGTGATCACACAACTGTTCACATGTGGATTCAAATTTTCACATCTGAATATTTTTTGCATGAGATTTCACAGGTTATGCCCCGCAAACAAAAATAAAATATAATCACAATTGAAGTGTTTCAAAAACACATGGTTTCACATGTGAAAATCCATGTGAAACTTTATGTGTAATATCATCACGTGAAGTGTTCCAAAAACAAATGGTTTCACATGATTACACATGTGGAATAAAATTTCATGTGGAAATTTCACGTGAAATCATGTGGTTTTTCCGTAAGGGTGATGCCCTCTGGTGTTTCAAATGAGCATTAACGGCAAGCACTGCGACTCACCGAAGCATATCACAGCATACCGCAAGCTATACTGCAGGATGATGCAACTTTTAAATGAGGAACCACTGTGGGTGTGTGTGGCATGGGGTCTCGTAGGTCAAAGTGAAAGTCAGAGTATGCCTCCGCATACACTTGAATTGGAGAGATGCTGCATATTCACATTATACACTCCCAATACACATCACACGCACACACATGCACGCACACACACACACTGTCTCTGATCAGTGTAAAGGGAAGAACTGTCGGTCATGGGAGGAGGAGAGGGCAATATCATGCTGTGTCCCTACACTGAAGGATGGCTGTCATTGCCTTAAATGAAAGAGTGTGACTCTGAAACAATGTGTGTACTGCCGCCCATCGCTCATCTCCTTCCCTTTGATTTGCTCTTATTGTACTCCTTTCCTCTGCCTCTGCCTGCCAGTGTACGGCTGTACTGTGCTATGAGTGATGAACTAGCCAGTGAACACTATGCTGTGGATGCAGCCCGGGCCTTGTTGAATAGCTATATGAATTTCAATTGCAGTTCAAGGAAATGCAGAGACCTTGGGTGGACTTTCAACGACCCTTGTCAGTGCCCCATCGATTTCTTTCATTGTTGGAAACCTGGAAATCAAGGCTGAAACATTGGAGAAATTGAGAAATGTCCCTATTCAGCTTTCTCATTTTCAAACAATGATGGAATAGATTGACATTTGTATCATTAAGAATACAGCATATATATATTTTTTATTCTGTTACGAAAAAGCGTTTTATATTGAGACCATATTTTTTTTTGCTGACATTTTTCAATTGATTAAATTCCTGAATCCATCCCCGTGGGGCATATTTGGATGGTATTTGAACGGCCTTCTCAGCTGTGTGGTCATAACCATTATCTTGTCAAACGACTCTCTAAGATGAAAATCGTTGTCTTGTCTTTAGCTCTGTATTTCATTAAAACCCACTCTCTTTATATTTAAATGTTTCATTTTCCATCTGGGTGTTATTGCCTCACTCCCATTTCACCCTCTGGTATGTAGGCACTTAGGAAACTTAAAACAAAACATTTGCACATTTAAAAACACACTTCATGCCACACTCCCTCTGCAGTCATTCTTAGATCAGTAATGATATTCTTGATAAGTGTGGGAGCTCGAAAAATATCCTCATCTTAAAGTTAAGCAACTTAAAAAGTTACTGTTAAAAAGTATGGGTCTAAATATTTTTTTGGGTTGAAAAACGTAGCATTTTCCTCATGCTGTGCTCAACTGCCATGCCATGGTTCTGTCCTACGCAACAGGGCACTATCATCACCAATAAATCACTATCATCCACAGGAGGCTGCTGAGGGGAGGATGGCTCATAATAATGGCTGGATCATTGCGAATTGAATGGTGTCAAACACATGGAAACCAAGTGTTCGATACCATTGCACTGATTCCGCTTCAGCCATTACCACAAGCTCGTCCTCCCCAATAAGGTGCCACCAACCTCCTGTGCTATCATCACTAAAGATTTATCATGGTCCACACACATCCACACAGTTGTGAAGAGGGCACATCTGCATCTCTTCCCCCTCAGGTATCATGTTTCAGGAGAAGACCCAGATGCAGACAGTGTCAAAGTAGCAAAAGTTTATTACAAAAACAGGGGGCAGGCAAATGACAGGTCAAGGGCAGGCAGAGGTCAGTAATCCAGATCATAGTCCAAAAGGTACAGAACGGCAGGCAGTCTCAGGGTCAGGGCAGGCAGAGTTCAATAATCCAGGGTGGTGTGACAAGGTACAGAACGGCAGGCAGGCTCAGGGCAGGCAGAATGGTCAAAACTAGAAAACTGGAACTTGAGAAAGACAGGAGCAAGGGGAAAAACGCAGGTAGGCTTGACGAAACAAAACGAACTGGCAACAGACAAACAGAGAACTCTGGTATAAATACACTGGGGATAATGGGGAAGATGGGCGACACCTGGAGGGGGGTGGAGACAATAATAAAGACAGGTGAAACAGATTAGGGTGTGACAGTACCCCTCCCTCTAGGGACGCCACCTGGCGTCCTACCTGGGCGCATACCTGGTTGACCGGGGTGCCGGTGTTGAAACTCAGCGATGAGGCCTGGGTCCAATATGTCCCTAGCGGGGACCCAGCAACTCTCCTCCGGACCATAACCCTCCCAGTCAACCAGGTAGTGGAATCCCCTGCCCATAGGTTGAACCTTCAGGAGATGCCTCACCGTGTACGCCGGTTGGCCGCCGATGAGACGAGGGAGAGGGTTGGGCCTGGAAACAGGAGACAAAGGGCTGTGAGACATTGGTTTGATCCTTGACACATGAAAAGTGGGATGTATATGTAGGGTACGGGGCAACAGAAGACGAACAGCAGAGGGGCTAATGATCTTGGAGATGGGGAAAGGGCCGATAAATCGGGGGGGAATGTTTGCGGGACTCCACCAGGAGGGGCAGATCACGGGTGGACAGCCATACCTTCTGCCCGAGACGATACCGGGGTCCGGTGGCGGTCCACTTGTCGTCGATACCTGGAGGTGGTCTTGAGAAGAGCCGACTGGGCTCTCCTCCAGGTACGCCGACAGCGGCGGACGAAGGTATGCCGACCTCTTCCTCTTTCTCCGGGAAGAGCGGGGGCTGATAACCCAGGGAACACTCAAAGGGCGAAAGACCCGCGGCAGAACAGGGAAGGGTGTTGCGGGCGTATTCGACCCACACTAGTTGCTGGCTCCAGGTGGTGGGGTTGGCGGAGACCAGGCAGCGCAGAGTCGTCGCCACGTCTTGGTTGGCTCACCCCGACTGGCCGTTGGACTGAGGGTGGAAACCAGAGGACAGGCTTGCCGACGACCCAATGAGTGTGCAGAACGCCTTCCAGAACCGGGACGAGAACTGAGGACCCCGGTCGGAGACCATGTCCACTGGGAGTCCATGGATCCGGAAGACATGCACCACCATGAGCTGGGCCATCTCTTTGGCGGAGGGTAGCTTGGGGAGAGGAATGAAGTGGGCGGCTTTGGAAAACCAGTCCACAACTGTCGGGATGGCGGTGTTGCCATCAGACGGGGGAAGACCCATGACAGAGTCCAGGGATATACAGTGGGGAGAACAAGTATTTGATACACTGCCGATTTTGCAGGTTTTCCTACTTACAAAGTATGTAGAGTTCTGTAATTTTTATCATAGGTACACTTCAACTGTGAAAGACGGAATCTAAAACAAAAATCCAGAAAATCACATTGTATGATTTTTAAGTAAATAATTTGCATTTTATTGCATGACATAAGTATTTGATACATCAGAAAAGCAGAACTTAATATTTGGTACAGAAACCTTTGTTTGCAATTACAGAGATCATACGTTTCCTGTAGGTCTTGACCAGGTTTGCACACACTGCAGCAGGGATTTTGGCCCACTCCTCCATACAGACCTTCTCCAGATCCTTCAGGTTTCTGGGCTGTCGCTGGGCAATACGGACTTTCAGCTCCCTCCAAATATGTTCTATTGGGTTCAGGTCTGGAGACTGGCTAGGCCACTCCAGGACCTTGAGATGCTTCTTACGGAGCCACTCCTTAGTTGCCCTGGCTGTGTGTTTCGGGTCGTTGTCATGCTGGAAGACCCAGCCACGACCCATCTTCAATGCTCTTACTGAGGGAAGGAGGTTGTTGGCCAAGATCTCGCGATACATGGCCCCATCCATCCTCCCCTCAATACGGTGCAGTCGTCATGTCCCTTTGCAGAAAAGCATCCCCAAAGAATGATGTTTCCACCTCCATGCTTCACGGTTGGGATGGTGTTCTTGGGGTTGTACTCATCCTTCTTCTTCCTCCAAACACGGCGAGTGGAGTTTAGACCAAAAAGCTCTATTTTTGTCTCATCAGACCACATGACCTTCTCCCATTCCTCCTCTGGATCATCCAGATGTTCATTGGCAAACTTCAGATGGGCCTGGACATGCGCTGGCTTGAGCAGGGGGACCTTGCGTGTGCTGCAGGATTTTAATCCATGACGGTGTAGTGTGTTACTAATGGTTTTCTTTGAGACTGTGGTCCCAGCTCTCTTCAGGTCATTGGCCAGGTCCTGCCGTGTAGTTCTGGGCTGATCCCTCACCTTCCTCATGATCATTGATGCCCCACGAGGTGAGATCTTGCATGGAGCCCCAGACCGAGGGTGATTGACCGTCATCTTGAACTTCTTCCATTTTCTAATAATTGCGCCAACAGTTGTTGCCTTCTCACCAAGCTGCTTGCCTATTGTCCTGTAGCCCATCCCAGCCTTGTGCAGGTCTACAATTTTATCTCTGATGTCCTTACACAGCTCTCTGGTCTTGGCCATTGTGGAGAGGTTGGAGTCTGTTTGATTGAGTGTGTGGACAGGTGTCTTTTATACAGGTAACGAGTTCAAACAGGTGCAGTTATTACAGGTAATGTGTGGAGAACAGGAGGGCTTCTTAAAGAAAAACTAACAGGTCTGTGAGAGCCGAAATTCTTACTGGTTGGTAGGTGATCAAATACTTATGTCATGCAATAAAATGCAAATTAATTACTTAAAAATCATACAATGTGATTTTCTTGATTTTTGTTTTAGATTCCATCTCTCACAGTTGAAGTGTACCTATGATAAAAATGACAGACCTCTACATGCTTTGTAAGTAGGAAAACCTGCAAAATCGGCAGTGTATCAAATACTTGTTCTCCCCACTGTATAAGACCATGGACGGTGAGGAACAGGCAGAGGTTGGAGGAGACCAGCCGGAGCTTGCAGTGGAGTCTTGTTCTGTGCACAGATCGTGCAGGCGGCGACGAACGCGGAGACGTCAGGAACCATGGTAGGCCACCAAAAGCGTTGTCGCACAAAGGTCAGGGTCCGACGGGAGCCCGGGTGGCTGGCAAGCCTGGAGGAGTGGGCCCACTCCAGGACCGAGGAGTGGACAGCATCAGTAACAAACATCTGGTTATCTGAGCCCCCCCTGGGGTTCGGCTGGGAACGCTGTGCCTCCCGGACCTGTTTCCCTCAAGGTGGGAAGGATGGTCTCAGATTCCGGGGGTGTAGCCGCGGGGCTATAGCGGCGTGACGGCGCATCTGCCTTGACATTCTTGGATACCGGTCGGTATGAGAGGGAGAAGTTGAACCGGGTGAAAAGCAGGGCCCACCTAGCTTGCCTGGAATTGAGACGCTTGGCGGTGTGGAGATATTCCAATTTCTTGTGGTCTGTCCACACAATGAACGGATGTTCCGCCCCCTCCAGACAGTGCCTCCACTCATCCAACGCCATCTTCACCGCGAAAAGCAAGGTACAGAACGGCAGGCAGGCTCAGGGCAGGCAGAATGGTCAAAACCGGGAAAACTAGAAAACAGGAACTTGAGAAAGACAGGAGCAAGGGGAAAACTACTGGTAGGCTTGACGAAACAAAACGAACTGGCAACAGACAAACAGAGAACACATGTATAAATACACTGGGGAGAATGGGGAAGATGGGCATCACCTGGAGGGGGTGGAGACAATCACAAAGAAAGGTGAAACAGATCAGGGTGTGACATTTGGAGGCTGAAAAGATTTGGCATTGGCCCTCAGATCCTCAAAATGCTCTGCAGATGCACCATTGAAAGCATCTTGACTGGCTGCATCACCGCTTTGTATGGCAACTGCAAGGCATCCGACCACAAGGCGCTACAGAGTGTGGTGAGTACGGCCCAGTACATCACTAGGGCCGAGCTCCCTGCCATCCAGGACCTCTACGCCAGGCGGGGTCAGAGGAAGGCCCAAAAATGTTCCAAAGACTCCATCCACCCAAGCAATAGACTGTTCTCTCTGCTACCGCACGGCAAGCAGTACCAGTGCACCAAGTCTGGAACCAACAGGACCCCGAACAGCTTCTACCCCCAAACCATAAGACTGCGAAAAAAGACTGCTAAATACAGTGGGGGAAAAAAGTATTTAGTCAGCCACCAATTGTGCAAGTTCTCCCACTTAAAAAGATGAGAGAGGCCTGTAAATTTCATCATAGGTACACGTCAACTATGACAGACAAAATGAGAGAAAAAAATCCTGAAAATCACATTGTAGGATTTTTTATGAATTTATTTGCAAATTATGGTGGAAAATAAGTATTTGGTCAATAACAAAAGTTTCTCAATACTTTGTTATATACCCTTTGTTGGCAATGACACAGGTCAAACGTTTTCTGTAAGTCTTCACAAGGTTTTCACACACTGTTGCTGGTATTTTGGCCCATTCCTCCATGCAGATCTCCTCTAGAGCAGTGATGTTTTGGGGCTGTCGCTGGGCAACACGGACTTTCAACTCCCTCCAAAGATTTTCTATGGGGTTGAGATCTGGAGACTGGCTAGGCCAATCCAGGACCTTGAAATGCTTCTTACGAAGCCACTCCTTCGTTGCCCGGGCGGTGTGTTTGGGATCATTGTCATGCTGAAAGACCCAGCCACGTTTCATCTTCAATGCCTTTGCTGATGGAAGGAGGTTTTCACTCAAAATCTCACGATACATGGCCCATTCATTCTTTCCTTTACACGGATCAGTCGTCCTGGTCCCTTTGCAGAAAAACAGCCCCAAAGCATGATGTTTCCACCCCCATGCTTCACAGTAGGTATGGTGTTCTTTGGATGCAACTCAGCATTCTTTGTCCTCCAAACACGACGAGTTGAGTTTTTACCAAAAAGTTCTATTTTGGTTTCATCTGACCATATGACATTCTCCCAATCCTCTTCTGGATCATCCAAATGCACTCTAGCAAACTTCAGACGGGCCTGGACATGTACTGGCTTAAGCAGGGGGACACGTCTGGCACTGCAGGATTTGAGTCCCTGGCGGCGTAGTGTGTTACTGATGGTAGGCTTTGTTACTTTGATCCCAGCTCTCTGCAGGTCATTCACTAGGTCCCCCCGTGTGGTTCTGGGATTTTTGCTCACCGTTCTTGTGATCATTTTGACCCCACGGGGTGAGATCTTGCGTGGAGCCCCAGATCAAGGGAGATTATCAGTGGTGTTGTATGTCTTCCATTTCCTAATAATTGCTCCCACAGTTGATTTCTTCAAACCAAGCTGCTTACCTATTGCAGATTCAGTCTTCCCAGCCTGGTGCAGGTCTACAATTTTGTTTCTGGTGTCCTTTGACAGCTCTTTGGTCTTGGCCATAGTGGAGTTTGGAGTGTGACTGTTTGAGGTTGTGGACAGGTGTATTTTATACTGATAACAAGTTCAAACAGGTGCCATTAATACAGGTAACGAGTGGAGGACAGAGGAGCCTCTTAAAGAAGAAGTTACAGGTCAGTGAGAGCCAGAAATCGTGCTTGTTTGTAGGTGACCAAATACTTATTTTCCACCATAATTTGCAAATAAATTCATTAAAAATCCTACAATGTGATTTTCTGGATTTTTTTCTTCTCAATTTGTCTGTCATAGTTGACGTGTACCTATGATGAAAATGACAGGCCTCTCTCATCTTTTTAAGTGGGAGAACTTGCACAATTGGTGGCTGACTAAATACTTTTTTTCCCCTCTGTAGCTAATCAAATGGCTACCCGGACTACCTGCATTTACCCTTCTTTGCACTAACTCTCTTGCACTGACTTTATGCACACACACTGGACCAATGTTCCCTCTAGTTTTTTGGGGCAATGAGCAAATTTTAGGTATTGTGATTGAAAACTTGAACATTGTGAGAATAATGTGCGACTTCCGGCACGCGTTTACAGTGAACACTGAGGCTGTACCCCTTACAGTTTTCGACAGTAGCTAATAGGCTATTGTGTCTATTTGAGCATGATGTAGGCCTACCAACAAAACCAATGGAGTAAATCCCATTACATTTTCACAGGGAAATAGCTTTTGATTTCTATGATATAGCCTACAGTAGCCAAATGTGGTGTTCAATGCAGGCCTATTGCATGAGACTTAAAAAAATGGTCTGTAACACCATGGACCAATTAGGTGACTGTAAATTGTATTGTGTTGTATGATGCAAGAAACCACTTTACAAAATGTATTATTAAAAAAAGTTATTATTATTACCCTACAGAGAATTAGACAATGTAGGCTATCCCTCTGCCTATTGGCTTATTTGCATATTCAAGCCTGTCTCAAAATACAACACTGCCCCTTTAATTAAGACATAAGCTTTTTACCTGACTGGCTTTTCAAAGACAGCTTGAAATGTAGCCTACACGTTTTGTGCTCTTGTAGGAAGCAGTAACTCCCCATTGCTGACCTATACTTACTGTATCTATAACTGGGCTAATAACTCGCTAACTAGCAAAGAATATCAACAAACGTGCACACGCTATGCACTCTGATCTGAACTGATTTGAAAAAAGCGCATTCATTTGCGGGTGATTGAAAGACCGCTCATGGGCTACCCCCGCCAATATTGCGCTCTGGCTCTGGCTCTGCCTACAACAAAATCACAGACTCAAATCTTTTTTTAAAGATTAAAAAAAAAATGCCATTTAGCATACGCTTTTATCCAAAGCGACTTACAGTCATGTGTGCATACATTTTTTACATATGGGTGGTCCCGGGGATCGAACCCACTACCCTGGCGTTACAAGCGCCATGCTCTACCAATTGAGCTACAGAGGACATTTACATTTACATTTTAGTCATTTAGCAGACGCTCTTATCCAGAGCGACTTACAGTTAGTGAATACATATATATACTGGCCCCCCGTGGGAATCGAACCCACAACCCTGGCGTTGCAAACGCCATGCTCTATCAACTGAGCTACATCCCTGCCGGCCATTCCCTCCCCAACCCTGGACGACGCTAGGCCAATTGTGCGCCGCCCATGAGTCTCCCGGTCGCGGCCGGCTGCGACAGAGCCTGGATTCGAACCAGGATCTCTAGTGGCACAGTTAGCACTGCGATGCGGCGCCTTAGACCACCGCCTTAGATTGGACCACATGACATCTTGCAAAGTTAGATTTGTTTTGGTTTGTTGCATTGAAAAGGGGCTGATATAATGTTGATTCGATCACAGAAAAAACATTAATCTACACTCTAAAAAGAAAAGGCTCCTGGAGTATCCTTTAGGGGTTCTTCAAATTGAAACTGTGGGGGAACCCCTATAAATTCTTCGAAAAACCCTTTAAAAGGGTTCTTCAAAGAACCCCTTTTAATGGATCCTCTAATAACCTTTTGAATAACGTTTTGGGGTTCATTTTTGAACTACCCCCCTCCCCTGTTATTATTATTATTATTATTATTATTATTATTATTAATTATAATAATATGCATAACAATAACAACAATAACACAATATTTTAGTTCTCAGTGTTTGATAATATTTTAGTGGCAAAGCAGAATTTAAAAATACAAATATGAGGTAAACTCCCAGCAGAGCCCCAAGTCCAATGGCTATATCCTCTGGCGTGTTGATGTTAATGTGTTGATGTTCTCTGTATCCATAGCCAGAATTATTTTGCAGTGCATGGTGATCGAACAGGTTTCCTGTTATATTCGTCAGAGGTTTAGGGAGGGTGAAGTCTGTGAATCCCCAAAAATGTAATTATACAGATGATTAACAAAACACACAACAGAATTCATACCTTGGTTTTGTGGTGAATGTGAATGGAAAAAAACTGTTTTGATAATGGTTTTCATACACATACCTTGTCCATAATGTAGAGGCCTATGAGATATTCATTGAAGAGGTAAGGGAGGAGGATGGTAAATGTGATCAGCATAACATACCAATACAAATTGACATACCTTTTTATGCCTCCTCGTCTGTATAACTGCAGACAGACACAAAAGTGAGCAGTTCAGTCATCTGCACCCAATACAGCTAGCCTTCAACATATTCTTATAGCCTACATATTCTTACCTCTTTGTTGATTGATATCCATTTGAATTGTGTCAATTTTCTGTTTTAGAAAGATTTGCACAAATATGAAAAGATAGATGGTATCATCATAAAACAATATCAATTTAGATCATACAAGGGACAACAACCCTTACCTTAAATTGAGGAGATCTTTACATTTTACAGTTAAGTGGCTGCACCTGCTGTCCTTTCAAATTAAAATCCAAATGTTTCAGTTGGGCAGTTAGGTTCCTGCAAGAACCCCCACCAACTAAGGAGGTTCCTCGATGAACCCCACTACCTATGGGGTTCTTGGAATAAACTTTTGGGGGCCATTTTCAGTGCCAAGAACCCTAAGGTTCTTCGAAGAACTTTGAGGATCTTAGAAGAACCCTTGTTGAACCCCTAATGTTTAGAGTGTGCCCCCCCTCCCCTATTATTATTATTATTAATATTAATAATAATAATAAAACATATAACAATAACAACAATAACACAATATTTTAGTTCTCTATTATGATTTTAGTGGCAAAGCAGAATCAAAAAATCGAAATGAGGTAAACTCCCAGAAGAGTCCCAAGTCCAATAAATATATCCTCTGGCTTGTTGATGTTAATGTGTTGATGTTCTCCGTATCTATAGCCATCATTATTTTGCAGGGCATGGTGATCAAACAGGTTTTCTGTTATATTCATCAGAGGTGTAGGGAGGGTGAAGTCTGTGAATCCAAAAACATTTTATTATAAAGAGGATTAACAAAACATGTATACGACAGAATTCATACCTTGGTTTTCGTGGTGAATGTGAATGGAAAAAAACAGTTTTGATAATGGTTTTCGTACACATACCTTGTCTATCATGTAGAGGCCTATGAGATATTCATTGAAGAGGTAAGGGAGGAGGATGGTAAATGTGATCAGCATAACATAACAATACAAATTGACATACCTTTGTATGCCTCCTCATATGTATAACTGCAGACAGACACAAAAGTGAGCAGTTCAGTCATCTGCACCCAATACAGCTAGCCTTCAACATATTCTTATAGCCTACATATTCTTACCTCTTTGTTGATTGATATCCATTGAATTGTGTCCATTTTCTGTTTTAGAAAAATTTGCACAAATATGAAAAGATAGATGGTATCATCATAAATCGATATCAATTAGATAATTCAAGGGACAAACCTTACCTTAAATTGAGGAGATCTTTACATTTTTCAGTTAAGTGCCTGCACCTGCTGCCCTTTCAAATCCAAATGTTTCATTTGGGAAGTTAGGCTCCTGCAAGAACCCCCACCAACTAAGGAGGTTCCTCGATGAACCCCACCTCCTATGGTGTTCTTGGAATAACCTTTTGGGGGCCATTTTCAGTGCCAAGAACCCTAAGGTTCCTTGAAGAACTTTGAGGATCTTAGAAGAACCCTTGTTGAACCCTTCTGGAGTGTATATAGTGCAAACTAATGTGGCGAACTCAGTGAAGTTCAATCTCTTGCGTTTCTGCACAGCCTGGCATTTCTTCTGTGCGCAGTCCTGGAGTAGGTGCGCGGCTGCGCACAGCTTAGAGGGAACATTGCACTGGACTCTACCCACCCACTCACACGTACTTACACTGACATCCCAATACACACCCACTAAATAAACCCACACACACATAGCAAACGCACACATGCATACTGATGCCACACACACACACACACTCACCACATACGCTGCTGCTACTGTCTATTATCTATCCTGTTGCCAAGTCACTTTACCCCTACCTATAGAGGATGTACATAGCTACCTCAATTACCTCGACTCGATACTGGTACTCCCTGTATAGCCATGCTACTTTTACTTGTTATTCATTATTCACTGTGTATTTATTCCACATGTCACTATTTCTATTTTTTATTTAACTTTTCATTTTTTATCTTAAACTCTGCATTGTTGGAAAAGGACCCGTAAGTAACCATTTCACTGTTAGTCTACACCTGTTGTTTACGAAGCATGTGAC